>NW_021703774.1:41508790-41602821 GCF_005190385.1 Monodon monoceros | reverse complement strand
ATCCCACCCCTCTAGGTGGTCACAAAGCACCGAGCTGATCTCCCTGTTCAGCAGTAGTTTTGTTCTTCTTCCCTGACCCAAGTTCCAGTTGTACCTAGAGCAAGCCATGGCTTTCCCAGTTACCTGCATCCGTTTTTGGAGCAGCTCAGTATCTGAGCAGTGAGGTCCCTAGAAGATAGTGAGCAAGCCCAAGCCTGTTGGAATCACCCAGGGAAGCAAACACTGTTCTAGACATTGGATTCTGCAGCCTCATCACCAAGGTGATGCAGCCAAACGTACTGTGTCTAGGACTTGGGTAGTTTCTGAATTTTCTGAACTATGTGAAATCCAGTTATTTATTTTCTTTGTTTGGATCCATCCATATTAAATACATAAGCTTTTAAAAATGTAAATTTGACACTTTTTGTCTCATTTATCAGGATAGTTCAGGTATTTTCAGATAAATGTGGTATTTTAACTCTAATGATTCATGTAGAATCTCATTTCTCTAATTCTCTTTGCATGAGCACATGTGAATCTACACAGCTTACTTACATTACCAAAAAAAACGCTTAATAACATGATAGATAGATAGACAGATAATAGATGATAGATAGATGATAGAAAGATAGATAGATAGATAATAGATGATAGATAGATGATAGAAAGATAGATAGATAATAGATGATAGATAATAGATAGATAATAGATGATAGATAGAAAGATAGATAGATAATAGATAATAGATGATAGATTATAGATAGATGATAGATAGATGATAGATAGATGATAGATAGATAGATAGATAGATAGATAGATGATAGATAGATAACAATGATTTTTTTTTCTCAGTCATGTTACCCCCACATCATGTTACTTTTCCTACTTTAGAACTCTGCTCAAAGGGACTTATCCATAAAACCTCCCTAGATACATTCTATGGGGCTCCTGCCACTCTGGTTACATTTAAATTCTTACTTTTACAGATCAAACCAGCTGTTAATTTTGCTTTTCCTCTGAAAATATTGTGAAGGGAGGATTTTTCTAGTGGCTCTGTTTCTTTGTGTTCTTTCTCCATTTCCACATGGCACCCTATCCCCCAGGTTCCTAATGTATCCCAGGACCCTCAGTTATGATACTCCATTAGGGAAATGAAGGCTAGTATACCATTATGTATGTTTCCTCTACTCTCTTCCCAATCAAAAGAGACATGTTCTGCACGCCATTGTTTCAGAGGATCCGGATTAAGAGATGACTAGCTAACATGATATTTTAATTGATGATGGGTAATTCTTTCAGGCAACACAGGTGCATCTAAAGGAAGTTTTCTACACAGAGCTTAATGGTAAAAATTTTGGTCATTATGGCAAGTTAGTAAAATAATTTCACCATCTGTAAAGATGATTTTTAGAGTCTTACAAATTTTAAAGTATATGGTGACAGTCATAGTTTATAGGATTGGTCCAAATGTTTACTAATTGTTCATGAAGAAAAGACTCACTAATCCCAACAAATTGGGAGGAAATACAAAACAAATTAAAGAAGAGCCAGTACTATTTTTCAGATAGTTTGAAGAAATGCTCCTTTCCCTTGCTTAGCTCTCAGAATGGTGACAGCAGGCTTAAGTCACTTCCCCAGGCCAAGAATTAGGTAATTCCTCTATGGAGAAATTGACACTCCCAAGCAGAAAAGTCTGTAGCTTACTGCCTGCCTGATCCCTAAAATAAGGCTCCCACTCAGAAACTCACCACTCCACAGGCACTCCCCACCACACACACATTGTTTTCGTTCTCATAAATACAAATAGACCACCAGGGATCATCAAACATAAGAGGAAATCCTTTAACACAAAAAAGAGCAAAACAATTTAAAAAAATATCAGGCAAACAGAGATAATCCAGAGACCAAAAGAAAATTTCAGAGAAACTGTAAGTATTATTCTGAGAGCTAAGAGAAGTAACTAGGTGAGGTAACAGATGTGATAATTAGCTTGATTGTGGTAATCATTTCCAATATACACATATAAAATCATGATATATAAATATATACAATTTTTAAATATTTACAATTTTTATTCATCAATTATACCTCAATAAAATAAAATAAAGAAATAAACCTATCTTTTTAAGTGAAAATTCAATGAAATTAGTTATTCATCAAAAACGGTAAGATTGCATCCACAAAATAACAGGAGGTTATAAAAAAGGAACATTCAGAGAACAAAAAGAAACTCTTGGAAATCAAAATCAACTCTTGGAAAGCAGAAATTAAAAATTGCACAGAAGTTTGAGCAGATACATTTGAGGATATTCCCTGGAAAGTATAACAAAAAAACACAAAGACTAGAAAAGAGGAAAGAAAATATAAGATAGAAGATTAGTTCAGGGGTTCTAGTGTTAAAATAATAGTAGTTCCAGAAAAAGAGACTAGATAAAATGTTAACAGAGAAAATTGTCAGGGAAATAATAGAAGAAAAATTTCCAGAACTGAAGATCAAAAGTCATCGAACTGAAATACCTCACAGAGTATATACAGCTCAATAAATGAAAAAAAACTAGAAACTGCCAGAGCAATGGAGATAAAAAGAAGACCCATAACACTTCAAAGAGAGAAAATAGGTCACTTACTACAAATCAGGATTTAGAGTAATTTTGGATGTATGAATATTAACACCAGAATTTGAAGACAATTCAGCAATAACTTCAAATTTCTAAGTAAATGATGTCCAAATCCTATATGGCATAGAATACAGTTATTTTCAGACATGTAAATTCTCAAAATATTTACCTCCTGTGCTGACATAAAATTCAAAACATTTAAACTCAATCAGGACAGAAGACCAGCATCAGAATGCATGTCTATCACTAACATGTGGGGCATAATGTAAACTCTGCCCAGTTTCCATGAACTTTCTCAGCAACTGTGGGATAATATGCTCCAACAAAGCTAAGAAATAGAATAAGAAATTGGAAGACATGATCACATGTCTACATCACAGGATGTAGAAGTGAGGCAAAAGCAAGTCATAGGAAGATGGTAAAGGGAAGCCCCAGGACTTCAAGAGATCAGACAACCTTAAAGAGCAAATGGTCTGATTCGGAGTGGATGTAAGGAAGGCTGGAGAGATGTCTGCAAGTAAAAATTGAACTTGAGAGATTTCCTCATGGGTGATGCAGTGAGAAAAGATTTATACTTCTGTCAGAGACTTGAGGAACAAAATAATGATAGGTACATGGGAAACAGCAAATTAAAAAATAAGGCAATTATTAATCCCAGAGAAAAGACAAGTAGTACTAGAAAGGAGATACAGTCACATTTCCCTATATAGGTCACAGTGAATGATACTTTTTAATCTACATAATGTAAACATTGAGTATTGACAACCAATAATTATGGTATAACACCCTTGTGCCTGTTCTCTTCCTAACCCAACACATTTAGTCAACAAATCCCACAAATTCTAATTTGTGAATAGTTTACACCCTTTCTTCTCCATCCCACTGTTTATGCAGCCAAGTCTTACCTGGAGGCAGGTGACCTCAGCTGAGGGGTCAACCCAGGGTCCTGCCAGGGTCGAGTCTAGGTGCAGAAACTAAAACACTGGTGGGTGTGGGTGACTGAAAGCTCACTAAGCCAAAACAAAATCAAAATAAAACTGAGGGGAGTAATCAGGACAAAGGAGAGAAATTAACCAAATAATTATGTTATTGAAGACAGTAATGAGAGCAAATTGGTCAAAAACAGACTCTGAAAAAAGTTCCTGTCACTTATTTGCTTTGTGACTGCCTTGTTCCTTTTTTTTTTTTTCTCTCTGTAAAATGGAGATAATGATAGTACTTTCCTCACAGGGCTGTTTTGAGAATTATATCATTTGTGACCTGTAAAGGTGTAGAATTGTCTGGCACACAGTAAGAACTCAATAGATATAAGTTACTATCATTAGCATAGTTACTCTCTGAAGAGTGAGGAAAGGCATCTTTCAAGTGTGAGAGCATGCGTGGAGATATGGACGGGGAAGGGTTAAGCAAGATGGACCCGTTACCTCATCATTTTGCACCTGGATCCCTGCTGTAGGCTGTGAGTTGGTGCCCTTGCCTCCACCATATCTCTTTCTAATCTTTTCTCCCTGCTGTGGTCAGAATCCAACCCTCCTGAAAACCTTCCAGTGGCTTCCCACAGCTTCCCACAGCCTTCAGAATAAAATTCCAGCAACTGGCAAGATATAGAGGCTCTTCAATTGCATGTTTCTTCAGGTTCATGTTCTATCTTGCTTCCACATGTTATGAGTCTAGTTCCCAGCCTTTTACTTCCGTGTTCCCCCAAACAGGGCAAGCTCTCCAATACTGCCATCTCTTTGCACAAGATCTTGCTCCTTGACCCAAGTCCATCTGGCTAACTTCCACTCATCCTTCAGAACTCCTTCCAAGACTGAGCACTACCTTCTCTCTCTTTTCTTCTCTCAGAGGAACCTCTCTGAACTCCTTCCAGCACCAAGTTCATTCTTTTATAATTCTTATTTCACTGTATTACACTCGTTGGTTTTCTGGCATGTTCATTCTCCTTTGAAATCAGGGTCTATATCTTTCACTTCCTAGATCCCAAAGTTTTGGACCATGTCCCAACATATAGCAGATGTTTTAATAAATGTTTGAAGAGTGCATAAATGAGTTTGGGATCAGCAAAATTTACTCCTAAAAATACTAAAAGATTTTCAAAGTAGGCCTTTGGTTTAAACAAGCTTTCTGTGATCTTATTTGCACAAATACCCAACTAGCTATCACTTAACAGTGCTGAATCAAACTTCCGCCCATCCCACATCTAAGGATCATGAGTACTGGCTTAAAGATTTTATTTTGTATTTCAGGCTTAGGGTTCTTGTAGATTCTATGTTTGTCCTCCCTCCCTTCTTAGAGTTGGCATTTTTGAAGCTTGATACCATATTTATTTTCCCACGGTGTTCCACCTACAGGTAAATACCAGATGTTGTAGAATTGCTAAGGTACTAGCCACACAATTCAGTGAGTTTGGCTCATGAGCTGATCACGTGTCTTGTTTATAACTCAAAGGGTTTAAACTGATCTGAAGTGGTACTTTAAAAAAAAAAGGTTGTAGCTTTTAAAACCAATAAGAGTATCTTTGTTTATTGCACAGGACTCATCTCTCCTCTTTAAAGTCCACACTCTTAATCTGTGTCTTTGGTTTCCGGCATAATGCTTTGATTCCCTGAGAGAAATTTCTAGTCTTTAGAATGGGCTTAGACAATTAACTCTGTCAGAGACCTGTGTAGTACTTAATGAAAGCCACGTATTGGCTAGAGCAGAAAGGAAGAATGTTACCATTAAAATCATAATACCCTGCTGAAGACTGTTAGCATCTATTATTATACTGTAAAATTACTTTAAACTGCCTTATAATTTATAAGTAATTTTTTAGAGTTTAAAATCAGTGTTTACAAAGTGAATCAGCTATACGTATTCTAAAACACAATGTAAAGCAATTATACTCCAATAAAGATGTTAAAAAAAAATCAGGGTTTACTTAAAGCTTCTATAACTTTAAGATTATTTTCTTCTAAAAATAAAACAAACACTAATAAATCCTTCTTTATCCCAACTATCCCTTGACTATTTCCTAAATAATATGTCCCCAAAGAAACAGGCTGAGCCACTGTTAGTTAATTACTTAAAACTAATTACAAGGACAACTATTTTTTATTAGAGAAATATATAGTACTTTTGGAATATTTTTAAAGAAATCCACTTCCCTTTTAAATCCACTCAGTTATCCAAACTAACTCTTAAAATATTTTTTGAAGGCCTCAAGATTTAACGCCAGTGAATTAATTAACTTTTAATCCACAGACTATTTGCATATTTGACAGACTATCATAAATTTTTTTAAGCTGCATGAATGGTTTTCAAATCACAAAAATCCCACATCAATAATACAATTTAAAAACTTGTTCTTTGGAGGTTTTTTCTTTTAAAAGGGACACTGAAACTTAATTTGAAAAATAAACTATATAAATACTCGAGAGACTCATTTAAAACTAATTTCAAAATTTAAAGTCTGTCAAATCTCATTCATTTTACATGGATGCTTAAAGCAGATGCTTCAAAACATTTTGAGAATATGCAAAGGCCATATCGTTTGAAGGTGATAACAGATGAATCCATTAATAGTAAACTTTCACTCTCATACAAGCTAGTTAACATGTTACCACATCTTCAATGACTGGGTGATATACACAAAGTTTTATGTATAAACAGAATTATTTCTAACAGAAGAAATAAGTTTATTGCCCATCATTAGAGCTGTGGTGTAATAAATCATAATATATATGCATTGTTAAATATTACATACAAATTAAAAACTGTTTTTGAAGATATTTTAATGGTATGGTAAAATGTTCTCAATCTGATTAATGAATACTTAAAGGGCTTAGAAATTGAGCATGGTACATAGCTTGATATACAAATCAGCTGCTATAATATCAATGTTTTAAAAGATGATAAATCAGAATATACAACATGCTACCGATTTTGTACTAGATCTATTTCTATTAATATATGGTTGTGTGATCCAAATTTTCCTAATATTCATGTCTTCTGTAATCAGAAAACTTATTTAGAATTAAAAAAAATTTTATATCTACAAATATATCACCTTCTAGTTGCACAATCATATATTCTTAAACTTAATATTTAGCTTAAATAGCTAAATGTCTCTCTAAATTTATTCCTTCATATTTTTATATCCACACAAAAGTGATAAACTTAAGAAATCAGATTCTGTGTTAATATTATTAGTCTCAGATTGATCAGGTAATTTGTATTCAGTAAACATCTAAGGCAGAATGAAGAATGAGTTTCCATTCAACATGGTAGAATGGGTTACAAAAGCAACTTACATGCCACTTATGTAGAGAAAATGTACATTCATAATTTTGTCTAAAACTGCTCTAATCTTCCTCAAATTCCTTACCCGCTACATGGCATGAGAAAAAAGAAGGAAGGAAAGAGGGAAGGAAGGAAGAAAGGAAGGAAGGAAGGGAGGGAGAGAGGGAGGGAGGGAGACAGGGAGAAATGAATTGAGTCCAAGTCAGTTTAAAAGTCCATCTGAACCAATAATTTATACCAGACACCTAGATATTACTGGTCCTTTGGGAATATTTGCCCTGTCTTTCAGACACTTATCTTCTCCTTGCTTCTTTCAGAGATGGTGTCTAGGGCACAGGAAAATGTTTACCTCATTTCTTGGTTTGGGGAGGAATGAGGCCATGGAAGAGGGCAGGCTCCTCCTTTGTTGTGAATTAGCTGATCCCCTGAAGTATCATTAGGCTGGTCTCTACCAGAGCATTCCGCTGGTATCAACTCTTGACTCCTCTGGTCAACACACCTAGAGTCTCTATTCTTTCTGTCAGTTGGGGCCCAGGCCCTCCCTGCTTATTCAGCCTCACCTCAGCTCTGGCTGGCTGGCACTGCAGACTCTCTGAGTCTTGGCCAAGTCTCCAGGCCCCAGGCTGGGTCTGCCGGCTCTCACCTCAGAACCCATGCTTCAGGGAAACTGAAGCCAGGCTGTACCCTGCAATCTATATAAATATCTAGATTACGGAGTCCCAAGGCATACTGACCACACTGATTTGTCCTGTCAACTGTGTTGGGCCCTAAGCCCACCTCTCCGTGTTGCCTCAGCACCTCCGTGCATGAGGATCTTCCTATCACAGAAGGGGAGCAGGCCCAGAGAACGTCTGCCGTGGGTGTTCCCTAGGCTTCTGCAACACACACGCCTACAAGCCCCATGGTTCAGACCAAAAGGGTGCATTTCTGACTTTCTACCTCCCATATCTTCTATTTTTCTTCCCCTTCTCTAGGGCTAGATTAGATGGATTTTTCTTTTACTTCATCTTTTGTCTATCACAGATTGCCTATATATAAAATTCTGTGATCTAGTTTGGCCAGGCCTGGCATTTTGGACTGTTAAATGGGAGCTGTAGACATTTAGAGAATCCTTTTTCTTTCAACAGCCTCTGGCTTTTAAAGCCACTGATTTGCTGCAAGACTCTGTTTTGAAAGTCATAAAATAAATGATATTGTTTTTCTTTCCTTAATAACCTTAATCCTCACTTCACCCCAAGGCAGGTAGATGTCTTGAGTTTTTTGTACATTGCAAGTAAAACATAAAATCAAATCATAT
Organism: Monodon monoceros; assembly: GCF_005190385.1. Taxonomy (NCBI): domain Eukaryota; kingdom Metazoa; phylum Chordata; class Mammalia; order Artiodactyla; family Monodontidae; genus Monodon; species Monodon monoceros. The sequence continues at coordinate 41,594,646 of NW_021703774.1, read as the reverse complement.
TAATTTTTTTCGAAGTAGTATTTCTTATTATTTTTATCACTACTGACTTAGCAAATTTTACTCATTATTAACTTATCAAGTTGGAAGAGGGATGGAAAAGCTTTCTGAATTAACAGCTTGATTGGAATGCTGATTACCTGTAAAGAGTTTCAAATACTGGCAAGGATTCTGTATTCAGAGGCTGAATCATTAACTTAACAGATTACGTATTGAGCTCCTATTATATACTAGACATAACTCTTGGCACCAGGAGAGATTTTGTAAACAAGATAGGCATGGCCTCTGTACTCTTGGAGCTGAAATTCTTGAGACAAGGAGACATACATGTATAAATACATGATACATACATACACACACACAAATCAGAAAAACAGAAGTGAGAAGGGCCTATGTGAAGAAATAAAGTAGTCTACTATGACCCAAGAGACTGGGTGACTTTTACGTGGAGTGGCAATCTAAAGCTGCTCAGAGAGTGACTTTTAAGCAAAAATCAGAATGACAAAGAAGGAGTCTGGCAAATGAAGATAAGAAAGAAAAGACAGAGCCATTTGAAAGGCCCAAAGGGGAAAAAATCACAGCTTGGCAAGTTCAAGAAACAAGGAGAAAAACATCTTCAGTGTGGCTTGAGGGTAAATGGCAAGGAGAAAAATAGAATGAAAATTGGAATGGTCAATGGAGGCGATTATGTAGGGTCTTGTAAACAAGGAGAAAGGATTTGATTTTATACATGCACAAAGGGAGGCCATCAGATGGTTTTAATGGGGAGAATGATTTTATCTTTGGAGAAAGATTGAGGGAGACAAAAGCGGAAGCAAAGCTTATTTTAGAAAACCTGGTGATTGCCAAAGGTGGCTCAGGCTACTGAAAAATAGTAGTATAAATACTACTATAGTATTACTAAAGTATAGCATTACTAAAGTACTACTAAAGAAGTAGTCTTTATACTACTATACTTGGGCTAGTAGCATAAAGAAAGTGGATGAATTTAATACAAGTTTTGGAGGTAAAATTAACAGGAGAGAAAGAGGAATCAAGAATAATTTCTTTGCTTTTGGCATTTTCTGAAAAGATATATAGAGTGAGCATATATCCATTCCCAATCTGCTTAACTAATGGTCCGGAATTCTGTCTTTAGTTCAGTTAAGTAAGATGCAATTCTGTCCCTCCTAGAAGGGAAAGAAGGTGGTAACTATCACAGACATGAGGAATGAGTACCTCTGGCAGCCTGTGAATAGGTAGATGACAAGTATCTATCTGGTGGAGGGGCAAGGAGGCCATCATGGAGAAGAGAGAGAGATGCTATTCCTTGAAGAGGGTTGGAGCAAGCTTCAACCGAGTCCACCTGGCATCTGAAAAATCAATCTCTTTCATCTTCGCTTTTTCCCTTTTTACTCCCCACATTCTACTTTCCCATTCCCCAGGCTGCTTCTCCATCTCTTTATCTTTCTTACTTCTCATAAACTTTGCTAACTTTGCCCTTCATCTAATCATCACCATCACTGCCACCATTATTTATTATTAAACCAGCACACATTTATGATCTGAATTACTTCTTGAAACCTCCCTGGGGGAGGTGTGATAGCCCCCTTGAAAGGTACCCTGGGCTTGGCAAGACAAAGCAGTTTGCCAAAGGTTAGGTTACCAGGCCAGGAGGTGGCAGAGCTGAGTGTGAAAACAGGTTCGTCCACCTCTGTGTCCTCAGCCCGAGCTCTCTTGCTCTGTGGCTCCTCCCTCTTTCCTTCACACTCAGTACCCTTTCTCTCCTGTCCCTCTCTCCATCTCTTTCTCCCCTTCCGCTTGTCATCCCCTGGCCTTCCCCTGGCCTGTTTGTCTCCCTTTCTTCTGTCTCCTCTCCTGTTTCCTTCTTCTACTCTAGTCAGACTGCCTTGCCCATTCCCTCTGTCCTATCTGGCTATTACTAATCTGAAATTTGGTATTATTACAAATAGAAAATAGCAGTCAAGGACTATTAGAGCTGAAAGAACTTCAGGAGCAGAGCCAAGACTTAAAAGCAGGTCAATGTAGCTTCTATTCTACAAAACCACTGCTCCTAACATATACAGGTCAAGGCAGGAACCATCTTTTTTCATTGTCACCTGTGTGGGTCCTGCCTTGGCTCTCACACCCAGGGTCGTGACATTTGTGGAGACTCTTCTCTCTGCCCTGACCTCTAGTCCAGTCCCTCTGCACATGTAGGACCTTTGTCACATACCTAACCAGGGTTATAAGCACTTAAAAGTTCACTTTTCATCTCACCTACCATGTATAATTCAAAATGAGAATAATACTAAGCCAAAAAGAAAGGGCAAGAATGTTCAAAAAATTGTGATTATCCTATAGTATTTCTATGCTTAAATACACAAAGCTCAAATTCACTCCAAAAAATATTTGTACCTCTGGTTTGCTATTGCCCCAAGCACAGGCTTATTCTGACTATGGGGTAATCCAACTACATAATGCAGATAGCTGGCTAAGAACAGGTTAGGAAATGAGCAACAGTGTAGAAATCCAAAAAGGAGTAATATAGACAAGTAACGAACTTAATTATCACCCACTCTGTGACAGACAAGTGATAAGCTGTTTACATTCAGTTCTTCCAGCAAACATTTTAGATAATTACTAATATGATTCCTATTCTACTGATGAGTCTCTAGGATAGCAAGTTTTCCAGGAGTTGGATCTGGTTCTATTGACTCCACAGCCTGAGTGAGAGTTTAAGGCACATCCTGCATTACAAACCTAGAACGGATGCTACTTGTTTACTAATATTTATGCATTAAAACATTAAAATAATTATGGTATTATCTTAACCTCCTTCTCTTTTTCTAAACAAACTTTCAGAGGATCATTAGGTCAGCACTTCATCTCAAGTCAGCACTTTGGATACACACTAGTAATAAATATAGTTGCTATGAAACAACTATTCTAGATATCCTTATGCTCCTAGCTTTCCATGTTTTTTCTAGTATTTGATAAGCCATTCCTTCAGGTAATATGACACATTTTAATAAATTAAACACAGAGTAATTTATCTTTGATGTGGTCTTAGGCTTTAAATGCATGCTTTAGGATTTGTAACCCGTAAGCCATTGTATATAAAACAGAAATTTCTAGTAATTTGCTATGCCACCAGACAGGAATCCTTCAAGGACAGTGCAATGTATGATCACTGAATTTACAGTTCCATGGGAATGGACTGTAGCCATTCCTCAGGTAGGTCAGTAGGTCAATGAAGGTGACAAGAACACCTACTATAGGCCCAATGAACATTCCTACCAGATACAGAAATCCAGCCAGAAAGTAGTTTAAACCACAATGAAGGGAGGATGGGAGGAAAGTTTGGAGAGAAGAAAGGCTAGAAATCTTGTCTCTCTTCCCCATTCAAGTGAGGAAAAGTAAGACCCAAAAGAAATAGGAAACTGCAGAGGGCATTCTGGGGGCCTGTTTTTACTTCCTCACAATAAAATCAAAGCTCTTCAAATAGTAACTGGAAGAGCATGTCCCTTTCCTCTGCTGTCCCACCCAAGCTTCTGAGAATATCCCTGTAACTATGGAAGCAGTTCTCTAGGAATGCCTTCTTGTATCTTGTTGAAAACCAACAAGCAGTGCAATATTCATTTGTTAGTCCTTTTTCACGGCTTGTGGAAATATGTGTCTTATTCTCTTTGAAATGGGAAGATATTCTGAGCACGTAGTATTTCTAATCCCAGACAGTTATTGGGAAATATAAAACACTTGTCTGAAGGTGGTATAAAGACACCCAGACACTGACAAATCTTAAGTATTTTGTTCTTCTGTTTACTCAGGAATAATGGTAATATTCTTTAAGAGACAGAGGGCCAGGGCCATAGCCATTTCTTAACGTAATATGAACTAATTATTCAAGGTCAAACTTGCAGAATTCTGATGGATTTTAGATTTAATGATAAATTAGGATATTCACGTAATATGCTGAAATAAGCAGTTCATCCAATCCAATTACCATGGAATTTCAATTCTATGTTCATTGTTTAAAAGAGTGATCTTACACTTGAATCGTGCACTCAACATTCAAATTAGTGCTTTCAAGATATGATTTCATGAATAGTCATAGTATTTGGTAAAGACAAGTAAAAACAAACCTAGAGGAAAGAACACACTAGAAAAAATGAAAAATGGTTTAAAGTACGTGTGCACTGAGAATCATCTTTCTGAGCAAGCTTTGATTGGTTTGTATGGAAAAAGGCTAAAAAGCCCTCTGTTATAACTCAAAAAATGTCCCCAGTCAGGCAATAGTTTGTCTTTGCATATTTTTGTGGTTTGCATTATTGCTTGCTATTTATAGAAAGACATGCTAGTGACCTTGACACAAAGATTGCAGACTTTTCCTCGTGCACAGTAACTCATGGTTGGTGCCTTCCTGGCCCCGGCAAATCTCAGAACACTGGGCGTGCAATGTAGCCTATAGCGGAACCAACCATCTCCAGTGGGCATTTGGTACATGTCTGGAGAAGCTAAGTTATACTGAACAGAATATAGCACATTTTATACTCATGTGATGAATTACGGTTTCCTGGTGGAGGGATGGTGCCGAAAACAAAGCAGCCTTTGAGACCTCTCAAAAGTTTTTCAAATTGGCCTGGGGGTTTCAGCAGTCAGAGCTAAAAATAAGAAGCTGTGTATAAGCCTTTCTGACTTGGAGGAGAAAGACTCAAAACTCCCTTTAACAGTGTCCTAACTATCCAATTCCCCTCCACCAAGGAAAGTGACATTGACAACTCTTAATTAAGGGAAATCTCAGCAACCATTGAGTTCTTTAATCATGGAATTAATACTAACCAATTGAAAAGCTCAAAAAATATAATTGCAGCTCAAAAATTATAGATTTTATGGTATCTATGCTATCATTTATTTAAGGTGGAGGGCCATTTTGATTTACTAAGGAAAGACAGCTTTGAAAAGTAGCAATAAAACAAAGAAATCAAAGCACAACAGCCAGGGCTGTACTTAGTTCACAAATATCTATCTAACACTTTATTTCCACCTTTGTAATCTAGAAGCACAATGAAGAAGAGAGAAAGTATTCATTTATATTTCCATTGTCTCTTTACTAGAATTTCCTAGTTGTGATTGTGATTTGAGTTCAAGTATGGAAACATCACTTTTTCAGGTGAATTTCTGTCCAAAAATGTACATTTAACATCTTCCACAAGTTGTTATAATTTGCCTTGTCCACTTAATCTCTTCCTGCTTGTTTGTTCATTCATTCACTGCTCATTCAACAAACTTTCCAATGTCTACCCTCACGTCCTCATACACACTAGGACCTCAAACATTCTTCAGCTGATTGATTTCTGATACCCTCCTACCTATTTCAGGAGACAGGTAGCGAGCATCCTGCTTGAGAGGAGTTTAGTTTTCTATGTCTCTCCACAGATATATTCTTCATTCCTCCGTTGTATACATGGGAGCCTCAAGCTCATCATTAAATGGCTAAACCCAGAAATACAAACATCAAAAACCCTGCAAGTGGAAACATGAGAAGCTCGCATCCCTCTGGGTTGGGAAGAAACAAGTAACCTATCACTCATTTCTTGCATCTACCCAGCCGACTATAACATACCTACCATTTAGAGAAAAGAGAGGAATCTAGCACATTGGCAAAAACTCAGAGAAATACCTACACTACAGTATGCTACTTAATTCTACGTGATGGTCACAATGCAAAACTGTTCCTCCTCCCTTCCTTCTCATCACAAAACTAATGACTAATGAACACCATTCATGGTTGATGCCCCAAACCTAGGAATCATCATTGATTCCTCTCCCACAACATCTAATCCAGGATTTCTCAGCCTTGGCCCCAATGACATTTTGGGTTGAATAAGTCCTGTTGTGGGGTTGCTGTCCTGTTCATGGCAGGATATTTAGCAGCATCCCTGGCCTCTACATGCTAATAGCACTTCCCCAGCCATCACAACCAAAAATGTCCCCAAATATTTTCAAATATCCCCTGGGAGAGGGGTGTGAAAATCATTCCCAATTGGGCACCACGGAACCTAAAAGCAAATCCTGAAAGCTGAAATTCCAAAATTTATTGTGAATGTAAATCTACCATCTGACCCAGATCTAAGCTCTCACCACTCACCTGGACCACTGCAATAGTTTTTCACTGCAACCCCTTCAGTTCATTTTCTGCTCTATTGTCAGCGTGATCTTTTTAAAATCTCAATCACATTATATCGTTTCTCTTCTTAAAATCTTCTAATGGCTTCTCGCCATTCTGGGAACTGCTCACCATATTATCTCTCAGCACTCTCCCCTTATTCATGGTTCTCTAGTTTCATTGGTGTTTATACTATTTTTCAAACCTGTCAGGTTTTCCCACTTCAGGACATTTATATACTCTCCTTGGAATGCTGACTCTTTCGTAGTATTCAAGGGTTTGTTCAAATATCATTTCTCAGCAAGTTCTTCCAGAACCATTCTATGTAAATAACTCCCCTCTCCCCCAAATACTATATACCATTACCCTATATTAATTGTATTATAGTCACATCTACCATCTTTATTTGGATTTATATTATTTTTCATTTTTTACTTTTCATTTATATTACTTTTCATTTTACATATTTAAAATAATGTATGATTTTTATATTATTAAATCTACTCAAAGCAATCCAAAGGCTTCTTATCTCACCCAGAGTTAAAGCAAAAGCCCTTCCAGTTACCTGCAAGACCCTGCATGATCTGGACCACTACTACCTACCCGACGTGATTTCCTAACATTCGCCTCTCAAAAGGTGACCCACACACTGGCCTTCCTTCTGTTCCCAAACATGCCCAGCACATGCCCACTTTAGAGCCTTTGCACTGGCTGCTTTCCAGCCTGTACCCCAGATGTCCCATGACTCTCTCTTACATCTGCTAGGTTTCTGGTCAAGTGTCCTCTTGTTAGAAGGGCTGGTCTTGACTACATTATACAAAATAGTAAGAAAGAAAAAGCAGCCCTTGTGTACCATCAGCTTGGAGCTATCCTAGCTCTAACAGCCAGGCAAATATATTTTCCTCTTGAATTATAAACAATTTTACAGAACACCAATATTAGACAAGGCTACTCCGTGATGTGATGGATCAAGACAAAAACAAGTGCACCCTGTAACTGTGTATGAGTAGAGACTGAGAGAGAGAGAGAGAGAGAGAGAGAGAGAGAGAGAGAGAGAGAGAGGAACACTGTCAAACACTGTCCTTTCTCCTAATACGAGTGACTGCTCCATCTTTATCAATTTCAGCCGTAGCTCCACTTTGTCCCCCCCCCACTTTACATCTAAAATTATTAAGATTATTAAGCAAATCATAGAATTGCTTTGACTTTCTAAAAGTACCCAATCAAGAGCAAAGCCCCACTTCCTTGAAAGTTCTCCAGAATCACCTAACACAACCTCAAGTCCAGTAATAAACCCTTCTTAACAACCTCTTGAGACATTCCACAGTTCCCTATGGTGTGCAGTCTCCCTCACTGCTACGAGTTAATAAACACAACATTGTTCAACTACAGGTGTGTTTATGTTGGATTTTGCCTGGAGAGCATCAACAATAACATCACCCAACCCCAATGAGCATACTCCATGACTTTAAGTAAAATGTCAATATACACCAGTTTGCTGGGAGAATCCAGGTGCACACTTCTTGTTTATGTATGCCACTTGGTCAGTGCCATCTGTCACCCTCAAAGATGTCCCAGTTTGGAAGATAAATTATACAGTCAGCATATCTTTAATCTGCACTATTTTTCACAATAACCCTTATCTCCATCTAGAACATTATACATTTACTTTTTATTTGCTTCCTCTCCACCCCCTCTCTCTCTCCCCTCCTACTCCCCAAATAGAATTTAAGTCCCATAGTACAGAAACTTTATCTACATTTTTAGTGTTCTATCCTCATCATTTAGAACAGTTCTTGGCACACAGAAGGCTCCCAGTAAATATCTGTTGAATGAATTAACTAATGAAAAGATATAAAAGATATAATAATACAAGAGGTCTTTGAACTATGAACAACTTTTAAAAAATCCTCCCAACCATAAAAGTCAGTCACATTTCTATATACTAACCTGTAGAAACAAATCAAAATATAGCACCACTTATTCTGGCTCCAAAGCAAATGAAATGCTTAGATTTACAGAATCTAAGGTTCTGAACATGCAGGATCTGTATGTTGAAAATTACAAAATGCTACTGAAAGAAATCAAAGACAAAAAATGGAAGTTCATGAACTGGAAGATTCAGCATAGTGAAGATGTCAATTCTCCCCCAAATTGAGCTACCAGCTTAATAAAATTCCTATTAAAATCTTTGCAAGGTTTTTATAGACATAGACAAGCTTATTCTAAAATTTATATGGAAAGGTACAGGCTCTAGAATAGCTAAAACAAATAAGAATAAAGTAGAAGGAATCACTCTGATATTAAGGTCTACTGTAAAGCTATAGAAATAAAGACAGCGTAGTATTAATGGAGGAATAAACACATAGATCCAACGACCAGAATAGATAATCCAGAGACAGAGTCACACATTTATGCCCAATTGATTTTTTACAAAGGTGTAAAGTAATTTAAAGGAAGATAACATTTTCATCAAATGCTGGCAGAGTGATTGGACTTCCACAGGCAAAAAAAAAACTGAACCTAAACCTAAACGTCACACCTTATTCAAAAACTAACTCAAAATTAAGCATGTACTTCAATGTAAAATATAAAGCTATACAACTTTTAGGAAAAATAAAATAAAGTCTTTGGGATCTAGGGCTATGCAAAGAGTTCTTAGACTGGACATCAAAGGAAGACTTGGTAACTCAGACCCCATCAAAATTAGAAACATTTGTTCTGCAAAAGATCCTGTTAAGAAGATGAAAGGCTACAGAGTGAGAGAACATACCACGTATTCAACAATAGACTGTTATCTAGATATATAAAGTTCTCTCAGAACAACAGTTTTTTAAAAATCCAATTTGAAAATGGGCAAAAGACATGAAGAGAACTTTCACTGAAGAGGATGGACAGATGTCAAATAAGCACATGAAAATATGATTAACCTTGGTAGCTGTTAGGAAAATGCACATTAAAAACGCAACATCACAATGAGACATCACTATACACCCATCAGAACAGCTAAAGTACAACTTAGTGACAACCTCAAATGCTGGCAAGGAAAATCTCGAACGAACCTTTTGGCCAACCCAATGTATATCATGTTCAAGGCAGCTTTATTCATAATAACCAAACAGTGGAAGCAAACCAGATGCTTTTAAAAGGATAATGGTTAAACAAACCCTGGTACATCATGGAATACTACTCAGCAATAAAAAGGTATAAACTATTGATACACACAAAACTTGAATGCATCCCCAGGCTTGGAGGAATTCTTCCTGGATGACACAGCTTGACCAAGACATGGGGTCTGGTGAACCAGCAAGGTGGATTTCACTCCCCCCTGGCCCTTTGGTTGGGTGCTCAATGGTAAGTCATAGCCCTAGCAAAGAAGGGAATACAATTTACTCTGGGTATTATCTGTCTAAAACAGTAGGGCCCATTTGACTTGAGAAAAAAATTTGAATTGAAAAACCATGCAAGCCTTTTTAAAAACAAAGAATATGAGGGACTACATTTTATTTGTTGTTATTGTTTGTTTTGTTTCAAAGCATGATTCTCTGCAAATGCATATGATCAGCCAGTATGAGAAATATATTCAGAAAACCACAAAGTCTATGGAAATTTCATAAGAAACTTCCCTTTCAATCACTAAGCATTAAAAACAAAAACAAAACAAACAAAATACCTTACATCACTGGAAATTCTCGTGAAGGCTGTAATGTGAATGCTGCTACCCACACTTTGCTTGGAAAGGAAACACAAAAGACTTTTCGTAATATTTCTTCTTCAACTCTAGGTTAAGTGCTAAACTGATGACTGAGAGTCGATACCAAACTCAAAATTTACAAAAGAAAAAAGTATCGCCCCTCTTGCAACTAGTGGTATGTATCTGCTGAAGAATCATTGTGCTCAGCTATTTGTTCATTCCTGGTATGGAGGAAAAAGTACTATTTTCTCGATCCAGGAAGATCACTATGAAAGCCTTGCAGTATCTCTGAAGATTTGTCAAAATTATTTAAAGTGAATAAACTGAATTGGAAAAAATATTATTGGAATGTTCACGGATATTACTCCAGAAATTCTAGGTTTGTGATCAATATTCTTGGTGTAATTCAATGAAGAAAACAATGCTGTGGAGGATTTCTTTGCGTTTTCATCTGCAAACGGTGGCCTCTAAAACTTGCACAGTGTATGAAACATCAGCTTATTTGCCTTCCTTGATACACATCTACCATTGTTCACAAAATTTCCCTGTCAATTTGGATAAAGAATATCTTTTTCTAACCTTTTAAAAATTGAAGTATAGTTAATTTACAATGTTGTATTAGCGTCAGTTGTACAGCAAAGTGATTCAGTTATGTGTGTATATATATATATATATATATATATATATATATATATACTGCAGATTCTTTTCCCATATAGGTGATTACAGAATATTGAGTAGAGTTCCTTGTGCTATACCATAGGTCTTTATTGATTATCTATTTTATATATAGTAGTGTGTATATGTTAATCCCAACCTCCTAATTTATCCCTCCCCTCCAGCTTTCCCCCTTTGGTAACCATAAGTTTGTTTTCGAAGTCTGTGAGTCTGTTTCTGTTTTGTAAATAAGTTCATTTGTATCATTTTTATAGCTTCCACATATAAGCAATATCATATGATACTTTTTCTCTGTCTGACTTACTTCACTTAATATGATAATCTCTAGGTCCAACCATGTTGCTGCAAATGGCATTATTTCATTCTTTTTTTACGGCTGAGTAACGTTCCATTGTATATATTATGTATAATATATACATAATATTATACATAATATATACAATGGAATATTACTATTGTTACTATAATACTAACATTACTATTACTGTGGAATATATATATACCACATCTTTATCCATTTATCTGTCAATGGACACTCAGGTTGCTTCCATGTCTTAGTTCTGCTACATATGTTAAGGTGCATGTATCTTTTCGAATTATAGTTTCCTCTGGATATATGCCCAAGACTGGAATCACAGGATCAAAGGGTAGATCTTTTTAAGGAACCTCCATACTCTTCTCCATAGTGGCTGTACAAATTTATATTCTCACCAACAGTGTAGGAGGGTTCCTTTTTCTCCACACCCTCTCCAGCGTTTATTATCTGTAGACATTTAAATGATGGCCATTCTCACACCTCATTGTATAGGTATAAAGAGTATCTTGATATTTAACTCTGTGTAGAAATTGCTAAAGAAAATATGCTTGATTGGTTCTGTGACAAAAGCTATAGTGTCTGCATTGTTAAAACAAGGGAGAAAGTTTACTCCAAAATGTAAAAAATAATTTTCAGAAGATTTTGGCAAATTTTCTAGAGCTATTTTGTTTTCATGCAGTAATACAGGGAGCAAACACCATAGCACTGCTTAATAGTATTGATCATGTATATTGTGAAGTTGTGATCAAGATTAGGGACTTAGGAATCAAAGAGCTCTACATTCAAATCTAGGTTTTATCATTTGCTAGGTGTGTGATCTTGGGCAGTTACTTAATCTCTCTAATCCCAAGTCCTATACTTCGCTCAACTTCATCTCTAAAATGAAGATAATAATCCTATTTCATCTAGTTGTTCTGATAATTAACTTAGAAAATCCAAAGAAGCCGAAGTTCTGTATCTTTCAAAATTAATACAAAATACTTAGCACAATGGGCATATGGTAAGTGTTCAAAAAGGTGTTACCTTTATTAATAGTGTCCAAACCAACTATCACTATAGGAATTGGTGCTAATATACCTTACCTGTCCATATTCTGTGAAAAATCTTCTCAAGGAGAACATTAAATTATATTTAATTTTTCTGGAAATTGAATCCAGACAATATTTTCCTGTCATGATGCTGAAATTTCCCATTTTGAATGCTATGAGGAACCATATTCTTAATCAGTTTCAATCTGTTCCAGGGTCTACCTAAGAAGTGTTGAAATCAAGTGCAACTTGATCATTTTAGACAATTGCTAGAAAATCACTACACAGAGAGATTAGCTTCTCTTTTCCCACAAACTTAACACTGAAATTGATCTACACTCTGTTCACATTTCAATACTTCCTTGGATAGAAAATCTTGTAACAAGCAAGCAAAGTCAAGCCTCAAATTTATATCACATGATAAAGTCAAGAAATAAATCTTTTGATGTAAAATTTATTTTACCATTATCTTAATTTTTAAGTCATGTTATGTATATATTTTTAAATTTTCTATAATATAAAAGAAGGACATAACATTTTGTTTATATAAAAGAGTACAGGTTTAGAAAGCCTGAGAAAACTGATCTGAGCCTATGAATACGGTAATATTCAGCACAATCCGAATCTGTTTATTATAAGGACAACTTTCTTCTAACTGCAGTAAATGTTGTTTTTTGCCTGTGACTTTTCAAAGTTGAAAGCACAGGCATCAGAATGAGTATTCTATATCAGAAAATGAAGCCTTCCTAAATTCCATACTCTTACAGATCAAATTTGACCTTAGTCAAATATAGTTCCCAACCATATTCACAACACCTGGAAAATATTAAAGTGATATAGCACTAAAAATTAAAGTGCATGAATATATATATATATTTCATCCTTTAATTTTTTTCTGACATATTCTTTTTTTTTTTTTTTTTTTTTTGCCAAGGGCCATCTCTACAAAACGTAGAGCTGTTGTATTTCTCAAACCATGTTTTCCAAATCAAAACCATTTGTTTACAAAGGTTTCTATTCACCCCAAGGGGCAATTCCATTAAGCGCTATTTTCCTGGCTATGACCTAGAATTTTCAAATCTGAGTATAGCTTAAGATCTAAATATTTATGAATCACTCCTGTATTGTAAACAATTTTTGGATACTAGATTTTCCCATGACTACTTGAACTATTAAGATGTGTAATCCATCACACAGAAAGCTGTAGAATTCTACTTGTTAACATTCTGGAGCCGTTTTTACAATATAATGGATTTTTGTGTTTTGCCAATGACGAGTCCTTTAACAAGGTAATTACTACAAATTGTACCATTATTAGCATCAAGGGACATATTCATGGAACACACATCACCCCTCTTATAGAAGTCATGCATTTGTTAGCATGGCAAAATGAGGGACAGTGGAATGGAAAATCTATTTATAGGTGAGATCCCAGGAAAACCTCTTGGGAACACATATACCACTTTGGATAACTATTCAAGGGCATTTTTTATTTAAAAAATTGTACAAGGTCAAAAATACATAGATCGAAGAACAGGACTTTCAGATAATAATTCAAGGACAGAATTTCAGATGCAGTCTATCAAATTAAGCAAAGGTTATATGCATATTTGAGTTATTTTATATGCATTTGGGAAAAATCCAAGATTTGCATAATCCTTAAAATTTCTTATCTCAAGTATTACTCACAAGGTCATCCTTTGATGAACTGCAATGAGCAAGATTACAGTTCTCTTTGAATTTTAGTTTGCAAAGGAAAATTGTCACATTCAGAAAGAGGTTAGATCTCTCCAGCAGCTCATTCGGGGACATAACTAATGGTACAAAGACCCAGACAAATTACTCCCCCAGGCCAGTACTAGGTTTTATATGAGATCACTAAGGTTTATTTTACTGGTAGGAGTAGTTACTGGGTCATAGTTTAGCTAATTCCAAATTTGTTTTTAACTCTGTTCATCTGTTAAGAAATTCTTGCCAACTCACCATCAACACACACACACACACACACACACACACACGCTAACCCCCAGGTATCTAGTTATAGAACAATACTCTGGTCAATCAGGATCCCCAATTATGACCCAATCTTCATATCTCCCCATCAAATTGTGCTCTTTTATAGTCCTACTCCATCAGGATACTACTTTTTACTATATGTGTATGCCAATAGGTGGTAACTGGTTAATCAATTAATCAAATCAACTAATGGGTTACTTTGCCAAGCAACCGTAACTTCTAGTATTCAATCTTATGAAACAGATATTATTATTATTATGCTCACTTCATAATTGAGAAATCAGAAAAATGGCACTCAAACCCAGGTCTTCCAACTAAAAAAATCCCATATACTTTCAATTACATAATCCTTTCCAAAGCGTGTTTTAGAATATAATAGATGTTTTGTTCAAATAAATTAGGAAAATGCTGGGTTAGATAAAAATTAACAGTTTTTTCACCATAGGGATTCTCAGAGCTTGTGAGTTTTACAAATATCTATGGAGGATAATATATATACTAGTTCCAAAATGTATTAAATGTAGTTACCCTTTCTCTCCACTCAGACTATCACATAGGACTAGTATTTTCCTGAATGTACTTTGGGAAAAACTGCACCAAAACATATGTGTTTTTCTGTTTAATTAATTTATTGTACTTAAAGAGTACATTTTGCAAACTGATGTTCTTCCTCAATTCAGTAAAATTTTCTTCTATTGTATCTTATTTATTATCTTTGTCTTATCCTTCTGTTCTCTACAAACAGTATTTTGGGAATTCTTATTATATATTTATCTTTTCTCTCATCTTTTTCATCATGATAATATGTTTTGGCATCATCTGTGGATTTCACCTACCTCACTAACTCAATTTTGGGGGAGTATATAACTTGCTAGTTATTACCCAATATTTATTTTATTTTATTTTATTTTTATTGTGGTAAAATATACACACCATTTACTATTTTAACCATTTTTAAGTGTACAGTTCTATGGTATTAAGTACGTTCACATTGCTGTGCAGCTATCACTATGATCCATCTCCAGAACTTTTTCCATCTTCCCAAACCGAAACTCTGTACATTTCAAACACTAACTCTCCATTCCCTCCTCCCCCAGCCTCTGGAAACCACCATTTCACTTTATGTCTCTGTGAATTTGACTGCTCTACTGCCTCATATAACTAGAAGCATAGAGCATTTGTCCTTTTGTGAGTGGTTATTTTACTTAGCACAATGCTTTCAAGGTTCATCCACATTGTAGCATGTGTCAGAATTTCCTTCCTTTTTAATGCTCAATAATATTCCACTGTATACATATATACCCTATTTTGTTATCACTGATCCATTAGTGGACATTTGGGTTGCTTTCCTGCTGTGCTATTTTCCACAGCAGCTACAACACTTACGTTCCCACTAATGGTGCACAAAGATTCCAATTTCTCCACAACCTTTCCAACACCTGTTATTTTCTTTCTTTTTTGTTGTTTGTTTCTAATAGCCACCTTAATGGGTGTGAAGTGATTTATGTTTTAAGGAATGATTCAAATACTTATTTTGTAGCCCTATGAGGACACAGACTGGTTTACCATACGATCATGGGTACCTAGGAGAGCATGTGTTACGTACTGAATGCTTAGTAAGCATTTATTATATAGTAAGAGAGAAGACTAGATTCAAGGAGAAAGCCTAGAATGGAAAGATGAGTTTGTATTTTGTCCAGTGGTGAAGTGGTAGCCATTGTGAATTCAGAAAAAGTAAATATTTGAGGTGAGAAGTGGGCATTTGAGGAAAATTTTTCTGGAGGTGAGTCCATATAGGAAACAGCAAGACCAGTCATGAATTCATGAGAGAATAAAGTAGAGTAAAATCAACCCAAAAGGGTTTGATAAAAGAGAAGAAATAAAATGTGACTCTAAGTTTAGCATCTTGGATAATTGTCTAGCAAGACAGCCACTGACAGAAATTTTTAAATTGAACGTAAAGGCAATGCACTTTCTATTCTCCTACTATTATTCTTAGGCAAATTAGCTCAATACTTCCTTGGTCCATCCATTCTACTTCTGCTAATGCCCTTTCCCAAAGTTATATTGGGACATGAATGTGCTGTTTTTTGTTTACACAAATTGGCAGGCCCTTTTGACTCCATCACTGACCCAGCTTATAAAACTCTAGCTTCTACAGGAACCTTCTCAAATTTCTTTTCCTATCCATTTTATCTAAAGCAGTGCCTCCAATAAAATATCCTCTTTGGGCAAGCCATGCCCACAAATGCAAGTATATGATTTCTTCAGTACTTGTTCATTTGTTACATCCTCTCTAAGACTTTCTTCATAAATATTGTTTGTGAAACTGTGAACTCCCACAGAAAAGAAGACCATTCCTTAGCATGCTTTCGAAAAGCCTCAAACCTGACACCCTAGACAAAACCATGTCTAACAGGCTGTGCCCTTCCTGATTATGTTACACACCTCGGAATACACTTGTAAACTCCTTGATTCACCTGAAATCATCAATAGTGGGCATTCTGAATCTCCCCAGGCATATATAAACTTAAGAATTCATCACAAAGTTTTGAGGACAAATACCTGAGCTTAAAAAACATTTTCAGCAAAATAATAGTATCAAAATTTGACTGTAGGGCTTCCCTGGTGGCGCAGTGGTTGAGAGTCCGCCTGCCGATGCAAGGGACACGGGTTCGCGCCCCGGTCCGGGAAGATCCCACCATGCCGCGGAGCGGCTGGGCCCGTGAGCCATGGCCGCTGAGCCTGCGCCTGTGGAGCCTGTGCTCCACAACGGGAGAGGCCACAACAGGGAGAGGTCCGCGTACCGCAAAAAAAAAAAAAAAAATTTGACTGTATATGATTTGCTTGATTATCCATATTAATGGTAGACAGAGACAACATGAACCACAGAAAATTCCCAAATCATATTTTAGGGAAAAAAAGTTGGCCTTTTCTATCACCTTGAATCAGAGTTATAAGAAATAAGATTTACACACTCGACTTTTATCTCTTTTCATACCCTCAGAGCTCTTCTCACCAGCTAACTAACTACCAGTTAGTGCACACTGTGAGCAGGTAACTCTGCTCAGCACTTTATATGCACTATCGTTTTTAACTTTTGGAAATGGTTCCTATTATCCTCAGTTCACAGATTTAAAAAAACTGAGGCTTAGTGAGAAAAATAATTTACTCAAAATAAATTCCTGAGAAGTGGCAGAGCCACTCCAAAAATATATAACAAAATAGAAAAATCGAATGAAGCATAATTTTCTGAGTATTCGGTTCCTAAAACATTGACCGCTAATGCTGAATATCTAATGGTTTTTCTTAGTCCAACTGGAAATGGGATGGTAGACGAGAAGGGGAGTGAAACATAAGAATGCAAAGTTTAAAAGAAGACAAGTCCTAGGTCAGAGGTCCCTGCCTTGTTCAGACCTGTTTTGCTTGGCTGGCTGTGAGTCAAAAGGGATTAGCAGAGCAGTCCACACAGAACACAGCCCCTTCTTGTATACAGAGCACAGATGCTATGCAATCAGCAGTTTTGTGTCAAATATTTTATCTGATACTCCAACAGCCTTTAGAGGCTGACTTGTCTGGTGGATATTATTCTCACCTGGTGTAGTGCTGGCTGGCACTGAAAATTGATAGTAACTGAATCCCAATCAGACTTGAGAAAACTGGTTTCTTTGCCCAAGACCTCACAGCTAGCAAGGAGCTACACTGTATCTAAAACCCCAAACAGCTTCCTACTACATCATGCCAATTCACTTCCAGTGACAGCAACTTCCTCAATTCATAAGCAGAGACTTCCATTAAGTGGGTCAGTCTTTCTGTTTATATTAACCTCCGTGTTCTCATTAGTCACACAGTTGTGTAAGGAAGCCTCTGAAAGGTTAACTCTCCATTTACTTTTCCAGTATCATGCAGTTATTTAGAAGCAGATTCGCATCTGATATAATTATAAAGAATAATGTCTTTAAAAGCAAACCGGCCTAGGTTCAGATTCTGATCTTGCCATTGAACTAGGAGTGTGACTTAGGGCAAGCTATGGAACCTCTCTAACCATCTGCTTTGTCATCTGTAAAACGGAAGTAGTAATAGTGCTTTCTTTATAGGTTTAAGAATTAAAGTTAATTGCAAATATTATGAAGCCCTGATTATGTGCCTTGAAACAAGCCTCACAGGTGGACAGAGTACTATTTTCCTAACACATAAGAGTAAAAGGCAGAGATAGGTTAAATAACTTGCCCAACATCCCATAACAGTAAGTGGGGAGTTCAGATTCAACCCCAGACTACCTGGCTCAGAAGCCTATGACCACTACATTACTGTAATATAAATTATTTAGCATAGGAACGGAATATATTAAACACTCAACTCAGAGCTCTTTCAGTTACACCATACTTATTCTTCCCCATTTCTAGAAGGGCCCAAAGAATGACATTCCATAACGTTTTGCAAAGTGGCACAGCCAGATTGCTCAGTCCCTAGTTAATTGCAATGTGCTGCATAAAATCAACTCTTCTGGTAGGAAACAAACAATGATAGAAAAAGTCTTCATTCATTCCTCCTTTGTCTGAAACACCCCAATCTCAGGAGGCTCAGAGTAGCTGAGTCCTCCAGAGGATAAATTTTAAAAATTATTAGAAAGCAAATTGTATGGCATGGCAAGGATCCAAGTACTGAACTATGCATAGCCTAAAGGGAGAAAAATACTTGTAGAAAGAGAACTTAAAGAGAAAATTTTCAAATAGTCCATTAAATATAATTGTGTTTGCTTTCTGACAATAATTTTTAAAATATCTTGAAGTCTGGGCTTCCCTGGTGGCGCAGCGGCTGAGAGTCCACCTGCCGATGCAGGGGACACGGGTTTGTGCCCTGGTCCAGGAAGATCCCACATGCCACAGAGCAGCTGGGCCTGTGAGCCATGGCCGCTGGGCCTGCGCGTCCGGAGCCTGTGCTCTGCGGCGGGAGAGGCCACAGCAGTGAGAGGCCCGCATACCGCAACAAAACAAAACAAAACAAAACATTTTTCAATGGTTTCAGTGATGGTAAGGAAGGGTCAAATTGAGACAGAATGTCAAATATCCACGCCTCTTGGTTAGAATTTGTAAATAAATAATATTTCTTTAAAATTTACTGAGGAAGAAAGGAAAAGAGTTCCCTATTCCAGGAATACAATTAATTGATTTGGTTTCTGTGTCTCTTTGCAAATTCTTCAGGGACAAAATGAGATATATGGAGTTAAAAATAAAAAGTGATTCTGGAGCTTGTCTATAGTACTAGAAATGCTATGTGAATATTTAGACAGAGTCTTCTAGACAATGTTTACAAACTTAAATTTAAGGAATAAAATTTGGACCCTGAGATGGAAGGGGTTATCACCTTAACATATACCAACTCCATTCCATCACCTTAACATATACCAACTCCATTCCATTCCATACCAACTCCATTTCAACTCTTATGTTACCATATATCTCCTGAGCACCCAGCAGCTGTTGGTGCCAGCAAGAAAAATATACTTGGAGGGCATGAGTCAATGAATTATAAATCTGCTCCATTTGGGGCCTGACTCAGAGGACATCATTGATGGGCCCTATGGCAAGGAACTAAGTGAGGTGGATCCTGGAGAAGGCTGTCTTCAGAGATCCTTAAGCCCCTGTAAGGGGTGGGTGGGTCTATGATATCCCTAGTGAGATGCAGGGTCTTTCTGGTCTCTAAGATTTACAGAAGAGATGATACGTGGATTGAGGTTTTTAGGCAAACAAGGAGAATGGGAAGCTAGGAGCTTCCCTCCCATATCTTAAAAGATGATTGACAATCTACCTGTTGCTATAACACACACAACTACTTCCTACCACTGTGGGTATCTCTCAAAAAAAAAACAAAAGAGAAAACACAATGACCAATATCAGAAATGAAAGAGATCACTACAGATTCTATAAACCTTAAAAGGAAATAGGGCATATTAAAAGAATATGATGCCAAAAAATTTGATAATGTAGATGAAACTGACATATACCCTGAATGACACAAATTATCAAAACTGACTTAGGAAAAAATAGATTATCATAATATTAATATCTAAATATTAAATATTAACCACCAAGTAACTGAACTCATAACTTAAAACCTTCCTACAAAGAAAACTGTAGGCTTGGGTAACTTCATTGGTGAATTCATGCAAACATTTAAAGACGAAATAATACAATCTTACACCAGTCTTTCCAAATATAGTGGAGCATGGAATACTTTATAACATTTTACAAGGTCAACAAGCACAACTCATGAAAATCTGATAATGATATTACAAAAAAAGAAAACTGCAAACCAATATCCTGTATGAATTTGGACCTGGAAATCCTTAACAAAACTAGTAAGTCAAACCCAGTGACAATTAGAGTTTATGTTAGGAACATGAGATTGGCTTTTTATTTGAAAATCAATCAGCATAATTCACCACATTAAAATAGTAAAGGAAAAAATTAAAATGTGATTATTACAGTAAATATGGAAAAACCATTTAACAAAATTCTACACCCATTCATGATAAAAAGAAAAAGTTCTTAGGAACTTGGGAATAAATGGTAACTTTCTCAACCTGATAAAAGTTGTCTACCAAAACACCCAAAATGCTACAGTTGCTAGCATATTTAACAATGAAATACTGAATGCTTTGCCCTCTGAAGATCAGAAACAAAGTAAGGATATACATTCCCACCACTTCTATTCAATATTGAACTGGCATTCTATGGAGTGAAACAAGGCAAGAAAAAGAATAAAAAATATAAGGGCTGAAAAGGAAAAAGTAAAATAACCTTTATTCACAGATGATATGATTATTCATTTAGTAAATCTTAAGCATCTACGAAGCAAATATGAGAACAAATAGATGAATTTATTAAGGTTGCAGGATATAAGGTCAATACACAAAGTCAACTGAATTCTTGTATATCAGCAACAAACAACTGGAAAATGAAATCAAGGAGATGATACCATATATAATAACATCAAAAAACCTGAAATACTAAGGGATATATTTAATAAAAGATCTCAAGATCTATACACTAAATACTATAAAATATTCTTGAAAGAAATTAAAGACAATTTAAGTAAATAAAGTGTTAGAGTATGTTGAAGGATTCAATCTTACAAAGATGCAAATTCTCCCTCAAATAATCTATAGATTCAAGACAAATCAATTCAAACCTAAGCAGGTATTTTGAAGAAATTGATAAACTGATTCTAAAAATTTGACAATACAAAATAGTTAAAGCAATGTGGAAAAGGAAGAACAAAGTTGGAAGACTTATACTAGCATTTTGATACTTTCTATAAAACTATTTTTATTAAGACAGTGTGATATTGATGTAGATATAGCAAAACAGATCAATGGAACAGAATAGACAGTCCAGATATAGATCCATACTTATGGAGACAACTGGTTTTCAGTAAACATACCAAAGCATTTCAATGGAGGCAAGGAATGTCTTTTCAACAAATGGTGCTGGAACAACTGGATATCCATATGGAAAACAAATGGACCTTATCATGATGCTTATCTTACCATACACAAAAATTAATTTTAGATGGATTACAGATTAAAAGTGAACGTCAAAATTATAAAATTTCTAGGAAAAAACATAGGAGAGTATTCACTAACTTGAAGTAGGCAAAAATTTCTTACGTAGTTCACAGAAAGCACTACCCATAAAAAATTACTAAGTTGGAATTCATGAAAATTAAAAATTTATTATCAAAAGACATTGCTAAGAAAATGAAGAGACAAGAGGTGAACTAGGAAAAATATTTGTTATGCATGTATCTGACAAAAGGACCAGTGTCCAGAATACGTAAAGAATTCTGTAAACCAATCAAAAAGTTGATGATACCAAATGCTGATGAGGATGCAGAGCAATGGAAACTCTGATTCACTGCTTCTGGGAAGCAGAATGCACAGCCACTTTAAACAGTAATTTGACATTTTCTTATAAAGATAAACATATGCTTACCATATAAATCAGCAATTCTACTCATAAGTATTTATACAGGGGAGTTGAAAATTTTGGTTCAGACAAAAACCTGTACACCAACCTCTATAGTAGCTTTATTCATTATCATCAAAAACTGGAAACAACCAAGATGTCATTCAACAGGTGAATGGATAAACAAACTGTGGTATATCTACGCAATGAATCACTACTCAAGTGATTCATACAATAAGATGAGTGAAACAAGTGTATTTTGCTAAAGAAAAGAAGCCAGAGAAAAAGTCTACATATATAAGCTTTCAACTATATGACATGAAAAAAGCAAAACTATAAGAATGAAAGACAGATAGTGGCTTCTAGGAGTTGGGAAATGGAGAAGAAATTGACAATAAAGCTACATAAAGGAATTTTAGGGTGATGGAACTATTCTGTATGGTACTGGGGTAATGGATTCATGACCCTATGCATCTGTCAAATCCCCACTGAACCGTATAACACAAAAAGTAACTTCACCATATGCAAATATTAAAAACGCAACCATATGTCAGGTGATTACTGGAGGGAACACAAACTGTGATAAATGAGTCTAACTGTATTAAATACATATGACATAACATCACTTAAGGGGATGTACATAAAAAGTTGTTGACCTAAATGACTTTGAAAAACTGCATTTGCTAGACAGTGTAAGTACAAAAACAAAATGTAAGCAAATACTAACTCTAGTTGGCAAATTTGTTTCTCACAGGGGTGTAGGTTAGCAATTCTGAAACTGCATGTATATTAGAGTTGAAAAATTAGTAAATAAATTGTGATAACAGAATCTAGGTTTCTTACTATTTGAGAGAGAAGTTAGAAATAAGCAAGTGACAGGGGTTGGAGCGGGGCAGATTAGATGCTGTGATGCTGGATTTGAATCATCAATGTCAACATGAATTCATGTGTATTTTTAAGTATATACAAGTAGATAAATATAAATATATGGATGCATATTTTTCCAGATCTTGCTTTCCAATACCTTTGTCCAATAAAAGGAACCAGGGTTCCTTGAGGCAAAGGTTGAATTTAGGGCTCGTTCAAGGAAAATACAAGATGACCCTGGAGCATCTTATGCTAGAAAATAATAAAGCACAAAAAAGAAAAACAGTAACAAAGAGAAAAAGAAGATGGAAAAGAAAAAAATGTTGAATATCCAAAGGATGTAGGAGTCAACTTAAAAGAGTTCTCGGTGGCTAAAGCTGGAATAATTTGAGCAAAATAACAACAACAGTATTAGATTATAATCCAAAGAAAATAAATACCTACAAATCCATACAGATATAAATAAATGTTAGTAATAAATGGGGGAGAAGGAACAAATCTTCCTCACAGAAAATTTCAAATAATGTATGTAGATACTTCCTCTTTCAGGAGGTGGAGCTTAATTTCCCTCCCCCTGAGTGTGAGATGGACTTAGTGAATGGATTCTGAAAAGTAGAGTTTGGAAAAAGAAAAGAGTAAATTTACAGTGGAAACTGGGCCGACTAACTTAAACAAGTGATCAAGGCTAACATCACCAGTAAGTCATGTTGAGATCATTTGTCATCAGACATGATGTGAAGAGAAGGGAGCTTCATCTGTTTTATAGCCTTCCAAAAATCCACAACTCCAGTCTAATCATGAGCAAACACCAGACGAGCTCAAACTCAGGAACATGTTAGAAAATACATGCCCAGTAGTACTTTTCAAACTATCAAGGTCATGAAAAACAGAAACAAAAATGATTGAGAAACTGTCACATATCAAAGGAGACTAAAGAGACATGACAACTCAATGCAATGTGGTGTTCTGGATTTGGTCCTAGAACAGAAAAACACAGTGAGTCAAAACTAGAGAAATCTGAATAACGTACAGACTTTAATGAATAATAAGGTACAAATATACATTCATTAATTGTGGCAACTGATGAATTTGAACAAAGTCTGCAGTGTAGTTACTAGGATTGCACCAATGTTAACTTTTTAGTTTTGACAAATATACCGTGGTTATGTAAGATGTTAACATTAAGGGAAGCTGGGAGAAGGAATCAAGCTGTAGGGGAACTCGATGGTATCTTTGCAACTTTTATGTAAATCAAAAATTATCCCAAAATAAAATTTAAAATACACTAACAACTCCCCCCCAAATTGGCAGAAGACTCCACAGTTACCTCACAAAAGAAGAGACAGAATGAAGCAAATGAGAAGTACTTAATTTTTTTAACATCACTAGTTGGCAAGGAACTGCAAATTAAAACCGCACTGAGCTATCATTTCACAAACATGAGAATGGCTTGAATTACAGAGACTGACAGTAGAAAGTATTGCAAGCATGTGAAATAACCAGAACTTTCACACATTCTGGCGATACTGTAAAATGATAAAACCCCTTCAGAAAACTGGAAGTTACTTGTAAAGTTAAGTGTAAACTTAGGATAGGACTCAGTAACTCCACTCTTGGTATTTAATCAAGAGAAATAAACAAACAGAACAGAAAAAGACTTGTATAAAATATTCATAGCAGCTTTATTCATACTAGTAAAGAAAACAGAAACAACACAAATATCAATCATCAGTGGAGAGTATAAACAAATTATGGTATATCTATGCAATGGATTCCTACTTAGCAATGAAAAGTACTGAATAATGGTATATGTAAAAATATGAATGAATTTTAAAATATTATTCTAAATAAAATAAATCAGACATTAAAATGAATCATTAAATTATTCAATTTATATGAAGTCCCACAACAGCAAGATTCGTTTGTAGTGACAGAAATCAGAGCAATGGTTGCCTAGGTGTTGGAAGGAATTTACCGTAAAGAGACATGAGTGAGCTTTCTGGGGTAATGGAAGTGCTCTAAAATCATCCCTTGGATATCAAAACCCACAGATGCTCAAGTAATATAGTCGGCCCCCTGTATCCATGGATTCCACAGCCAAGGATATGGAGGGCCTATTATATACTTATTGAAAAAAATTTGTGTATAAGTGGACTTGCAGAGTTCAAAACCATGCTGTTCAGAGGTTGACTATATATCTTAATAGGGGTGTGAGTCACATGCTGAATGCATTTGTCAAAACTCTTTGAGGGCTTCCCTGGTGGCGCAGTAGTTAAGAATCCGCCTGCCAATGCAGGGGACACGGGTTCAAGCCCTGGTCCAGGAAGATCCCACATGCTGCGGAGCAACTAAGCCCATGCACCACAACTACTGAGCCTGCGCTCTAGAGCCCACGAGCCACAAACACTGAGCCCACATGCCACAAACTATTGAAGCCTGCACACCTAGAGCCTGTGCTCCACAACAAGAGAAGCCACCACAATGAGAAGCCGCGCAATGCAACGAAGAGTAGGCTCCGCTCGCCGCAACTAGAGAAAGCCCACGCGCAGCAACAAAGACCCAATGCAGCCCAAAATTAATTAATTAACTAAAAAAAAAAAAAACTCTTTGAACTGTACACTTAGGATCTATGCACTTCACCAAATGTAATATACCACAATTTTGAAAAATGCAAAAACATATGGGAAAGGGTGAAAATTTTACCCAAAGGAAAATGCAAAGTTTAAATGTCTCTGCTATAAAAGAAGGGTTAAAATGACTTTAGCTTAGTATAATTCCTGAGAATTAGAATGACAATGACAAAACAGAACAAAAAAGAGGTAGAAAAGAGGAAATAAAGATGATACTGAAATTAAAGGTACAGACATTTAAAAAAATAAAATTAAGACAGAATTATAAAAGCTGTTTTAAAAAAGCCATTAAATCGTATAACTTCTAGTAAGCTTGGTTAAGAAAAAAAGGGAAAATTTTTATAATATTAGTTTTCTTAGGAATGAGACATGAGACAACCTCAATTGCAGAAGGAATTAAAAGAATTATAAGGACATATTGCACACAAATCTATGACAATTACTTTGAAAAGCCAGTCAGAGGGGATAATTTTTAGCAAAATACAAAAGTTATTAACATTAACCAAAGTAAAGAGGAAACTTTTATTGGCCAATTTCTATAGAAGTGAATGAAAGGCAAATAAGATCCATCAGATATTTTCATAGCTGAGGTCTATCAGACTTTCAAAGAATATAATTTATACTATTCCAGACCACAGAAAATCTGGACAGCATCCCAATTTTATATAAACTTAGTATAAACTAAATACCAAAACTTGATTAAAATAGATCAATTTTACTTAAGAAAGTAATTGCAAATATTCTAAATAAAATTTCAACAAATAGAATACAGCTACCTATCAACAAAAACCTGAAGCTAACTGAGTAGGGTATATTGTAGGTGTGCAAGAAGAGGTTCGAACTAGAAAATCTATCATCGTAATTTAGTGTTTCAGCAAATTGAAGGAAAACAACTCATATGACCCTATTAATAGATGTTGAAATGACATTTGATAATATTTAACAGCCAATCTCAGTAAAAAATCTTTAGGTAAGATAGGAAAAGGGTACCACTGAAATATTTACTAAAACCAAGAGTCAAAAGTATTTTCAATGTCAAAATAATTGAAAGAACCCAGTAAAATTCAGAAATCAAGCAGAGATCTTATCACTACATTTATTCAATATTAGCCTGGAGAGTCTAGTGAAAACAATGAGATAAGAAAATTAAATAGTTGTTAGAAATATTGAAAATGAAGAGGTAAAACTATTTTGCTGATGGCATGATTGTGTACTTAAAAATCTAAGAGACTAAAAGAGAAAGCCTATGAGCATTGATAAGAGAATTTATGGAATGACTGCATACCAGGTAAGCAGACTGAAATCAATAGATTTTCTCTTCTCTAGTAACATATACCCTTAGAAAAAGAAAAAGCAGAAAACATTCCCTTTAAAATAACAGTATAAACTGAATTGAATGAGAAAGGCATAGAACCTAAGAAATCTATTAATCATATTGATCTTATTAATACTTGATGAGGGTGTAATTCAATTTGGTGGAGAAAAAATGTCTATTTAACAAAATTTCTCCCCAAACTGGGTACCCGTCCTGAAAAAATTAAAGTAATAATCCTAGCTCATGTCATGTATAAAAAAACAGGTAAAGTAGTAAATATAACTATAATTTTAATATTTTATTAGGGCTTCTGGGGAAGACATAAAAGCTAATAAAGAACTGTGGTGTGGCAGAAGACACTATAAATAAAGACAGTAAACAAATAACAGACTTAGAAAACATGTTTGCAATGCAGATGACAAATAAGGGTTTAAAAGCTATAATTATATAAAGAGAGCTTTAAAAATCGGCAAGAAACAGGCAACAGCCTAAGAGGAAAACGAGCAACAAGATATAAATAGGCAATTCACAGATGAGCAAATCCAAATGGCCAATAAATACATATAAATATGTTGTTTAAATTCACTAATAGGGAAATTGAAAACTGAGTTAACAACAAACCATCACTTTAAACCTATCAGACTGGCAAAAATTTTAAATAATGATATCATTGTCAGTGGGGATATGTGGAAAAAAGTATTTTTTGTGCTGCTGGTGGAAATGCAAATGGGTACGGCTTCTTCAGAAAGCAATCTGACAATATTTATTAAAGCTAAAAATACATAAACCTTTTGACCCAGCAATGTATCTCCTGGGTATGTGTCCCATAGCAATATAACCACCAGTAAATAAATATATGTGAGCCCAGATGTTCATTACAGTACTCTTTGTAGCGGTAAAAAATATGTGTACACAAAGAAATAAGTTACGGTAATCCACAGGACACAATATTACTGTTCGTGTCTGCTAACCTGGAGAGACTCCCAAAAGCAACTCACGCATGAGAAAATATGCCCCCAAAAATGTATATAATATGGTTTCACTTTTGCAGAGCAAACAATGACAAAAACATATGCACATATGTGTGTATATGTGCACATATGTGTGTTATATGTATATGTATAAATGTGAGATCTGGTTCGATAATCATCAGGGACTTTACAGAAGAATTCATGTAAGAGTACACTAGTTAGGGGGGTTTATACTTGCTCACACTGATGTTACTTCAAGTGGTTGGAGCAAGAGAGGCAATTATGGGAAGAAGAAGAAGAAAGACAGTAGGGACTAAAAGGAAAAGCAAAACGGAAATATTGTAGTGCAATGAAAGCATTCTGATAATCTCATTTACATAAAATTGTGTTTGTGTGTATATGCATATTTTCTGACCCATACGGACAAGGTGTACCTACATGCATTGAGTGTGCTCTTGTAAGCACTTTATGTGGACTAACTTACTTAACTGTCACAACAACCCCATGAGGTACATATTATTATTATTTTCATTTAACAAATTAGAAAACTAGAGCTTAAATAACTTTCCCAAAGTTACATGATTACTTAGCTCCTGGGCTTGGATTTGAACCCAGGCAGTGTTACCCTGAAGCCTTGGCTCTTAACCACTAGACATACTTGCTTGTAACCAATTTATGTCCAGGCCATATTATTAAGCTAAATACACAACTGAAATGTAATGTGTATAATTTTATTTCAGTAAAAAGATAAACTCCTAGAGATATGTATGTTTGCTTGAGCAAGAAAAACGTTGTAGGAGTCTGTTGGCCTGTAGGCTGTTAATTTATTAGCTCTTGTAGGTGGGGATGGCTATATAGACTTTTATACCATTAATACATGTCTGATCAGTAGCCAGATAGTCTCCTACATAGTGAAAACAATTCATGAATCACTGAGGGGTTTTTTGTTTTTCCTCATTTAGGGCTCTTTAACATTTAAGAAACATTTGTTCAGTGGGCATTTCAGACATGAAAAGCTTTTTGAAGGAGGAGGAATTTAGTGCATAGGTAAGATTTTGAGAAGTCATGGGAATAGTGTGAGAAAAAATTAGGGCAGAAAATTGCAAGCCATCTTCAAAGCCTATTATTGCTGCAGTAACCGTGGCCAGCACAAGTGTCTTTGCGTGAAAGCAGTGTTGATAAACCTAGAAGACAGCATAGGTTTACACAGTCTCAAATGCCAGGATATTCTCTGGGCAGGCAGACCAGGCACCTGCAACACTGAGCCTCTTAATGTTGTGAACCAGCGCTGTGAGAAGATGACATGGATGCTGTGTGGACACCTGACACAGCCCCAGCCTTGGTTCCAGCCTGGAAGTCCTCAACCAAATACTGGCCCCATCCAGAGATTGCTTTAGTCCATGTGGCTTATGAGTCCACAGGGTGTCAGAGCAGAGCTGTGCCTGGCAGAAGCATTCACCCCATCAGGTCCCTACACCTGCTTCAGGAACTTCATGCCACCACTACTTTGCCAGAAGCAAAATAAATGTCCCCATCCACAAAGGGGACACATGTCCTTTCTCCTGCCCACTTCTTGGCAGCGGCTTTACTTGTGCCCTCCATGGATTTACTCACACTGGCTGGGGGGTGGGGGGATCCCCAACGCTGGGTATGCAGATTTGGCCCTTCTCTTCTGTGTCCTAATGACAAAACATCAAAGGCATCAGGGTATAGTGGTGGGAGACAAAACAAAACAAAACAGAGTATAATGTAAAATTTAGGGTTGGTTATTTGGGGTCAAACATAATCGCTACAATAGACCAACCTAGCTTTGAGCAACTTCTCTCATCCAAGTTTTCTCACCTGGAAAAGAGTGTCTTATAAACTAAAAAAAAATTTTTTTTTAATGTATAATTGTTTTGCATCACTCCCATTGTTAGTGAACGTTAATGTCAAAACAAATCTGGAATTTGGGGCTTACTGAAAGACATCTGCTGATGGATGGACTTTAGCTATAATATGCATCCTTAGATGCTAAATCTGTTTGCAACATGCCCAGGCTCACTAACTAGGGCACTCAACTATTGACTATAATTGTTGGGGAGTTATTTAAAGTGAGATACTGCCATGTCTTTCCAGTCTCAAAATGTTTCAATGTAACTCAAGTCAAACTATAAAATAATATTGAAGTGACATACTTATGGCCAGGGGGTAGATATTAAAAGGAGATTCATTAAAGAGTCACTGAACTGACAAGTTCAGTTATGCACAGCTGGATAATACAGCAGGAATTCTCTTTGTCAAACAGAGGTACACAGAAAGATGTCTTTGTAATAGAGTTGGCTGGAGCCCAAAGAGCCCATGTATTTCCAAGACTAAATTTCTTTCCTAATTTAACTGTACAGGAAAAAAAAAATGCAACAACAAAAAACAAAGCCTTAGAGAAAGTTCCTAAAAGGCAAGATTGGTCAGTTGAAAGGGATTTACACAGCTGTTTCACAGTAGCAATAGCTCCATTAAAATGGAAGTCTCATATTTTAGGGTTACTTCCTTCAGTTTAAAAATCTGTAGGCTGTGGAAAGCCATGTGTAAACAACCATACTTTTCATACTTGGATATTATGTAACTGGGCTGTCTCTTTTCATTCCTAGTAATTTCTTTTTACTTATGTGATTCTACCCCCACTGATAAAGCCAATTCTAGATTTACAGCTTCTGGGAAGGAAAGAGCAAAGGAGCAAATCACTAACTTCTGAGTTTTAAAAGCCAAAGTCTTTATATAAACATTAAAGTTGGAAAAATCATGATGTATGAAATTAAAGGTTTATTCTCTTCTATTTCAGAGAATGTAAAGATAATCTGGGCTGGGTAAAGGAGAGAAAACGCAGAGAGAGAAAGAGAGATTAGATGCTCCTAAATCCTTGGGAAGCGGCCTTGTACCCTCCCCCCATGCTAGGACAAGTCAGTCAGAGGGGGAATGCACCTCCTCAGTCAGGTTTGGGGAATCCCAGAGGAGCCTGTGACCTGGAACTTACTTTGCAGATCTCAGTAAAGCAGAGCATTTCTTTAAAATGCACTATGCCCTGCTCAGCATGGTAGCATTTGAGTAGCAATGGCTGCATAAGGTTTCCAGCCAAAGGGGGATGGAGACAGCATCAGAGAGCCCCTGTGGACCCAGGATAGCACAAGGGAACAGCCACACACTTCTCATGTCTCCTGAGAGGGGCTCAGAAATTGTCAAACAGACTTGATGAGTCCTGATGTTTAGGGCAAGAAGGATAAAACTTGTGAGGACTCAATAACCAGATATGGCACAACTAGTGCTACCAAGGTAGATGTCAAAATATCCATGCCAAGGACTTGGACCTCTGAAAGCTCCCAGACCTAGAAGTAAACCTGGGATTTGAGAAGATCCTGAATTGACTGAAAAGACCCTGAAACAATGGAAGAAACTCCAAATTAACCCAAGATTAAATTTCTCCCAAGTAAAATAGGGAACATGAAATAAAAGTTAAGTTCACTTCATAGGAAAGTCAAATTATATTTCTTAAACATTTGAGTTTATAGGTAGAGAATCATAAGTACTTCACATGACTACCTCAAGCACAATTTTCTCACTGTCCAAAAATAGAAGACAATTACTGTAAAGTTAAAATAAATGTTCTTAATATCCAATATCCAGGTATCATCTATCAATGAAAATATACATTCTGTGATTCTTTTTAACTTGGATCATTTAAAATTATTGAAATGACTAAATCTTCTCATCATTATTGAAATGTGTTTGATTATTAGAGTAAAGGCAGACCAGGAGTCTTATAAAATGAAATTAAAAGGTGATATCCTATGTATGACATTTTAGTTGGACAGTCTTTAATCCCAATTATTTGTTTGAGAGTACGTGATGGGAACAAAGAATAAAGCATAAGGAAACTTTTTAGAATTCATACATCCAAATGATTACCATCCTGAAATATTCACCCTGGAAAACCACTGAGATCTAAAGGTATTGATGCTGAAAATATTTCTGGAATCCTCTTTTGAAATTGGCTTCTGAGATGGTACATGAACCCCACAAGAAAATAGGTGTTGTCACTAGAGTTTAACCAATTTACAAGACATTCAAGAAAGGTAGTCTAAAAGTCTTTGTAGTCAGACTTTATCTTTGATTATTAATAATATTTCCAAGCTTGATACACTTATTCAATAAACTGATCCCAATTCAATAAATTGGTCCCAGTATTAACGGAGTTCACAGTACAAAACTATCCTTAAAGAATGCCCCCACTGAAAATATCCAAAACATCACACATCTGAAGGACACCTATCGAGCTACCAAAGGATTGGCATATATGGTAGAAAATGCACACTCATTCAACAAGGGAGGAAAAGACAGTTAATACTATGAACTTTGACCAATAGATCTATGATGACTCGTGTTGAACTAAATCCTCTTAACTTTTTCTTTTCTTAATAAAATATGGTCAGAAATTGTGGTCTCTTTTTTAAAAGCAAAAAAATAATATCGCATCAAAGAAAGGAAGAAAAGAATAACAGAGGCAAACCAGCTGGAGTATTCTCCATGGAGAATAACCAAGCATTCTGAAAAATTGACAATGTAAGAAGAGATGACCTACAACATCTCTAAACTAAATCTCTCTAACAGTCTTCCCTCCCTGCCACCCAAAAGGAACGCTTTGGTATGTCTGAATGCTCAACCTCTAATTCCAACCATACAGAAGATGAATTAATTGAAATATGTTCCAAATGAAAATTTAAAATATTATGTTAATATTCATGAGCAGAGTGTTTAATATTCAACAAACATTAATGCATCAGCACCGACCAATTAGAACAGATTCGGCAATTAACAGGCACTAGCTATTAACAACTGACATTGTCATACTGGACACCTTATCTGAGCCCTGCTCATGGCTGTTTCTTAAGGAAAGAAATAACTCCTTTTTACATAGAAATAGATGTTTTTTCTTTATGTGAACTCAGTGAGAAACAGTCTCTAATTGCATCTTATTTTTTGAAAAGTCTATATTTTGCTTCAGAAAAGGAAAGAAATAAC
The DNA here is from genome assembly GCF_005190385.1 of Monodon monoceros. NCBI lineage: Eukaryota > Metazoa > Chordata > Mammalia > Artiodactyla > Monodontidae > Monodon > Monodon monoceros. Next base: position 41,561,961 of record NW_021703774.1, on the reverse strand, counting down.
TCCTTTTTACATAGAAATAGATGTTTTTTCTTTATGTGAACTCAGTAAGAAACAGTCTCTAATTGCATCTTATTTTTTGAAAAGTCTATATTTTGCTTTACTTTGCTGTAAAAGTAGGTAATTTTATCCACTCAGAAGACTTTAAAAGCAAAGTGATATCACTCTATCAGACAGAAAAGGGCTTCCTAAGTTTTTTCTTTTTTTTTAATTGAAGTATAGTTGATGTATAAGTTACAGGTATATAATATAGTGATTCACAATTTTTAAAAGTTATATTCCATTTATAGTTATTATAAAATATTGGATATATTCCCTGTGTTGTACAATATATCCCTGTAGCTTATTTTATACATAATAGTTTGTACCTCTTAATTTCCTAACCCTATACTACCACCCCCCCTTCCTTCTTCCCATTGGTAACCACTAGTTTGTTCTCTATGTCTGTGTTTGTTTCTTTTTTATTATAAAAATTACATGGAGTCTAGGTTCTGCTGGAGGAAACCATACTAAACCAGTTATTGATAATAGTGGAATAAGGATAAAAGGGCTCATTTTCTCAGGTACTTAGGAGGTAGAAGATTATAAAATACCCAAAGAGCGACGAGTATTTCTTAGATTCCTTTTTTTTTCATGTTGAAAGAGAACTGCATTCCATGGGTGCTTACCAGACCTAGCCAGCTTCATCTCTCACTTGCAGTGGCTCCTAACACTCTCTGTCTTTCTTTCTCTCTCTCTTTCTCTCTCTCTCTCTCTCTCTCTCTCTGATTTTGCTCTTAACTCCTCCAATTCATTGGCCATGTAGCAGTCAGTGCGATCTTTTAAAGCTGTAAGTCTGATTATGCCCCTTCGCTACATAAAACTTTTCAAGAAGTTTCTATTGCTTTTAAAATGAAAGATGAACTCCTAAGCTTGACTACATGGCCCTGAATGATTGGTCCTGTATATTTCTCCAGTCTCATTTTGAACCTCTCTCCCTTTCACTCACTGTCTTCCTGCTACACAGGACAAAGTTCTTCCCATCCTCTGGCTGTGCACGTATATTCCTTCCATTGTCTTCACTAGCTCTTTCCTACTTATCCCTCAATTTCAGCTAAACTGTCGCTTTTAAAAGGTCTTCCCTGAATCTCCAATTAATTTTTCTTATCATTATGAACTCATGGATTTAAACATTTGATGGATTTAGTTCATTGCAATAATTATCCTGTTCAAATTGTCTCATTTTTAGCTAATAGTAGCCTTTTAAAATTGGTTTCATATTCATGAATCAAAGATATAGCCCTATTAGCCTTAAGGGCCTTTTCACTATATGATATAAGATGTTCCATGTTCATTTTCTGCATATCTTTATCCACACTTGGACCCACCACACATTTCCCAAAGCTATCTTAGCTTCTTTAGTGGGAAAACAGTATATCAAGACCACAATTTTGGTGCTAAAGATTCTCATTGTTATTGGGTGCTTGGTAATTTTTTCAAAGCCCTTCCAGTGGACACAGCTGAGAAATATATTTATAACTATATCTATATCATACATACTATATTACATACCTACTCTATTACATATGTTCTCAACTGCATATATATAATATATTATATATGTGTGTATATTAAATACCTTATGTTAATACTGATATTTCAATTTCAAATTCAGTACTAAAACGTTTATGCTTAACTTCTTCCATATCATCTGTATCTCATTTTTTCCATAAGAATCCTGCTTCTCAAGGTCACAAAAGATGATAAAATTATAGAGTATACCGTAATTACTCATTTTTTTAATTCATGTTACATGTAGAATAATCTCAAGATAACAACATTAATATTACCAGCAATATGATTACTGACTACATTTAAAATATTTTTGGCCCACATGACCATATCAATAGATGCAGAAAAAGGATTTGAAAAAAATTAAAATCCACCCATAATAAAAACTCTTAGCAAACTGCATCATATATTATAATGATTATAATAGAAAGAAACTTATTTAACCTGATAAAGGATATCTACAAAAAGTCCTATAGCTAACACCATATCTAATGATGATGATTCAATATTTTCCACCTAAGATCAGGAACAAGTCAAAGATGTTTGTTCTCACCACTCCTACTCAACATAGTACTGAAAGCCCTAGCCAGTACAATAAGGCAAGTAAAAGAAATAAAAGGCGCATGTATTGGAAAGAAAAAAAATAAATAAAACTGTCTCTATTCCTACACTGTATGATCTAAATTAAAAAAATCTAAAAAACGTCCAGGTAAAGCTCCTAGAGCTAAGAAATGAGCTTAGCAAATTTGCAAGATAAATGGCAATACACAAAAACAATCTAACATACACCTATATACCAGCAATAAAAATAAGAAATATAATTTGTAAAGTACCACTTATAAGAGCTCCCAAAAATGAAATACCTAGGTATGAATCTAACAAAAAATGTAGTCTACATGATAAAAAATAAAAAAGAAAAGAAAGAAATCAAGAGCTAAATAAGTGGATTAAATGGCTCAAATATCATTGAGATGTCAATGTTCCCCAAATTTATCTATAGAGTTACTTCTTATCCCAATCAAACTTGCAGTAAGATTTTTATAGGTATTGTCAAGTTGAGTCAAAATTTTATATAGAAAGACAAAGGATGTAGAAAACAACTTTGAGAAAGAAGAACAAATTTAGAGGCCTTACATTATCTGGTTTTATGACTTACTGTAAAGTTATACTAATTAAGACAGTATGGTATTAGTGAAAGTATACACACATAAATTTATGGGACAAAATAGAGAGTCTAGAAATAGACCTACAAAAATACAGTCAACTGACTTTTGATACAAGTACAAAGGCAATTCTATGGATAAAAGATAGGGTTTTTTCCACAAACAGTGCTGAAACAATTGGATATTCATATGCAAAAATATATGCCTCAAGCCACTCTTCATAACTTATAAAAAAATTAAAGTGGATCATGGACCTAGATGTAAAACATAAAATTACAAATCTTCTGACAAAAGAAAACACAGGAGAAAATGCTCATGAGTTTGGTTTAGGAATAGAATTCTTAGACATAACACTGAGAGCTTGATCCATAAGAGAAAAAAATAGATCAATTATATCTCATCATAACTAGAACAGCTTTCTCTATAAAAGATGGTTAAGAAAGTGAAAGGTAAACTACAGGAAATATCTTCAAATTACCAATCCAACAAAGGATTTATACCCATAATTTTAAAAGAACTCTCAGAATAACAATAAGAAAACAAATATCCAACGAAAAATGGTCAAGAGATTTGAGCATTTCACCAAACAAGATATTCAGATCACAAATAAGCACGTGAAAAAATGCTCACCATCTAAAAACCATAATGAGATGCCATTACACACTTCTTAGAATGGATAAGAAATAAAAACAACAAAACAAACAATAAACTGACTGATAATGCCAAGTGCTGACAAGGAGGCCAAGAAACTAGAACTCTTATACATTGCTGGTCGGAATGCAAATTGGTAAAGTCGGTTTGGAAGACAGTTTGGCAGTTTCTTATAAAGTTAAATGTACATTTACAATATTCTGCAATCCCATTCCTAGGAATTCATTTACCCTAGAAAAATGAAAACTTACATTCACACAAAAACCTGTATTTACAGTGTATCACGTTTAGAGCAGCATTGTTTATAATCACCAAAAACTGGAAACAGCCTGAATGTTCTTCATCGGTGAATAAACCAACAAACTCTGGTACAATAAAATATTGCTTGGCAATAAAAAGAAACAAACTATTGATAGACATGGATGAGTCACAAATGCATTCTGCTCAGTGAAAGAAACCAGACTCAGAAGGTGCAAACTGTATTATTTCACTTATATGACTTTCTGGAAAAGGCAAAACTATAGAGATAAAAACAGGTAAGTGTTCCCAGGGATTAGGGATGGGGGAGGCTTTTACTACGAACAAGCAGCATGAGGGAGTATTCTGGCAATGAAGGAGCTGTCCTTTATCTTGATTATGGTGATGGTTACAAGACTCTATACATTTGTGGAAACTTGCAGATCTACGCACACAAAAATTAGTGAATTTTACTTTATGTAGGTTTTTAATAGTTCAAAATATATATACAAAATAAAAATCTGTGTTTTGTGAGCAGACTATCTTACCCTGAAGAAGTGAGAATCCTGTACCTTTCTCAAAAATAAAACAAATCTTAAAAACATAAAGGAAAAGAAGCAAAAACTTTTCCAAGATTGCACTACTCAGAACTCTAATAAAATGTCAAGGTGTGGAAAGTTTACCGTCTGCTTTTATACATGACTGTTCAATTTATCTTGACCTCTCACCTCGGGTTTCAAAAAAACAGCCTAGTGAAAACTAAACATTTTGGCATCATACAATTCAGTGACCTGTAATTGCACCTCCATTAGCTCTGCTGCACCAAGTCTAACCTTAGAGGCTGTTTCTCTCACACGAGGGTGGAGTAATAAGGATAACCCTATGTGAGCCATATTCTCACAGAATAAGGTTTTCTCTAAGTTTCAATCTATTCAATTCAAAATGCATCTAAGCCCTCAATTCCAAGATTTCCTCTTCGAGCCGATATTTTCATAAAATGCCATCAACCAAAAGTATTATACAGAACATGTGGCAACGTTAAGCTATTAAATGAAAATTAAGAACTGAGCTAAAAGAATGTTGCACAGACGGAGCTGCTGAGAAAAAATCAACACATTTCAAAATCACCTAGTGTATAACTTGTGTAAGATATTTGGACCCTGCTGCTATAGTTTTCTGGTTTTCTCCTGCACCTGTAAATTGTGGTTCTTACTGGCTAAAATCTTCAATCATACCAAGAAGACTTCTGATTATTAGACACAAATCAACAGATATAACCATACCCTGAGTCTCAAGATCTATGCCTATAAGATGTAGCTTATCAGCCTTTGAGGAGCTATAGAGCAGAGTTTTACCTGATACTGCCAATTTGTTAATTGGTTATACGTGTGTGTGTGTGTGTGTGTGTGTGTGTGTGTGTGTGTGTGTGTGTGTATTTATTTATATATATACACACACAAATATATATACAAATAAATAAATTTATTTATATAGTATATAAATAAAATAAGATATATAAAATAAAATTGTCCAAATCCATGTCATTTTAGACAAGGAAGATGGCCAAGAGTGTGCCTGTGGCCTTGACTCCCTTGTAAAACAACAAATTTAATGAGCAAATATCAGCACCTTTACTCTCTAGAAGTGTCTGGGATACACTGATAGCATAGGAGTCAGAGAATTCCAGACACGCAGGTTTTCTGCACACCTAACTGGGGCTGAACCTAGTTGCAGTATCTCTTTTTGTGTGCCTGATTGGTTGGGTCTCTGTAGAAGGCACAAAACAAGGTAAGTGTTAATTAGCGCTCAAGTTTAAGGGTCCTATTAAGGCATGAGAGAAGCAGATGAATCATATATTTCTAGATAAAAATCAGAGATAGTCATCAAACCATTAGATAAATTACACTAGATGCAAAGTCTTATTTCATATTTGATCTTCTCCTTAGACAATTCTGCCTAATCTCTGACTTATTATTCATATTATGCAGTAAATGAAGTTAATGTGCAACCCTCTCTACTTCAGAGGTGAGAAAAAAATGAAATTATATATGTAGAAACACTTTAAAAAGAAAATGGCACTAGACAGATGCAAGATAATATTTTTTTAAGAGCCACTGCTCACACTCTCCCAAATACATAGTAATTTTCCAGCTAGTAAATCTAACAGCTAGATTGTTATTTCATATCTGTGATGCGCAAACATTGCTTAAGCTAGTATAAACAGTAGTGTAAAAATGATGGTTCTGCCAAGTGCTTTGTGCTTACGCTGATAACAAATGGACACAATAAATTAAATCATCGACATACACCATCCACTTAAAACTTGGACTTTTGCAGGCACCAAGGGAAGATGTCGTAGGAAACATTTTGAAGATGAACAATTTTCTGTCCTTAAACTCTCCAAAACCATTTCTCCTGAGAATGACCTTGCTGGCTATGGTGGGTTTCCTAAAATGATTTAACAGAGGATGAAAAGGGGAATTAATTGGCCAATGTTTCCACTATCTTAGTCATCAAAGACTACAGAGCAGTCCGTCAAATTAATTTAGACCACCTAACACATCAAAAACACCACAAAAAAACTTTATTACTTTCAAGCCGTGCATTCTGATTGCCTTATTCTTTTTTTTTGTTTGTTTTGTTTTTTTTAAAATTTTTTTAACATCTTTATTGGAGTATAATTGCTTTAAAATGGTGTGTTAGTTTCTGCTTTATAAAAAAGTGAATCAGCTATACATATACACATATCGCCATATGGCCTCCCTCTTGTGTCTCCCTCCCACCCTCCCTATCCCACCCCTCTAGGTGGTCACAAAGCACCGAGCTGATCTCCTTGTGCTATGCGGCTGCTTCCCACTAGCTATCTATTTTACATTTGGTATTGTATATATGTCCATGCCACTCTCTCACTTTGTCCCAGCTTACCCTTTCTCCACCCCGCGTCCTCAAGGCCATTCTCTATGTCTGCGTCTTTATTCTTGTCCTGCCCCTAGGTTCTTCAGAGCCATATTTTGTTTGTTTGTTTTTAGATTCCATATATATGTGTTAGCTTAGGGTATTTATTTTTCTCTTTCTGACTTACTTCACTCTGTATGACAGTCTCTAGGTCCATCCACCTCACTACAGATAACTCAATTTCATTTCTTTTTATGGCTGAGTAATATTCCATTGTATATATGTGCCACATCTTCTTTATCCATTCATCTGTTGATGAACACTTAAGCTGCTTCCATGTCCTGGCTATTGTAAATAGAGCTGCAGTGAACATTGTGGTACATGACTGTTTTTGAATTATGGTTTTCTCTAGGTATATGCCCAGTAGTGGGATTGCTGGGTCGTATGGTAGTTTTATTTTTAGTTTTTTAAGGAACCTCCATACTCTTCTCCATAGTGGCTGTATCAATTTACATTCCCATCAACAGTGCAAGAGGGATCGCTTTTCTCCACACCCTCTCCAACATTTATTGTTTGTAGATTTTTTTGATGATGGCCATTCTGACGGGTGTGAGGTGATACCTCACTGTAGTTTTGATTTGCATTTCTCTAATGATTGGTGTTGTTGAGCACCCCCTCATATGTTTGTTGGCAATCTGTATATCTTCTTTGGAGAAATGTCTATTTAGGTCTTCTGCCCATTTTTGGATTGGGTTGTTTGTTTTTTTGATATTGAGCTGCATGAGCTGCTTGTAAATTTTGGAGATTAATCCTCTGTCAGTGGCTTCATTTGCAAATATTTTCTCCCATTCTGAGGGTTGTCTTTTCGTCTTGTTTATGGTTTCCTTTGCTGTGCAAAAGCTTTTAAGTTTCATTAGATTCCATTTGTTTATTTGTGTTTTTATTTCCATTTCTCTAGGAGGTGGGTCAAAAACGATCTTGCTGTGATTTATGTCATAGAGTGTTCTTCCTATGTTTTCCTCTAAGAGTTTTATAGTGTCTGGCCTTACATTTAGGTCTTTAATCCATTTTGAGTTTATTTTTGTGTATGGTGTTAGGATGTGTTCTAATTTCATTCTTTTACATGTAGCTGTCCAGTTTTCCCAGCACCACCGATTGAAGAGGCTGTCTTTTCTCCATTGTATATTCTTGCCTCCTTTATCAAAAATAAGGTGACCAGGTGTGTGTCAGTTTATCTCTGGGCTTTCTATCCTGTTCCACTGATCTATATTTCTGTTTTTCTGTCAGTACCATACTGTCTTGATTACTGTAGCTTTGTAGTATAGTCTGAAGTCAGGGAACCTGATTCCTCCAGCTCCGCTTTTCTTTCTCAAGATTGCTTTGGTTATTCGGGGTCTTTTGTGATTCCATACAAATTGTGAAATTTTTTGCTCTAGTTCTGTGAAAAATGCCATTGGTAGTTTGATAGGGATTGCATTGAATATGTAGATTGCTTTGGGTCCTATAGTCATTTTCACAGTGTTGATTCCTCAAATCCAAGAACATGGTATATCTCTCCATCTGTTTGTATCATCTTTAATTTATTTCATCAGTGTCTTATGGTTTTCTGCATACAGGTCTTTTGTCTCCTTATGTAGGTTTATGCTTAGGTATTTTAGTCTTCTTGTTTCAATGGTAAATGGGAGTGTTTCCTTAATTTCTCTTTTATATTTTTCATCATTAGTGTATAGGAATGCAAGAGATTTCTGTGCATTAATTTTGGTTCCTGCTACTTTACCAAGTTCATTGATTAGCTCTAGTAGTTTTCTGGTAGCATCTTTAGGATTCTCTATATATAGTATCATGTCATCGGCAAACAGTGACAGCTTTACTTCTTCTTTTCCAATTTGTGTTCCTTTTATTTCTTTTTCTTCTCTGATTGCTGTGCCTAAAACTTCCAAAACTATGTTGAATAATAGTGGTGAGAGTGGACAAACTTGTCTTGTTCCTGATCTTAGTGGAAATGGTTTCAGTTTTTCACCATTGAGAACAATGTTGGCTGTGGGGTTTGTCATATATGGCCTTTATTATGTTGAGGTAAGTTCCATCTATGTCTACTTTCTGGAGGGTTTTTATCATAAATGGGTGTTGAATTTTGTCAAAAGCTTTTTCTGCATCTATTGAGATGATCATATGGTTTTTCTCCTTCAATTTGTTAATATGGTTTATTACATTGATTGATTTGTGTATATTGAAGAATCCTTGCATTATTACAAGCAACTATATGCCAATACAATGGATAACCTGGAAGAAGTGGACAAATTCTGAGAAAAGCACAACCTTCCGAGACTGAACCAGGAAGAAATAGAAAATATAAACAGACCAATCACAAGAACTGAACTTGGAACTGTGATTAAAAATCTTCCAACAAACAAAAGCCTAGGACCAGATGGCTTCACAGGTGAATTCTATCAAACATTCAGAAAAGAGCTAACACCTATCCTTCTCAAACTCTTCCAAAATATAGCAAAGGGAGGAACACTCTCAAACTCATTCTATGAGGCCACTATCACCCTGATACCAAAACCAGACAAAGATGTCACAAAAACAGAAAACTACTGGCCAATATCACTGATGAATATAGATGCAAAAATCCTCAACAAAATACTAGCAAACAGAATCCAGCAGCACATTAAAAGGATCGTACACCATGAACAAGTGGGGTTTATCCCAGGAATGCCTTATTCTTTTACTACACTTGTAATAGCTTTGCTTTACAATTTTCTTATATGAGGAGCTCACTAGGTGGAGAATAGATATTTCTATTGAGTTGCATCTTTGGATAGCATTTAGCACAAGCAAGGAATTTAGGTTATTTTAAACATCTAGAATTACTAAAATGACAATTTTAGAAAAGTCTCTAAAGCTCATGTAGTTTAACCATCTTACAGGCCAAGCAGTTAACGTAAATTATCTAATTTAATCTTTACAATTATTCTAAGAGGCACAAATTATTAACCCCATTTATGGGGAACCAGATGCTTAGAGTTCAAGTAATTTGCTCAAGGTCACCTGGTTTATAAGTGAGGAATCTGGAATTCCAATACACATTTGTCTGATTCAAAATACTTTCTTTTCCCTCCACATTGAACCTCCTCATCTACCAGTGGTAGGGAGTTTATTCCTCCTGATACAGCAAATCTTTAGACAGTTCTGGCAACGGATATTTCTGATGTCAAACAACTAACTAGGAAAAATATAATGTGCCATAAAAATTCAAATTATCATTTGTTATCAATAACTATATCCTGGGCTTCCCTGGTGGCGCAGTGGTTGAGAATCTGCCTGCTCATGCAGGGGACACGGGTTCGAGCCCTGGTCTGGGAGGATCCCACATGCCACGGAGCAACTAGGCCGGCGAGCCACAACTACTGAGCCTGCGCGTCTGGAGCCTGTGCTCCACAACAAGAGAGGCCACGATAGTGAGAGGCCCGCGCACCGCGATGAAGAGTGGCCCCCGCTTGCCACAACTAGAGAAAGCCCTCGCACAGAAACGAAGACCCAACACAGCAAAAATAAGTAAATTAACTAATAAACTCCTACTCCCAACATCTTCTTTAAAAAAAATAAAAATAAAAATAAATAACAATATCCTGATTGGTGTTGGGGGGTTGGGGGTGGGGGGAGGAAGGGACAACCTAAGACTATATTTTCCTTTTGAAGATAATTCTCAAAATCATTCTACCACACTTTGGCTTTCAGATTATAATCAAATGCCTTCCCTTTGCTTAAAAAGGAAGGCTTAAAAGACTTCCCTAATATTGCATCATTTCTTGACTGGGGTCTCAGAATTCTACCTAATAAATCCAGGTGATTTTAGCCTGAAAAAATGCTCATGTAGACAATATCAAGCAACTTTCTAATTCTTAAAAGAACTTCCAAATGAGTCCTATAGAATATCTTTTTCTAATTATAGTTACATTCTGATAGATCTGTCTGGATAAATTACTTGTAAAATACATCTCTAAGTAGGAAACTAAACTGAGTAGTTAATGGGATAATTTAAGCTTATCCAAATGTTATATATGATTATCCAAAAGTCTTTTTACCTTGATGATAATTGTTGCTTAGTTACAGCTTCTATCATCTCCTACCCAAAGGATCCCACCATCACTTCTAATAAGATGCAATAAAATCATGTGTACAGCATTCTTGTTTCCTACTTGTGGTAGCAGAAGGACATGTGTTTAGTTTAACAAGTATCTATAGCAAGTGATCTAGAAAACACTGAAGTACTAGAATAGTGTTATCTGGCATCATATGAGACAAAGATGGCATCTGTAATGAGTTTCCATTACCTCTTCAGCTCTCTCCCACTCAATGCCTTTCTCCATATTTTCTGCTTCTCTTCTGTCGCTCCAGAAACACTTGGTTTGACTCCAAGAATCTCTCCATCCACTCACCTCTCAGTTTATTTTCATGCCCCTTACACCTAAAAAAGTGATCTCCCCCATTTGAGGACTTGGCCAGTGTCTTGACCTACCCATTATTCCTCAGCAGAGGGGGCTCCAAAATTGCTAATTCCAAGTCTCAGTGCCACAAACTAGCACCTGGAATTTACATACTGATTGGAAATAAGCTGATCTTTTACATACTGATTTGCTCCAAAAACATTACCCTTCAGATAAACAGTAAGTTGGACAAACTTTTTTGTATTTCAAAAGAAAAACAACCAAGAATAGAAATCAATTAGAAAATTGATTTTTAAAGAAATCCCCTCTTGAAAACAGCAAAACAGTGTAACCCTATTATTGTACAGTTCTTTGTTAAACAATTCAATCACATTCATGTGTAAGTTCATGTAAGTTCCTGTTATGTAAATGATTACTGTACAATCAGGATAACTGTCCTATTATGCAACACCAGCATATATTCAACATTTAAAAACTACTTATTAAGTATGTAGTCTATGCCAGGCACTAAAGATAGACTTAGCTATACTTAATAATTACATAGGATTATGCTGCTGATGAGCTTGCTTTACCTTTCCAAGACCATAACAATATTACTATGGAATACTAAATATTGTTATATAGAAGTCTTATATACAGACATCTAAACAATTTTCAAACAAAACTCCTTACCAAAGAAATTATGGAAATGTAAAGATTTTAAAAGGCCTTAGTTCCCAAGTTTTAAACTATCATACCTTTCCTTCCCCATATCTAAAATTCTAAGCCACCTCTTCCCTACAATACAAATTAGATTCACTAAGGAAAGAGCTAATATTCTAAGTAAATTACAAATAATGTGTGTCAATTTATTTATGAAAAAAATTGATTACAGGGTTAGCCATAACATGAAACCAAAGTATACATCATTCAAATGACCAGAATCCAAATGTAATGGAATTTATAGATACTAACGTTGATCGATTTTGCATTGCCAGAAGTAATACATCACACAGTAAAAGCCTGATATAACATGCCTATTGTATAAAACATGCCCACGTCAACGTGCAATTTATTTGTGTTGCAAGATCATGCAAAAAAATTCCAGTAACTAACCCTCTGTTGGAACCACCCATTGAGTTTAATTATAGACTTGTCTATAATGAAGACTCCCTACATCAAATACTTGCTTGGAAATCTACTCCACATACGCTAGAAGTTTTGAAAATAATAAGATACTTGATTATTGCAAAAATACTTACAGTAGAAGTTCCTTCTTGCTTGTGGGTTCATCATTTGGGGATGTTTTCATCAGGAGTCATCATGCTTTTGATCTTTAATGCCGTTCTTCCTCCAAGGTTTCTTGTCGGTAATTTCCCAAGCAGAGTCACTTGTATTAACAAGCCATTGTCCCATATTGTTTCCTTTTTATGTGTGAATGTTACCCTGTAGATTGATTTCCTGTCCAAAAACAGTCAAAAATGAACAAACGCTGCTGTATGCAAGTGAAATGTGCTACTCAAATACTCTGTTTTTGCAGTTTGGTTCAGGAAGAAATTCCCTGATTGAAAGGAGGAAATATATTGCAGTGCTCCAGAGAACTTAAAAGACAGAAGTTTCTTCCTTATAAATGAGCATATCAAAATTGTCAGCATCATTTACTCTCACTAGTTTGTGACTCAAGTACTACTGCACCCGAAGCATCCATGTACTGTGTGTAGCCTAAAGACACTCCCAATTGCCACAGTAACAATATCCCAACTATATTTTAAAATCAGGCTTAGTATGCTTTGAAGTACATAATGTTTTCCATTCCTGAAAGGACAAAGAGATCTACATTGTCAAAGTTTATTTTTAAGCTCATATGCTTGCTAAGTGCAGTGGCGAACAGGCTTTCCGTGCCTGTAGTACCATTGCTGGAACCTATTAATGCAAACAGATGAGTCGTTGGCTTGGTTCCACATAGGCTCTTATTTCTTTTTTTAAGCCTTATCTAAATTGCATTGATTATAATTTCTTAAATCAAGAATGCTATCACTTTTCTGAGCTTGCTTGTTTTAATTTTATCAGTACAGAAGCAATGCAAGAAAGGCAAATAAGAGGAAGGTTTCAAATAGTTTTTGCTGAGATAAGAAAGTTAGTAATTAGAGGTAGCTTCTGTTTCTGGAGTAAGTTTGAGGGGCATTTGGAGACAATAAAAATGACAACAAATTTTAAATAAAGGAGCCAAAGATAAAGAATGAAAGGGAGAGTAAGAGTAAGGAGAGAGAGCAAGCCAAAGCCAGAATGAGAGAGAGAGAGAAGCTTTGACTATTAGCAATAATTCTTCACATATTTTCTTATTGTTGGGAAAGCAAATTGCTCTGGTTTGTATAACCCCCTACCCGTCTGCTCAACCCACCAAAATTAGCCCACATGTCATCTAATACCAGACTAAGACTTGTGGAAGCACATTATTGCTCTATTAGAGCCATAACAAAATACCAGCTGAGCAGTGAGCATTAGGTGGTAGGGTGACCCTGAGGTAATACAATCCGTGTTATGGAATTTCTAGCCCAAATTTTAAACATCTGGTTTTGATATGATAATAAATGTGATAATGTACATTAAATACCAGTATTCAGGTAACATAATCCTTCCACCTGACTAAAACAATGCACGCTTTTCAAATCGTATGACAGCGAGAGAGATTAGATAGACAGACACATATTTATAACTGCACATACCAAAACAATCCTCACCATGCACAGACTTATACATGTACACATACGCAGCAATACAGCACATAAACTGTCAGTGGGCTTTCCAGAAATAAGAGTGAGTTTCCACTGAATCCTTTCTATGCTCTCTTTTCTGGACATCCCTTTGCACAGTTGCGCTAATTTGTAGGAGACTTGGCTGAGGGTGAGGGGAATGGAAGGGGAATGTGAAAAATAATAATGCTAATTGAACCAGACAGAGATGTGAACCCCTGACCTTTGCTTCATTAGTACCATCTCATGCTATAATCTGATGAAGTACCCAGCCACTGGCAACTTGAAAAATAAACTAAATCAGGTTACTCTTATCCTGTTTTAACTTCGTGGGAAAGAGTTTCTGCATTTTGAATCCAAATATTACCATATTATTAACTGTCAAGTAATTCAGTGCTGTAAATGATTCTAGGGTCTAGAAATTAAGATCTCTTTAAATTAGCATCTTAGACTAGTTGATGAAAAAGTCTTAACCCATGAGCATTTGCTGACCTTATATATTTGCATATGAGAAAGCAGATGGAGCAACCTGGAGGATAGAGAGGGTGGAAGCTGCTGGGATGAAAGTCATGTTGGGATTCACGAATGTTTGGTTAGTGTGGGGTTGAGAGATAAGGAAGTGGTTAATGGTGGTTAAGGGCTTGTTTCCTCCTGATGCTCAAAGCTCCATGAGTCAGGTGAATGGTATTTCAAGGAGTTGGCACAAAATAAAAACCCCAAGTGCTCTTTCTCCGTTTGAGCCAAACCCAAACCTTTTCAAAGGTGTGAAAAGAAGCAGCCACATTGGTTTGGTTTTCCTTTCCTGGCCCACTCTTCTTCCTGGTGCTGGCCAACACCACACAGAAGTCTTGTGACATGAGCCATTTCCATGGAATTTTAAATTCTGCCAAAAGAAAAAGAGGGATTGGAAATTTCGTGAGAATGGTTATTCTTAGGAGATTTCCATCCCAGATTCCTAACTTGTGTGGCTCAGATAAGCATCTAAAATGCACTGCCAAACCTTCTGAGGTCCCTAATGCACTTATTTCCAATCACATTTCTGCATAGAGACCTCAAAGTAACAGTGAATGCAATGGTTTGTTGGGAAATATTTTCTGTATGCCAGCCCAAGATTCCCCTACCTATGCGGTAATGGGTTTTGAACACCATTTACAACACAAATATTGGGTTTGAATGTCCCCAGAACATAGTCAGTTTTTAGATGAGACATGTTTACATGCTCCCAAATGAAAACAACCTACCCCAAAGTAACCCTTCAATTATTTTGCTTCTGAGAAACTTCAAAATATTATAAGAATATTTTCCTGGCACATTGTTAAGTGTGTAGCTGCCCAAGCTCTTCCTATAGGTTCATTTCTCATGAGAAGACTATATGGTAAATACAACCAAAATCTCACTAATTGGGATGCTATATCAGTTAGTCATTGCTATGTAACAAACCTACTCCAAAATGCAACGGCTTAAATAATAGACATTTATTATTGCTGACTATTTTATAGGTCAGCATGACAATTCTGGCCTTATCTGGGCATCAGCTGCATATCAGGTAGGTGACTCTGTGATCTTTAATGTGTTTGGGGGTCAGCTTTCTGCAGGCTGATATAGGATAGACTCAGCTGGGACAACTGAGCTCTTCTTGTGTCTTCACTTGTACCTGTCTTTCATATCCCTCTCTGGCCAGCTTAAATATGTTTTCAAGGCAATCAAAGTCAAGAGAGGAAGTGTAAAAGTACAAGTGCATTTTAATGCCTCTGTTTGGGTCAACTTGCCAAGCCCAGAGTTAGTGTGTGTGTTCGAGGGTGGCAGGGATTCAGTACCGAAGGATGCGGATATGGAGAGGCATGGAAAATTGGGGCCATTCATACAATCTATATACCAAAGGCATATTGAAAATAAGAAGCCAGTCATATTCAGTCACTTGGATGAACCTACGACAATATCAGGAGGCATCAACCTGTGAGACTAGAATTAGCTTTTAGTACCAAGACAGAAGATGAAAGCCGAATCTCAAATTGAAATGGGTAGAAAGTATCCTAAGAATGCCCAGACAACACACCAAAATGGCACCTGTGTTGGAGACGAAGTTGGAGGTATGGCCAGAGACGGCCATGAGGAACACATAAAAGCCAAAGAAAGCCACCAAATATGCTTACACCAGTTAGCAAGCACTAACAAGTTAAAAGATGAACACTCGGGTTACGTCTCTCTGGAGTAATTTTCTTAAAGGTGGTTGTTTGAGGAGGAATGCAGTTAACAGATGCAACTGTCTACAGGAGACAATGGATTTGATTCAATAGAATAGAGTTGTGAGAATGAGGTAACAGGAGAGCGCTAGTATCAAGGGCACACTTGCTATACTCACCTCCAGCCAATATTGGCCATGAAGGACCAAACACCTAGTATGGCCAGATATTAAAATTTTATGTAACCTTTCCTGATTTTGAAAACACTTTGAAAAACATCTGTACGCATGATTTACCCCACAGGCCACGAGCGTGAAACTCCAGATGCAGAGGTTTCATTTCTGTGGAGCAATCTCTATCTTCAACAGGCTCTGCAAATATATATATATTTAGGACCTACGTTAACAAATTATAAGAAGTGATTTGCCACCAGAATATAAATAATGCAGAAACTGTTGGATCTTTCTAGAGTATCAAACCCACAATTAAAAGGTTCCTAAAGATATTTTTATCTCCTGAAAGCTTTAGCGTTTCAAGAGTTTGGATTCTTCCATTCTTTATATGGAACTCTAATGGGTACTTCCAGAATCCCACCCTAAAGTTAATTGCCCCTTATTTTTTTTTTTATGTTCAAGTCCAGTTTTATTAAAATTTGGCAATTCTGGCAGCAGTACAAAGTCTTTGACCACTGGACACATTAGACATGAATTTATAATTTTAGTTTGTTGTGGGTTTGGGTACATGAACTTTTCTAAATCTTCTGCCCTTCATTTCATTACCAAACGGCAGAGCACCTTAAGTTTCTCTATCTAAAACACTCTGTTATTTATAGAATAGTAATTTGTAAAATAAGATTGAAAAAAATAAAATGCACAGATTCAAAAAATTCTCTTCAAATATTAAGAACATTCAAAGTATATTGAAGACATCTATGTTTAGTCCTCCAAGTAACATGGAGGTTTGATGTCTTGTATTTAGTTACTGCTAATCACAGTTCAGAGACCAAAGTGTTTCCAAAATGGTAAAAACCTGCATTGACATTCCCAGTATGGTTCCAATGGGTTTCAAGTGTAAAACCAGTGGAGCACGTGATTTGGCCTTTAAAATCACACGCCTTTTTATCTTTAGTGGGATTGTTTCTTTATAGTGGCTCAGGTAAAGTCCCCACAAAGCCCCCAAATGCCTGAATGCCACAACATAAAGAAACCCTTGCCAAGATACCCACTGTGGCAGATCTGGGTAAAACGCCAGGCACACAAATTGGGACTAAACCTGCCCCTTATTTTTAAAATCAACTTGTTCATGACACTTTATTACATAATAGCTTTCTGCTTATAAGGATATTGGTCTAATAATTTTATTTTGATCCCTCATGTTGTTGATTTCTAGAATGCACGTTTTCCTATATAGATCTCTTCCTATAGCACCTAGAAGATACACATAAATTAAGCACTTATAATTCTCAGCCTTGTTTATCTGAAAGACTGTTATTCACACTGCAGTTTTCTGAATTTCAAGTTTATTGATTCAACTTGTCCACTTGCACTGTTGGCTTCTTACCTCTTTTTGTTTACTCTATAGGCAGCCTGGAGGGAAGCTCTTTGAAATCGACAGATCTAACCATTTCTTCTGCTCTGGGAAGACAACTCTTACTAGGCATCTGATTCTTGGCATTGTTTGGAAAACTATCCTGTCTACCTCCAGACAAACATACTTTTACTGCAAGTGGTTAACCCAAGGACAAAAGGGGGGATGACAGGCAAAGATGGTTTTCTTTAGCTTCCTAAGCCAGGTCTCCCAAATACATCTTGCAATACTCTGTTTTCAGACTTTTAACTTGGCTCTCAGGAAATACAAACACCCATTCCAAAGCTTAGCATATTTTCATATTATATTCTATACAAGCTTATACATACTTCTTTTTCCTCCTTTAATGCAGAGATTTGAGAATGCATTATATATTATGTTGTATCTGGAGATTGACTGATTGGTTGATGTTGTATTATCACATCTTATGTTCCTATCTATATTCTCTTGACCTCACCTGTCTCCCAGGCCCTCAGCAACTTCCTCCATCTCAGCTGCTGACCTTGAGATCTACTTGTGGGTCTGATGCATGATTTTATACCTGAGGCCAAACAAGCAACATGTCTTAAGTCCCTGGTTCCTTCCACCATTTCCAGACTTAGATTCCAGAAGCACACATCACATGGAGGGGGATCTGCTTCCCCAAAGCTGCCGAAGGGACCAGATGATAGAATTTTCTAAATGTAGGTGAATCAACTCTCGTGAAGCAAATTGTGACCAATAGGAAACAGAAGATGGAAGAGAGCTGGTAGATAAATATCATCTCACTTCTTCCCCGAGATGGGCTGTTCAGATACAAGATTTTGCCATGCCGTCTGTGCAAGCAATATCACATATGGCCAAGCAGGTGCACAGCTGATGGAATGGCTATGTCTCTTTATGGCTCTTTGTGAAGCAGTGGTCAGTATGGTACCATATCATCTTGTGTTTGCTTCCCATTGTTATCTGCCACACTTGCCTTTTTCCTCTAGTTACCCTGGGATTCTTCAAGGGAATCCAGGGTAAGACATCTGTGTATGTATATGTGTGTGTATAATTTTATATATATCTATATGTTATATATATACAGTTATACAAATACAGTTTTATATATAAATATATAGTAATATATAGATATATATGACATATATCTATGATCATTTATTTCCCTTTACTATTCCATATAAAATTCCACACCACATAAAATCCTTAAGTACTATATGGTGACATTCTGACACAAGATATGAACATAAAGAATTTATAAACCCCAGAATTTTTGTTTGCTTTTTACGGTTTTGTTTTGTTCTTTGCTAGTGGGAAAAAGAGCTTTACACAAAGTAATAAATATGAACTCTATAAAATAGCAGCCATATACTTTGGAAAATGATCAGTAAGAACAATAATCCTTCAGGAAAGCAGGGTTTCAGACTCTTAAAATTATATAGAAATGAGATGAGTACCTTGAAGACTTTTAGCTTATAATATATTTTGGTTTAAAATATTTTCTCTCTTAAATGTTATGGGGCCTGAAACCAAAGCTCTTTTTTAGTTGCTCTGCTAATAGTAGAGGCATATTATAAGACAGATGTCCATTTGACAGTTTTTTATATGTGTGTTATTTTATGTCACGTTGGGTAGAAAATTAGGCAAACTTCTAATGCCATTTACAGTATACTTTCATAATATAGTTAGCAAAACAATCCAGATGTTTTAAATGATTTTGTTTTTATCTTTCTTATTGCCCAATTCTAAATCAAGGCATGCATATTAATTTGTGGGTTGATAGTCCAGTATTATGGATCCAGATCAGTACCATTTACTTAGCTTTATGGATCATTTCAGAAATCAGACCGTTTGTACTTGATTCATTGCTGCCTGTGGGGGAAGAATAATTTAATATTCACTCACAGCCTATGTAAGAGTCAACACACTTCAAAACATTGAGGAGAGACCATGGCCTATACAGACTTGAGATAACTCCAGTAAAATAATTTCAATCACAAGCTTTCAGCACTTACCAAGCAGAGAGGTCAGGCAAGTAAAGCCACCAAGGCAATCTTTTCGAAGAGGAATCTTTTCAGAATTGTTGGTCCTGCGCCATTTGGCTGAGAGAGTAAAGAGCAAAATAAAGTAGGTGAAGATACCCCTGAGGTGGGGGATGAAGGGATTGGATCTCTGGCCCCCTGGGGCAAGAGCAACTCCAAGAAGAAAGCAATCTTAGTATCCTATCCACCAGTCCTTCCAGAGGCTAGAGGCATTGGAGTCTAGAGTGCCCCTCTCGACTGGATCAGGCCTAGATCAGCCCAAGTAGAAAAGAGATCCTACAGAGATCTGGAGAGAAGGCCCAGGGGAAAGAGGAACAACATGGTCCCATGGCTAGCCTGGGGCATGACACACTGTAGGCGTTCCATGAAGGTTGTACTGACTGTGGAATAACCAATTTTAGCTCTATGTGGGCAACATCCATGTGACATTGAGCAAGTTACTTTTCACTTCTTCCCTTTGAGCCTTAATTTCTCTATCTGTACAATGGGGATAATAATAATTCTTACTTTCAGAATAAATTCAAGGATGAAATGCAATAATAATAGTACTTTGGAATTTAGAAAGTCACAAACAAACCCAGGAATGGAAAGACAGATGGCTGCATCCATATTATTTCTTTTCAAATATGCACAGGTTTTACCGTTCGTCGTCTTTTGGGTTCCCCCCAAAAACAGATCCTGATATGAGGACTTGTATCCAGGTAGTCCAGTTGAGGAGCAATTCCAAGAAGCAGGAGAGAGGGAATGAGAAGAGTTAAGGAGGAGGGAAAAGCTAATTTTGAGGTCACTTCTGTGGGCAACTGGGGCTTGGTCTTGCAGGGGAATTTATAAAAAGTATACTAATGCATCTTAGAACTGTTCACCTGAGGGTCAACTGGGGATGAATTTATCCATCTGTTCCCACACTCCACAAAGGATGCTCCCAGAGGCATTAATCCCCTAATTTCCAGGTACATACAAATCCTTGTTAAGAGAGCAGGCTTCCACCAGTGGCTGTAGGAAGAAATGGGCACATAACAGAAGCTATCATGAGATGAACTGAAGCCCACGTGGAGATGAGGCTCAGAGGATTTGAGTATAGTCACCAGAGACATCAGATACCATTTTAGTAGCTAAAAAGCAGAGCAAATTTTCTCTTTGGCATTCTTCTATTGAATATAGCACATAATTTAACATGTAGTATAACTCTGATGTATGCTGAACCCACTTGCCTCACAGAAATCTTATTGAACTTTTCACATTAAATTCAGTACCAAACCTTTGCGAGAGTCCAAAGAGACCCCAGCCTTGCTTTCTGTAGATTTCTGACAGTTTACATCCTTAAGGGTCTCTGTTTCTTGGCCTGTTACCTAGAGTTGCAAAGTCCAACCTCTCCATCAATGTCCATTGAAGCACTATGTGAAGTGAATAGCTTTAAAACTTAAGGGATCCTGAGGCACATCTCATACTGCCTCACATCTGTGTCATCTTGGCTCCCACCCATTCCCTCTTATCATCCTACACCTTCAAGCCTGCTCACAAATGTGTCCCATTTTCTCACTCACACAGAAGTCCATCCATACTTAGTTCTCAGAAGCTTGGCTTCTCTCTACAAAATTGGGTTTCTACCTACAAGGAGTTCTTATATAAGCTACTAAAATTTTTTTTTGCCATATCACGAAATAAGGATATAAGATTTCCTCTAGGCGGCTCAATAAAACTATTTTTGAGTGAAAAAAATTCTTGTCATAAACGTTTCTTTTTCCTAGACTATCCCTTGCACAAAATATAATACCCATGGTGGACTAGCTCAATTCCCCCTTTTAAATGCTTGCATGGCTCAACGCATTTCTCCCCTTTAAAGTTATTACATTTATATTTTTCTTTTTATGAGTTTTGAATAATGCATATCTCTTCCCACTAGAATGTAAACTCCAAGAGTGTAGCAACCAAGTCTAGTTTTGCTTGGCACTAAATCATCGGCACCCTGTAATTAGTCTGGCACAAAAGTAGATGATCAATACAAACGTTCAATGAATGAATGAATGAAATTATATCTGTGAACTTGTTAATTTCTTCTTGCATATAAGGAAGAAAAGAATTATAGAGAAAAACAAAAACCTAAGGCCCAGAAAAGTAAAGTGTCTTGCCCAGGGTCACAGAGCTGATTGATAGCAGAGGGATTTAACAAGTTTGCCATGCTCATTGCCTCAGCCCTCTCGTAATGTTAGACTGTAATTCATCGTGATATTGCCTAATAGAGACACTATTATAAATCCAGGGTTGTCTCTCAAACCCATATGCTTGACTGAAGAAATATCAAAGAAGTCTGGTCTCAGCATTCCCTGTCTCTTATTTTCCTGTTGAGAGGTACCAAATGTTATATCTGACGTTGGAAAATGACACTTTGGGCCTCCGGCCCTCCCCCACCTTTTGAAATCACTACTTTAAAACACCTCTTTATTTCCACTGAAGCTTTTAGTGATTTAGGACAGGGATCATTCCTCACATACACCAAAAACCAACAAAAGCTGAGTGTCTGCTCTCAAGAACACACAGAACAAAATGGCACAGGAGAAACAAGCACTTACAAGGTCTCATAGAAACAACTACGTAGGGCTGTCAGTCCCCTCTGGGACTTCAAAGAGCTCCAGAAATTCCTGTAAAAGTAAAAGGGGAGTAAAAAAAATCTGACTTTATTTCAACACATCTTAAAAGAAGTCACATCAGAATATAAATTTCCACTTGGAGCTTGGGGATGGATACACTTTTATTTTCTTATCTTTTCTAGTCTAAATGCAGAGGTGGAGCTACCAGGGTGAACAGCTTAGCCTGTGGCTTCAAGGTCCAGGTGGAGTCTACTTTACCAGGGAGTTCTGGGAAGGGCAGAGGGAAACCAGAAGTTGTCGCCTGAGGGGCTGGAATTCAAAACTGTGTTACTACCCAAATGTTATGCAATTTGTTTTCAAATAGAGACTGAAAATACAAAAGGCCTCTCACATTTATTCACCCTTAACCTATTTCCCAAAGACTTTTACATATGTCATTGCCACCATTCACAAAATGCAATAAAAGTTCACTATTTTGCAAAAAGCAAGGGGAGATGGTGCTTCCATAAAGGGCGTAGAGATTACATTCAATTAAATGTGTTAATGTTATTCCCTGAAACTTACTCACACATTTTAAATGGCAACTCTTCTTTCTGATGATAAACTTCAACAGAGCCCTCAAAGCATTATTCTAAATTAGTGTGGCTAACATCAATGGTATTTGCTACAAGGACTTGCAAATAAATCTCTAGCAAGTGATCCCCACCTGTGATCCTACCCTTTACATACAAAACCATTTTGAGCTTAGGGGACTTGCTTGCATTCCCATGAGGCTACCATTAATTATTTCTCAGTGGGAAAGAACATTTTTAAAAGGTGTATAATGATAAGGAAACTGTCAGAACAACCTGTCTGCTACTTCAGAGGATAGGATAATTTCTCTCCTTCCTTCATTTTCCTTTCTTCTATACTACAACCTGGTTCCTGAAGCCAACTGTACTTAAAAGAAAAAAAAAAAAAAAGCAACAAAAAACTATAATGACCCCACTTTGTAACTTGTTCCATATGTTTCACAGGCTTCATAAAATAATTCCACATTAGTTTCCCTAGCCTAGTGTTTGGATCTTGACATCTGTTTTTTCCTATGTTTTCATGATTTATTTTGGGGTCTGTGTGAATTCGCCCTATAAGAACAAAAGGAATTTGCTTAGATTCCCTTTTCCTGGAATGTATCCTGGTTACTTGCAGACCTATCAGACTTCCTATCCACAGATCTGACACGGCCACCATCAAGCCTAGATCTGCCACTTACTAGGGTATGAACTCAGCCAAGTCATTTCATCTCTCTGGACCTCAATGTCCGCATCTATAAAATGGGGATGATAACAGCAATAACTGTTTACAGTGTTTTGAGAATGCTTAAATAAGTTATTATATATATATATATATGATTGATCAATGCCTAGCACATAATAAGTGTTGGTTGCTTTAGTTATTAATGCTAAGGCACAAAGAAAGGTCTGTAGGAAATAGATTTCTCTTAGTCTATACCTTTGCTGGCCTTTATTTATTCACTCACTCAGCAAATGGTTATCGGGTGGCAGAAGGTAATTATCAGCACCAAGGGAAGCCAAATTGGAGAGTGAGGCTAAAGGAAGTCAGGAATACCAATCCTATTTTTATTCAAACTTTTGATGTTATTCATTACACATTTTTGCATTTCGACTTTATAAAAATGTTGCATTGAATGATGTATCTTGATTACTTGATGGGCCTTCTTCTAACTAAATGTTATTACCATAGCATATGCCTCAGTTGCCTCCCTTATTCCTGGCCCTGGACAATTGTGAGCAAATCAGACTCAGTTCCAGTCTTCATGCTGTTAACAATCAAGTGGGAGGAGGGATAGGCCTTAACAAAATTATCACAAAAATATATAAATTCTATTAAAAATGCAAGGTTTTATATTATCCCCTAGGCCTGTGGATGAGTGTAATTACTTTTTTGAAATTAAGAGCTTAAGTTTTCATTCATTTCATTTCTCAATAAATAGGTATGAGGTGCCTATCATATGCCAGGCACTGCTCTAGGTGCTGGGGCAGAGCAAAAGAGACACAAATTTCTACTTTCACAGAGTTTATATTCCAATATGGAAGAGAGACAGTGAACAACACAAATGAAGAAAACAGACCATACATTATATGGTACTAAGTTATAAAGAAAAAAGAATAAATGGAAGGGAGAGAGAAACTGTCAGGGATAATTAAAAATGGTAGATAAGGAACATTGGAATTGTGACCTTGGGGGAAGTGAGAGAGAGAAAGTGATGCAGAAAACTGGAAGAAAGCAGTCCAGGCAAAGATAGCAGGTACTTCAGGGAGTGGGAATGTGCCTGACGTGTTTAAGAAAATAGCAAAGAGGCCAGTGTGGCAAGGAGAGAGTGAGCAGGAATTCAGATCAAAAAGGTAATGGTGGGCTGATCATGGAGGACCTCTTAAATCATCATAAGTGGGCTTCCCTGGTGGTGCAGTGGTTGAGAGTCCACCTGCCGATGCAGGGGACACGGGTTCGTGCCCCGGTCCAGGAGGATCCCACATGCCGCAGAGCGGCTGGGCCCGTGAGCCATGGCCGCTGAGCCTGCGCGTCCGGAGCCTGTGCTCCGCAGTGGGAGAGGCCACAACAGTGAGAGGCCCGCGTACCGCAAAAAAATCATCATAAGTGCTTTGTTTTGCACTCTGACGTAGACGGGCGATCACTGAAAGGATTTGCGTAGAGGAGTGATGAGATCTGACTTAAGTTTAGCAGGGTCAGGCCAGCACTGTGCTGAGATGGATTCACTGGGAACAAGAGAACAAGTCAGACCATTTAGGAGCTCACTATACAATCCAGGCAGGATACAATGGTGGCTTGGACCAGGATAAGAGTCGTGGAGGGAGAATTTAAGCAGTCAAATCCTGGATGTATTTTGAAAGTAGAGCTAACAAGGTTTGCTGTTGGCTTGCATATGGCATGAGAGAGAAAGAAGCCAAGGAGTTATCAAGGTTTTTGGTCTAAGCAACTGGAAGACTGGAGTTACCATCACCTGAGATAGGAGAGACTGTAAAGAAGTAGGTCTGGCAGGGAACATACAGGAGCTTGGTTTTGGACATGTTAATTTCAAGATGGCCATTAATCACCAAAATGGATATGGGGAGTAGACATTTGGATATAGGTTTGAACTCTAGAATTTGGGTACTAGAGACAGAAATTTGGGAGTCATCAACATATAAATAGTATTTAAAGCCATGGTACTAGATGTAGGAATGGGAATAGATAGAATAGGGAAGTGGTCAGTACTCAGACATATATGTGAGAAAGTTAGTACCAAAGGAGATTGAGTTGGAGAATATCAAGAGCGTGTGGTGACCGGAAGTCAATCAAGCACAGCAGATAGGATAAACTGTCAGATGCTGCTGACAGGTCAAGTTAGATGAGGACTAAACATTGCTCATTGGTTTTAGCAAAGTGAAATGACCTTGATAAGAGCAGTTTTAGTAAAGCAGTATCAGTAAAAGGCTGCTTCAGTGGGTTCAAAAGAAAAACAGAGGAGAATTTTTAGAGAATTATTTTGAGTTCTGCTGTAAAAAGAAGGTGAGAAATGGGGCAATGACTGGAAGGGAAATGAAGTTCAAGAGAGAGTTTTAAAATTTTTGTTTCGTTTTTAAAATGGGGAAAACATTACCTTGTTTGTACACGACGCAGAAGACAAAGATGATAGCGTATTAGAAGGAACAATAGGTAATAATTCTGGTCTGACAACTTGTGTGTGTGTGTGTGTGTGTGTGTGTGTGTGTTTCCATTGTCAGAGGTGGGAGTAAAAATGGCCTGTGAGAGGCAAGAAGGCTTAAGGAGAACCACACCACAAGCTCACCTCAAGCCCCTGGTCCAAAGAATGCCGTTGGAAAACAGTTCCCACTTGGGAGGGCTGCAGGGGAGCAGTATGTCCTCTGGAGAGCCAGATTTGGTTACAGCCAGCTATGGTTCTCAAACTTTAGCATGCATCAGAATCACCTGGAGGGCTTGTTAAAATGCAAATTTCTGAGCCCTACCCCAGGAGGTTCTGATACAGCTGATTGGGGGTGGGGTCTGAGAATTTGCATTTCTAACTGGTTCCAGGTGATATTGATGCTGCTTTTCCTGGGAGACCATTGAATCCATTGAGTTAGTGCAAGAAAGTGAGAGTAATGTTTACAGAAGAGGCTCTTTAAGCATGTGGCTTTTAAAATTTGATATCAGCTAAAGCCTTGTCTATGTAAAATTAACTCCAATTTTCACTGATTCTTAAACCAATGTTTAAAAATTCATCACTAAACACAATTCTTTTTTTTTCCATGCTCCTTTACACAGTTGGTTTGTAAGAATGTTCATTTCAAAGTGTACATAAAATTAAATGTTATTTCAGGATGAGAAAGAAAATATATGCCTTCTTAATCATACTTTGAATATTTTTCAGCCTCTTACTTGTTTTATCTATTCCTTTGAATCTGTTCCATTCACCTTGAAAACACTTTACTTGGAGCCAAGTTATTTATTTATTCATTTATTTAACAGATGTGTATTGAGCACCTACTTAGTATCAGGCACCATTGTATCACTTGGGACATAGTGATGAGCAGAATATTCTGGCCTTTGGAAAGTGACAGTCAGTTCAAAGAGAAAGAGACAATAAACAAAAAAAATAAACACATACAGTAATTCAGGAGGTGATAATTTTTATAAAGGTCCAAAATAAAGCAGGGAAGGGGATAGGAATGCAGTGAAAAACAGGATAGGTGGTCAGGGAAGGCCTCAGCAAGAAGGTGATTTTTCAGCAAGAACATGAAGGAGGTAGGGAAATGAGATATCCAGAGGAAGGGTACTCCAGACAGGAAATTAAAGAGGCTCCAAGACAGGGGCATATCTAGCATGTTTAAAGAAGAGCAAGGAGTCCACTGCAGTGTCTTGGATAGGGGAGAGAGCAAGAAGTCGATGAGATAAGAGACAATGTGGAAGGTTAGGGCAAATGATCTTATTTGCAAAACAGAAATAGAGACACAGACATAGAGAACAAACATATGGACACCAAGGGGGAAGGGGGGGGCAGGATGAATTTGGAGATTGGGATTGATATATATATACACTATCGATACTATGTAGAAAATAGAACTAATGAGAACCTACTATACAGCTCAGGGAACTCTACTCAGTGTTCTGTGGTGACCTAAATGGGGAGGAAATCCAAAAAAGAGGGGATATATGTATACGTATAGCTGATTCACTTTGCTGTACAGCAGAAACTGACACAACGTTAGTGCAACTATACTCCAATAAAAGTTAATTACATAAAAACAAAAGAGGATCATGTCAAGTCTTTTTGGCCATTGAGATAGTTTAGGCTTTTCCCTATGTGAATTGGGAAGCCAGTGGAGGGTTTTAAGCGGCAGAGAAACATGAAATGACTTAACATTTTTTTTTATTGAAGTGTAGTTGATCTACAATGTGTTAGTTTTAGGTGTACAGCAAAGTGATTCAGATATATATATATATATATATACACACACACACATATATATATTTACTTATATATTTATATCTATTCTTTTTCAGATTCTTTTCCATTGTAGGTTATTATAAGATATTAAATATAGTTCCCTGGGCTAAATAATAGGTCCTTGCTGTTTACCTATTTTATACATAGTAGTGTGTACCTGTTAATCCCAAACTCCTAATTTATCCCTCCCCCCCCTTTCCCCTTTGGTAACCATAAGTTTGTTTTCTATGTCTGTGAGTCTGTTTCTGTTTTGTAAATATGTTCATCTGTACCATATTTTAGATTCTACATATAAGCAGTATCATATGATACTTGTCTTTCTCTGTCTGACTCACTTCACTTAGTATGATAATCTCTAGGTCCACCCATGTTGCTGCAAATGGCATTATTTCATTCTTTTTAATGGCTGAGTAATATTCCATTTTATATATATATATATATATATATATGTATACACACACACACACACACACACACATACCACATTTAGGTTGCTTACGTGTCTTGGTTATTGTATTAAATAGTCTGGCTTGCATTTTAAAAGGATCTCTCTGGCAATTATCTTGTAAATAGTCTAGAGTGAGCAAGGGCAGAAACAAGGTGACCCTGAGGAGGCCATTGTGATAATTCAGGCAGATGATAGAGGCTTAGAGGGTGAGAGCAAGGGAGATGTCAAGAAATAGTCGGATCCTGGAGATCTTCTGCAGGGAGAAACAACAAGATGTGCTGAGGGATTAGACGTAGGATGTGGAAGAAAGAGTCAAGGATGACGGTAACTATTAAAGCCTTGATGAATGGAGCTGCCATTTACTGAGAAACAGAGTATTCTGGAATGAAAATATTAATTTTGGATTAATCTGTATTGAAATGGTATTAAAAGTCATGAGATCAGATGAAATCACCCAGGGAGTGAGTACAGAATGATGAGTATAGATAGAAAAAAGAAGGGATCTAACAATCGAGCCCTGGGTGCTCCAACATTTCAGAGGAAGGTAACTTTGTGTAGCAGAATGTTGAAGACTTATTATTCATCTAAAATGGCAACCATTATCCACCCCCAGCCAATCACTGACCTGTGAGAAGGAAATACAAGTGTTGTCAAATATATGATTTTTCAAAACTGGCCAGAAATATGAACTTTTATGAGAAACAACCAGTTTTTAAATGTTGGAAAATAATATATTTCTAAACACTTTGCAGACCAGTCAAAATATGTTCAATGGCAAAATCCAGACTGTGATTTGTCAGTTTCCAATCTCTGATTTATACCTTTAAAAAGATTATTTCTGCTCTCATTATAATGAACTCAGGGGAAAAAAAGGGAAACAAGCACAGCTGTTCAGTCTGCTTCCAAATTGTAGGAGTTAAATTTGATGTTACCTATAAAATCTTAGAACAATGTCCAGCATAGTAAACAAGAAATGTTAACTCTTATATTACTGTGATTTATTTGGAACTTTAGTTGTATCATCATACTACAAAAGGCAACAATAACTTATGCATTCATAATGAAAAACAACAGGGCCAAGGTGGCAGTTTTCAGAGGTCAGAGCAAGATTATGTGTCCAAATCATGCCAACCGCTATGGGATGGCGAACAATTGACTCTCACCTTGAAAGGGAGGGGAGAAAAAACATAAAATACCTATTAAGTAGGTGGTTGCCAAGAATATACTTTAACAAATTCTAATTATACACTAAATATTGGCACTCACTTCTCCTTATAAGAACCTAGGAAAATTTCATCTCAATTTCCATGGCTCCCAGAAATGTATGTTTTCTCAAAGATAACCTGACAGGCCTACATATCATTTAAAAATCCTCTCCCCCAAACATCTGTGGGGCTTTTAAAAGGCACAATAAAAAAAAGCATTAGGGCTTCCCTGGTGGTGCAGTGGTTGCGAGTCCGCCTGCCGATGCAGGGGACACGGGTTCGTGCCCCGGTCCGGGAAGATCCCACATGCCGTGGAGCGGCTGGGCCCGTGAGCCATGGCTGCGGAGCCTGCGCGTCCGGAGCCTGTGCTCCGCAACGGGAGAGGCCACAGCAGTGGGAGGCCCGCGTACCGCAAAAAAAAACAAAACAAAACATTAAGCACACACACAGTCACACAAGCACACTCACTTGCATGTACACAAAGGCATATATACATGCATAAACACACATGCACACGCTTTCTCATCCAACCATCAAGGTTTCGGCAGAGTTTTCCAGTTTCCTGCAAAGTCTTTTACATGAATCTCTCTCCGTGCTTCTTTGGTAATTATTTGTCAATTATCTGTAGCATCCCCCCAGAGTTTTCGCATCAGGCAATGGAAACAGTTGTCCAATTTGTGGACAGAGCCTGTCTTTCCCCGGGGTCCTCAGGCTCCATTGTGCAGGTGTCCAGAGGTAACAGGAAGAGCCACTTTCATATCCAGGGCTTTCCACAGACATGTATAACCAGCCTTTCCAAATCTTCCTGCTGTTGACAGTACCTTGCCAGTACCGAACCACTTCTCCCCTCTGTAAATTTACAGAAGAGAACTGAAAGGAGGCCCCCTGGCTGTACATTTTTGTTATTTACAGTGAGGCCATGGATCAGCAGCCAAAGAAGAAAGAAACGTAATCTGTCTCCCAAGCACATGTCACTGAGAGCCCTGATGGCTGGACCATTCCTGGTAAGTGCTAAAAACTGCAACGTGGAAATAAATGGGTTTGTCTTGTTTTCAATGATGATATCAGTTAGAAAAAACTGGGCCCAAGGTATCTCTTTGCGGGACTGAGCGCTTGTGTCATGTGATTTCTCTGAATCTCAGTTTCCCTTCTGGGAAATGGGGAACCAAAGTCATGGGCTTGTTTTAAAAGCCCCATTAGCTGAGTATACTTATCTCTACTGTACAGATGAGGACACTAACATTTCAGGATGTAAAAAGAGTTCTGTACATTGAAAAGTGCTTTACAAACTTGTTATTAATATTACTGTTTATCTAAAATTATTGGGAAGATCCCCTCCCCTTCTCATTTCCACATCAAGTACATATATTTGGAACTTAAAGCCTGGTGATAACGTAAAATGACATTTAATGCTGCAACTGGGGATAAAGATGTTACAAGCCTGGTCAGGGAAAAATAATTTCCAGGGGAAGAGCTAGCCAATGCTCTCATTTTGATGGAAGGATGATTAGAGAATTGAATTTTCTATCACTGAATCTGTGAACCTACTGGTGATTTCCCCATAGTAAAGCAGTTGAAGGGTGTTTTGATGAAAGGACAGTATGTCCCTCTGGGGAGGGACTCCAAGTTTCAGATACCAGAGAGTCCTGGTAGGCAGAAGTGACTGCCAGAACAGACAGAATACTCAGAGAATCCAAGATGCCATGACTAGAGTCTCAAACTTGAGTGCGTATCACAATCACCTGAAGAACTTCTTAAAGCTGCTGTCCCACCCCTAGAGTTTCTGATTTAGCAAGTCTGAGGGCTGCTGGTCTTCCCTCTGTATTTTCCTGTGTCCTAATCTCTTTTAAGGGCAACAGTCATATTAGATTAGGGTTCACCCTAAGGACCTAATTTTAACTAAATTACCTCTTGAAAGACCCTAACAACAAATACAGTCACATTGTGAGGTACTGGAGGGTTGGGACTTCAACATGTGAATTTGGGGTTTGGGGAGGTGCCCCTAACAGCCAATAACCTGAGTGATGAGCAAACTCTGCCAATACAGTGATGTGGAAATCACAGCAAGGCAGGAGCCAGAGAGCAGACCCCACACATCACTCCATGGAGTGTGGCCAAGGATGAGAGGTGGCACAGGGGAACACTCTGGGGGACTTTGTGAGACTGTGGGAGGATGACATGGGTCTCAGACCTGAAGGAGTGGTTGCTTGAGTCACTAAAATATATCTGTTGCAGGACATAATAGTTTAGCCTAGTTTTAATAGATTAAAGCCTAAATGCTTTTTAAATTGGGAGCAAGGGTCAGATGGTGGGTTTTTGAGTGGGGGTTTATTTAAGCAGAACAAGGCAGCAAACCTTCTAGAGCTTAAACCCATGAGCTTCTGCACAGGGCTTGAGCATTCATGTTCTCCAGCAGTGTTTCTCAGCCTCAGCGCTACTGATTATTTTGAGCAGAGGAAGTCCTTGTTGGGGGAGGGGAGGGTTGCTCTTCTATGCATTGCAGCATGTTGAGGAGCATCCCTCTAGCCACTAGACGTCAGTAGCAACTGCCCCAGTTTTGACAACCAAAAATGTCTCTAGACATTACCTAATGCCCCAGAGAGTGAGGAATTCAAAATTGTTCCAGTCAAGAACACTGTTCCATAGGTTCTGCTATAACATAAATACCACAGATGGGGTGGCTTAAATAACAAACATTTCTCACAGTTTTGGAGGCTGGAAAGTACAAGATCAGGGCACCAGCATATTCAGTGTCTGGTGAGGACCAGCTTCTTGGTTCATAGATAATCCATCTTTTTTGCTCTGTCCTCACACGGTGGAAGTGGGGAGGGAGCTCTTTGAGGTCTAAGAAGGGCACTAATCCCACTCATGAGGGCTCATGCCATCAGCCTGGGGATTAGGTTTCAACATGTGAATTTGAGGGCAGGACAAACATTCTATAGTAGGTTCCATTTCATAAACTCCAGGCACACTATCTCTATTCTCACAACAACTCTGTGAAACAAGTATTATACACACTTCTTTTGGATTAAGAATCACAGACTCATTGATATTTGCTCACTTTCACATACCTGACTCTCTAACCTATATCTTTTTTAATAGGCTGTCTCCATGCACGAGAATAAAAGGACAATCGAACTCCTGTAACTGGCAGTGACTCTAATTCCCAGAACTGGGGAAATGAAAATACCTTAGGTTCCAGATCCAGAGAAGAGATCACATAGTAGTGAAAGTGAGGCCACCTTTCGCATCTAGCCGCACGTGCAAGCAGCAGCATTGGGCCTCCCCTAGGCTCCTCCTTCTTGCTGCAGCCTGACAGACATCTGTCAGGTAGACACTCAAAACTGGCAGGGTATGAAAAACACACCCAGCCCTCTGAGATGTATCAAGCAAGCACGGCTTGTCAGCCTGTCAGTTACTGTCACGACGGTGCCAGACTGATTTGGGTTCTTTCATCATTACACATGAAGTACTTTGTGTTTGCAGGGAAACCCTTTTGGGAATCAAAGTCCTGTTTCGTTTTTTGAAGGTTTCTTGGATGTCAGAGGTAATTCATTGCTTCAGAGGAAGTGGAATAATAAGCAATGTGTCTAAAGAATACTCAAAGAATGGGCTGAAAGCCTGTTCACCATGCTAAAGGGTCACTTGTTTATTCATTCACAACTTTCACGGAACCCCTAATGTGTGCCCAATCTTGGGCCGGGCACAGGAAACTCAGTGATGGACACAACAGGCTCCTTGCCCCCAAGAGTCTCACTGGCAGCTGCAATGAGACGCTTAATCAATTAACTTGAATACAATGGTGCTCAGGTGTTCAATCTCAGAAGAAAGGCTAAGGAACCATATTAGGAACAAAAAGGACAGGGGTTACAAATTCAGGGATGTTTGCTTAATTAAATCATGATATGAGCTGTTCTAATCTACTGGTAATTCAGAGTAAAAGAAACCCACTGGATTGGAATTATAATCCCCTTTGATTCTTCCCCCTATAATCAATGCTTTAGTCCCCTCACCACTGCTTCCATCTCACTCAGTCCAGACAACTGTTTGAATCACCACCCAATAATTGTGTACCATTCTTCCTGCAACAATTCTTTCTCATTTGTCTTATCTGCAAACTGTTCATCTATCCTGAGTAATTCTTTCTCCTATTTCGTGCTTTTCTTCTTTTGTGTTTACCAAATGCTCTCACTTTCTTCCGGTTTTAGTTGCTTTTTATTGCAACTATGAAACACCCCACTCCCACTGATAATTCTCTGCTTTTCTCTTTCAGATTTTCTGGTATGATTTTTGCATTCTTTCAGCAAAAGACACTGAGAACTAAATAGAGCCACAGGCATATTTCTGATTCTTCTAACTTTACCTTATTGTGGCTGCACCAGCAACTCAGGTGAGATTTCCACAAGGACTTGTTTAAAGCCCTGTGTATGTGGAATCGAAACTGAAGAGAACTGCAAGCATTGATCTACTTTGTCCTTTCAATGTGAAATGGCATCTTCACTTTGAAGCTGCAGTTTCTATGACACTACAATTGTTTTTGAGTTTAAAGTGATTATAAAGGAAACAGATTAGAAGCCAACAGTAGAAATGAGCGAGTTAAATCAGTCAATGAAGTTGATTTTGCCACCAATCAAAGGTAAGACAAGATTGGAACAAACAGAGCTAAGTGTTTAGAAGCTAGTGTTTTATGATCTGAAGGAGAAACATATAAGCCCTGTTTGTTAATAGTTTTTTAAATTAAAATAACCTAACTTGATGCTCTGACATAACAATGATGTATGTGGTCAGATCATCTCATATACAACTCTACCCCCAGCTTTGCCAGACAAGTAAAGAGAAATAAGAAAAAAGGGGTGTCCTTTCCCAGCCCCTAGCTGGTCCAGCACGTGTGCCATACACAGACAGAATTAGGCTGAGTAATTCAGGTGCTCAACACCTACGATAAGAAGTAGAAAGAAGTACAAAAAAACAGTCTATTTCCCTCATTTATTTTTCCACCTGACTTTTTCTCTCACCTTGTGGGTAACAAAGCAAGAGTGTTCCTCATTCGTTTGCATCCCCTCAACAGCAAGGGGTAAACTCCAAAAAATATATCTGAAAGTGAGTACTTCCTTCACCCTACATGGATCATCTGTTCAACCAAACTGGCAAGACCTATCGGTTTTGAGCACTTACTATTTTCCAGACGTGATTTTTAGTGCTTTATCTACATTTATATACTTTGTACTCTCATAATCAATACAAAAATCCATGAAATAGGTCTTGATATCCTCATTTTACAGATTAGAAAACTGAGGCTCAGAGAATTTAATGAACTAACCCAAGGTCACTCACATCCGTACTAA
This sequence comes from Monodon monoceros, assembly GCF_005190385.1. Classification (NCBI taxonomy): domain Eukaryota; kingdom Metazoa; phylum Chordata; class Mammalia; order Artiodactyla; family Monodontidae; genus Monodon; species Monodon monoceros. The sequence goes on along the minus strand of NW_021703774.1, from coordinate 41,527,395 downwards.
GTGATCAAACTGGGATTTGAATCAAGGTCAGTGTGACTTTACACTCTCCTGAGCATTCCTCCGGGCATGCATGGATACAAACCTGGACTGCCTCCCTCTTCTGGGACCTGCCATATGCAATTCTCCTGGAATGCTATTCCTGTTCGTTTCCACCCATCTAGTCCTCCCTGTCCCTCAAGGTCTCAACTCCCATCTCTTTCATGGAGCTTAGTCCAGGCTTTCCAGTAATCAATTGCCCCTCTGAAATCTATGGTGCTTCTTTACTTAGCATTTAACAGACACACCTTCTGTTGTTCATTTGTTCTGCAGCAGGGGTTAGAAGCCAACTTAAGCTGTTTATCCACTGAATATTCAGACAGTTTGGGGCTGTAGGATGCATGATGACAGAAACTAGGACTATTTCATCAACCAGTATATCGCCAAGGCCTAGCAGAATAACTGACACATAGTAAGTACTCAATATATTTTATCAAATAAATACATATGAGAGGGACGTTAAGGCTGAGAAAGCACAAAGATCTACATGCCTAAAAAGCAAAGAAGCATTTTGTGAAAGTAATTTATTGTCAGCAACAATTAATCCAAGCCCAGTGGGCCATGTAGGAAAAGAGGGGTAGTTTTAAGTGCCACCTGGAGTATTTTGTTCCCATTTTCTCCTAGCCCATCAATCACCACCTTACCCAATAACTCTAGCAGAACTTAGCCGAAAATCCCAGGGACTTAGAGTTTATAAAGTGAATAAATAAAAGTGCTGCTTTATTAAGATCTCTGTCAGGCACAGAGCACACAAAGTGCTGCTTCTTTTTAGCCCAGGCAATGGGCCATAGCAACAAGTAGACACGGAAAGCATTTTCCTCTCTTGAACAGAGCAGTCATCCAGGAAGCAGAGATGCATGAGATGTGAGAAGGGAGAAGACCATAAAAGCCTGAGTAGGGGGCTAGATTGACTTACACATGGAAAGAAGACGAGAAGACAACATTACAGGTCTGTGCTAGCAAGAGACATACCTGAAGAGCCAAAAGCAGGATAGAGAACATGGTAGCCTCTCAGGGTGGCCAAGATACCCGCCCAGTAAAGGCATGATGAAGAACTCCCGGACTCTACCTCATAGACAAGAAACCTCTGTTGGTTAGCAGAGGTGAGATACTCCCTCAGAGCTTCCTGAACTAGCTGGGAAATTTTGAGGTGGGAATGGCAGGCCAAACTATGCATAGTAGATGAGCTGGAGAAATATTGCTGGTTTGGGATTTGCTTTTTATGAACTTTTTTTTTTTCTGTATAGCCTGGATATACTCTGGTTATAACAATATGTGCCCTGACTTCTGTACAAGATTGCAATCCCTGAGAAGTTGGAAAACATATTATATTCATTTTGGTGTCCCCAGGTCTTGGCAAGATGTTCTCTATTAGATCCTACTAAATAAACATTTGATGCAAAGATGATAATGGTGATATGAATCTTAAAGCGATCATCAAAAGACACCTTAGTTTTCTTACATACAGTTGTTATTGTTGAATTTTTTTAATGCTTTGCTTCTGCTCCAAAATGTTCCAGTAATAGTATATTCATTATGACAAATAATTATACCTTAATCAACCAAGGACACCACCCCGAAAAAAAGCTTTTTGTATTTTTAAAAGAGTCTTCAGTGCATATTCTGTTGCCTCAGAGAATGACATTTGGAGGAATCCGGGGTCAAGCAAACTTGCCAAAAACTACATAAACACAGTACCCCTAGACATCACAAAACAAAGTAGAGAGCTCAACCTTTTCCAAAGGAAAACAGATAAAACATGAAAACAATCTGGCCACTGCAGGGGCCCATTTGTCCCACAGTAGAATGTCAGATGCAGCTAAAGCAACAATAGTTTATTGTAGATAAAGTACAAGTAGATATTGTCAGCTTTATTCAGTTCTCCACCCCTACATCAGTCTAGAGAGAATGCTGTGGGCTGAGGAGGAAAAGATATTAGAGACAGAATAGATGCAAACCATGAGAGTTAACCATTAACGAGAGAGAGGCGGGAAAGCGGTGTCCTTACCCCTCTCTTCTTCAAGCTCAGCCTCCATGGCGAGCCAAAAATACCTCCAGTAGTTTATGAGATTCTGAGTTACCAGGAAACAAAGTCTCTTTTCTACACCCTAATGCCTTTTCAGCACACTGTGAAAGCTGGAATTTTGATATTCAGACCTGGATGGGAGAAGATGACTCTTAGTGACCCTCCTCCCCCAGAAGTTGAGATAGTGGTGTCCTAATATAGACTATCCTAAAAATAGGTGGGTATTCTTTTGAAACAGAGCATTAATGATAGTGGAAAGTGGAAATTGGTTAACCCTTGTGAGAGCTTCCTCACAATAAAATAAAGTCCCTTTTATCATCCTGTGGATCTTAAGTCATTAAACTTGCAAGACCAGCTTCTGCTCCAAATGATAGAAACATAACTTAACCTTGCATGGCAAAAGGGGAGACCTTTCGGCAAGTACCCCTAGGCTGAAGTTGGACTTAGAGAAAACTGGGGCAGGGGTGGGGGATAGGCAGGGGGGCTAACATTACCATGATTCTCTCCAGTCTCTCAAGACAGCTTCTCTCTTGAGTTGCAACTTCCTTCATTCAGACTGGCTTTATTTAGAGGGTCAGAGCACAGCCGTTTACTGTTCCACACTTCATAGCTCATAGCTTCAGTCATCACCCCAAAAGACTACCTCTCTTCCCTTAGTCCAATATGAAAAGACCCTAGAATGGACTGACTCAGCTTGGGGCCCATGCCCACCCCTATGCCCAGACAGGTGGGTGGGTTACTGTGATGTAAAACTTCCACCAGGAACACATGATACAAGTGGAGATTGGAGACATTTCCAAAAGGAAGAGGAATACTATTCCAGAAGTAAGGAGGGCAGTTGGGTAGATATTAATAATGGTCCACTGGATCATCATATTCTAAAACTTTGATTTAAAAAAAAGGAATATTGGGTTTCCCTGGTGGCGCAGTGGTTGAGAGTCCGCCTGCTGATGCAGGGGACACGGGTTCGTGCCCTGGTCTGGGAAGATCCCACATGCCGCGGAGCGGCTGGGCCCGTGAGCCATGGCCGCTGAGCCTGCGCGTCCGGAGCCTGTGCTCCGCAACGGGAGAGGCCACAACAGAGAGAGGCCCGCGTACCGCAAAAAAAAAAAAAAAAAAAAAAGGAATATTATGCATTTAAAATTAATTTCATGTACTATCCAGGAAATTTTATCTGTATTTCAATTTTCTTGTTTTTTTTTTTAAACCATTCTGCTATTCATCCAGGCAATCAATAAATTGCTGACTAAGCACCTTTTAAGCACAAAATAGAATCTTTAAAAAAATAAATAAATAAAGCACACAAAGCACTTTTCTTTAATGCTAAATGTTCTCCTCCCTATAGTCTCACCAATCCATATCTCATGTCCTATACATAGTTCTCACCTTTGCATACAGGCTGCTTTCTCTGAAATGTTCTTTCTTGTTGCCTCTATTCACCTGTCCCTTCTTTCAAAATCAGGCTAGAAGCTCACTTTCTTCATGAAGTTTTCTATGATTAGTCTGACTTCTTTACTCAGCTACTCAGTGCTTTTGTTGCAGTATTTGCTCTATTATCTTAAGTTTGTTCTTACAATCAGGAAGCTTTATTTTTTCTATGAATATCAGAATCCCGTCTCTTGAAAATGCTAAGTACCAAGTATAAGTGTTGAGTGTGAATGAGTAAATTATACATGGCTTTCACCTATGGTTCAAAAAGAAAAAAGATACTAAGGCAAAAATCTAAGGGTATACTCAGGAGAAAAAAATAAATATATTATTTTTCATAAATAATTGTCATTAAAATGAATATCCCTAATAGCAAATACAGTTCCAAGCCTCAGCTATTTCAGGCAAAATTCAGTACAATGTCCTAATTCAACTGTGGTTACCAGGTGGGTGCTGCAATGTGCCAAGTACTGTGTTAGGCAGCTCTGGAACAACAAAGATGAGAAAAAAGAAACTGCTTGTCACAAAACTCTTAATTTAGCAGAATTGAAAGATCATGGTTGTGGAAAAGCTGAATTAAAGGTGGACTGGAGAAGGAAAGTAAGTATTGGAAGATAAGCCTTCCCCAACTTTCCCCAACAGATCTGGCCGACACTTCCACTGTACCTTTTGCATGTTCCCATTACAACCTGTGTAATGGTTTCTCTCCTTGTTTCTCTCCTTTCCATCTACTCCTCACTCACAACCCCACTCTTACCTGGGCATAAGCTGTGCCCACTTATATTTGTATATATTTCCATGACGTATTCAATAAAAATCTATTGAACAAGTGAATGAATGCATGCATGCATGCTGACATGATTTAGACGCAGACAGTAAAGTGCCCTATACATTTTGCTCAAGGGATGGTATTTTATTCTATAAGCAGTAGATAGGCATCACAGCTTCCCAAAGGGGAAGTAAAGATCAAATTTGTATTTAATAAGAAATACTTGGTTGCAAGCAAAGTATGTACTGGGTGAGGCAGGAGGAGTCTGGAAGCCATTATAATATTATAGACAAGAGACGAACTAGTTCAGACAAGGGTCTGAACTAAGGCAGTAATAATGGGGATGGAGAAGCCAGGACAAATATTTGCAAGATAGAATTTGGTTTCTGCATGGATATGGAGATGAACGAAGAGTCCAGGATTAAAACCATTTTGATGTGAACTAAAGAATCTGGGCAATTCCTTAAAAGCTGTTGCAGCAGGGCTTCTCTTTGTGCAAACAGGGATGATTGATAGTGTAAGTTGCACAAGCCCACATAATCAGCATTCCCTGTCAATGCCAAATTTGTCTTACCCTTGAATTACCAACACCTGCACTAAGACAGACTTGGCTCACCTATTTTGTGAACTGCCGAAGTACTTGTTAATTTTATAACTTACATAATTATTCCCTTTCTTGTCTCTTAAATGTCAAGGTTCCTGAAGTAACAGCAGAGTAGCAAATTAAGTAACTTACTGAACCTACGAAGTCCTAACTATTCAGGCAACCTTTCAACATCAGCAACTTCTATAGAGTAATATGAATTTTTAGAATCTACCCCCAAAAGGATGCCTCTAACAAGGTGTAATTATTTCACTGACGTTGGAAAATGATTTGCAAGCACAAACTGGAGTGTTGTTTCATCTCAGCCCCCTGCAGATGTGACCCGCCCTGACATAGGCTGGGAGCCCATGGGCCATTTTGTTCTAAGGAACAGTTTCAAAAGGAACAACTGGACCAGTAAGCTCAAACACTTCAGATCCATGAGTAACACAGAAGGATTAGGAAGTAGATGTTGTCAGCTTTATTCAGTTCTCCACCCCTACATCAGTCTAGAGAGAATGCTGTGGGCTGAGGAGGAAAAGATATTAGAGACAGAATAGATACAAACCATGAGAGTTAACCATTAACGAGAGAGAGGCGGGAAAGCGGTGTCCTTACCCCTCCCTTCTTCAAGCTCAGCCTCCATGGCGAGCCAAAAATACCTCCAGCCCTCCAATTAAATTGTTAAATTCAAAGCTGGGAGAACCCGAGCCTCCATTTTCCAGGGAAAATCCTTGGAAAGGAATTGGCTATGCCAGTGTGGTGTGGGCACCATAGAGTATAAAGGAGAGGGTCGGATTTGCAGCAACATGGATGGACCAAGAGATTATTATACCAAGTAAAGTAAATCAGACAAAGAAAGACAAATGCCGTATGATATCATTTATATGTGGAATCTAAAATATGATACAAATGAACTTATTTACAAAACAGAAACAGACTCACAGACATAGAAAACAAACTTATGGTTACCAAAGGGGAAAGGAGGGGAGGGATAAATTAGGAGTTTGGGATTAGCAGACACAAATTACTATATATAAAATAGGGAACCAACAAGGTCCTACTGTATAGCACAGGGAACTACATTCAGTATCTTCTAATAAACTATAATGGGGAAAAAAAGGAGAGGGCTGGAGACAACCTAGGAGACTCTTTCTGCCCTGGAATCAGTGGGAGCACATCCAGAGGTTGTTGCGGTTGCCCAGACTGGGTGCCGCAGTTGGCCAAAGCACAGAGTGCTGGTGGGTTATGGAGGAATTACAGCAGGGGCACTAACTCACAGACTATAAAGTGGCCTGTCCAGTAGGGATTCCGCTGTTAAAATGCCACAGGCACCATTATGGTGGAGACAAGCTGGAGAGTCAAATGAATGGACAACAGCAGGCCAGCAAGACAAATCCAAGTCAGGAAATAAAACACCTCCCCACTGTCTGCATAGCCTTCTGAGCACAGTGTTAAATCCTTGGAAAAGTAAGGTGTAGCTGAATAACCTCAAATCTGAAATGAGAGATAACAAACTTAAACACAACTGAGTTTCCCTGATAATGACTAAATTTAAATGTTTGCATCAGAAACAATGGGGGCTTGAGATATAAATTAAGTTTTTATTGACAAGTAAAGGAATTTACATATTTGCTCACCTGAGTAAAAGTAACTATGAAATTTGCACATAAGTTCATAACACAGAGGTCAAAGACAGGAGCTCTAGCATAAGACAGACCTAGATTTGAAGCCAGCTTTGCCCACTACCAGCTATGTGGCTATAAGCACGTCACTTGTGCTCTCTAAGCCTGTTTCCTCATCTTACATGACATTCTCATCAGACTTGTGATATTTATTTATTTACAAAACTTAATTCCTTGCCCATTGTTGGGAAAATTAATAAAGTAGTCTCGTTCAGGCTTCAGAGGCAGAAGCAGGCCTCTGACCGACCTGTGACCCTGCCTGGACGTTGTGCCTGCTTGCACACCTAACAATTGCTGCTAGCAAGTCAAACGGAGCTTACAATAAGAAAGGGAGTGGGTCTTGGAATTTCTTGAGCCCTGGGGACCTGGCCAGTCCCCCAGGGTCTGGAAAATCTTGTGACTCACATGGTGAAATTAACAGCATTGTTACAATTGAACCAGAGCTGCATTTTTGTGTGCAAACTGATAACATCAGTTTGCAGCCTGCAATTATAAACGGAAGCCCCCAGGACTCCAACCCGTGGGGTGGACGCACCGCCTGGGACCCTTCCCAACTGGGGCTCCAGATTGCTGTTACTCGGGACTTCCCAGCAGCTGTTTGGATCTGGAAGTAGGTGTCGGCCCAATTTGGTGATGTATATACTCTGTTACGTTTTTCTAATATTCTTTTCCTTCTAATGATGGTATATTAAAATTAAGTTAAATCACCTTTCATTAAAGAATTGATTAAAGCCGTTTATTTGTGTGAGACGCGTAGTTATTTTGCCAGTGAATCCAATGAACCTTAAAACTGAAAGCAGGCTTTCAGCAAAACACCCATGTATCTGACTGGGCCTGGTAGGTAGATTCTATCTTGTGTTCCAGATCTCTTTTCCTGTTCTATATCTGCGGCACCCAAGATCCTTATTTTCTGATTTCTGGCTCTAATTTCCAACTGCTCCTTTTCTAGGCCTTCCTAACCCAGAGCTATTCCCTCACAAAAATTAACCCAGCCAGGAGCGTTCAGCCAAGCCCTGTACCTGAAAACCCAGTCTCTGACATCATTGTTGGAGTAGCCTTCCTGGAGGGGATGGACTTTCAATTTAGTTGATTCTGCTCTGATTTTGAGTGTAGAATCACAAATATTTTAGGAGGAGAATAAAGTGATAGGATTAGATGGTGCTTGTAAAGCATTTGGTGTTAAAAACTTTAGATGTCAGTGCTGTTAATAGAACCCTGTATGTACAACGAGCTCCCAGAAAATAAAATAATAAAGGACAGAAAATATTCATACCGGCGGGGTACATAAGCACTATCAGAGGTGCAAGATGAAGCACACAGAACCGAGTCACAAGCAGCACATGCAGAAGCCAACTGTGCTTTAGTGTCCTCATCGCCTTTGGATTTATCAGACTGGTCTTAGTAGAAAATCCTTATGCCAACTTGCCCAGGATCACTCAATATGGAAATTATGTCATTGAAAAGAAGCGTGCACCCTACTGATTTCCCTATATCCATTCCAAACATTCCCAGGACAGCTAAAGCCCTCTGGATTCTCCTTCCCAAACTCCCTTTCCTTTCCCGCAGGGTGAATCAGCATATCCTTAATTTGTTATTTTTCATTGACGTGAACTTCTCTGTTCTTTAAGGCCATGAGCATATATTCCCTAAACTATATACATAATGTTGTTTTATAAGTAGTTCAACTATGTATATTTTATTTATTTGTTTATATCCTTACTTCTTGTACAAAGGATTTTGGAGGGGTGGCTTATAATGCAACTAGAAATCACAAAAATCATAGTAAAATATAAATTAGAATTAAAAAATTAATAACAGAAAGAATACAAATAAAAGTAGCTAATTAAGATTTGAGAAAAGTGGAGAAATAAGCAAAGTGATTATTATTCATAATGAAATATAATAAAACTGAATTACTCTTAGAATATTATAATTTAGACATGTCAGACTATTCAGATTTTAGTGTAAAGCATGGTGGGTTTCCCGAAATACATACTGATGTGAAATACACCATGCTTTCTCATGGAATGATGACAATCTTTTCTGTCTTTCATCTCCCCCTAGAATATCCCATCACTGGTCCTTACCTTTGGAAGGAGAGAGACAATCAGCATTGTGGAGGATACAGTCAGGGTAGAGGACAAAGCTAGTAACAAGAATAATTACTAAGACTTACTGAACACTTACTGTGAATCAGGCACTGTGCGAGCTCTATAAATATAACCTTTGATATAATCCTCACAACAGTCCTTGGAGCTGCCCCATTGCACAGAAGAGGAGACTGAGACTTAGAAAGGGTAGGCATTTGCCCGAGATTGAACAGTTAGTAGGTGGCCACCCGGGATTTCAAGATTTGGTGGATTGACTGATAATCCATGTACATGTGTTAAACCACTGTGCCAGCCTGCCTGGAATCCCCAAATTCACTCCTCTACCACCTCAGGTGCATTTGTAACTTCTGTCTTGGCAATCAAAGTCTGAGCACAACCATACCGACATATTTCATTAATATTTTTTCAACTGCAGACTCTTCCAACTGCTGAATGGAACCTCAGACTCCTCTTAAGAGGTGACAATGTGCATTCAGGTTGTCCTGAATCAATGGGTGTCAAAGCCCTGGCAACTGTTCCTCCTTTAGAGGTCTGAGCCAAACTTCCCAGAGGAAAATTAGAACCCTCTTCCTCAGCTTTAGGATCAATTACATTAGATATAGAGACTTTGTCCTGGAGATCATGGACCCTGAAATCTAACCACTATGCCCCTGTGAACAAAATGCATCCCTTTTGAAACTCTTGGGAGATTTTGCTTCTTTTGTTTAGGAAAAAAAAAAAAATTGAAAATGTTAAGAACTTATCCACCTTACTAGAAAATACTTAACACTGAAAATACCTCAAGAGGCACATCTGACAGAAATAGATATTTTACATTTTACATTCAGCCTATTTTCCTTTACTTAATTGATTCCATTATTCATGTTTTCCACACCCCAAAACTTACTGATTTTTTTCTTAATGCTTATACACTTCAAGAATGCATAGTTATTAATCAAAGGATCTATTCTTCACTTAGCCAAGATATCCATATTAAAGTCTTTTCATCTTCTGCCATAAATTAGTTCTTCCAGCTCCTTCATCATTTTCATTACTCATGTCCACGTTCTTTCCAAATTATCTGAGTTGCTCGAAAATTCCTATTGTTACATATTCCACAGAAATGGATACTTCACTTGCAAAATCATGATATTATGATTCCCAAGAGCAAAGTTAAAGTGACATGGGCATTTTTTGCTTTCTGCTGCTCAAATCAGATTGAATTTGCTACCTTCCAAGATGGCAGCTTTTCAGATTTGGCTTCTTTACCAAGAATCTGTTTTTGGTTACTGTTTTTGTGCCTTAATTTGGGATGAGACTCTACCAAAAATAAGACCCTAGCTGGGTGTTCAAGAGCTAAAACGGGCCAGAGGTCTGAAACATCTGATTAAACTAATTCACCAGAGTCCATCTCAATTCCAAGAGCAAGGAGTCTAGAACTTCCAATTCCCGCCTTTTAGAAACAAGTTACAAGATTGTTTCCAGTCAGTATTAATTCAGGCATCTGTGTATAGTCATGTTCTCTGTCTCCAATCATTTCTAAGACACCATAGGGCCAAAGAGTATTTGAGGGTTAGTGGCAGAACTATTTTTATGTGAAAAGCTGGTGGAAACTCTTTGGCAAAATTTGGTTTGGGAAACCAAGAGGTATATAATTGCTAGTTAATCCTCCACTGTTTAACACTGATCACTCAATAAACACACAGTCCTGGTCATTTTCTCCTTCCTCTCCTTCCTTTCCTAACTTGATACACAGACATTCTTATCTATCAAAGGATGGAGGTGAGACATAAAGAGTAGCAAAACATGAAACAAAATCACTCTTTATTGATTTTCTATTATGTTTCAGAGTTCTATGCTAACAGAATAGTATTCCTTCAAATATTCAAGCCAGCTTTCCCTGTTCCTAGATCTAGCAGAAGGCACTCCACAAGACACAAAGAAAACTCCACAAGTGACAGCCAATTAAGTATGGTTTCATGTTACCTGTATACTTCATTTACTAAAGTTAGTATCACAGTACTTGGCTATGGACAATCAAGAATGAGATATAAGCAAATCACCCTTACCAGGAAAACTAACTATAACTGGCAGCATAGAGAATTAAGTATCATCTCCTAGAATCAGCCTAATAAAAGAATCACAGTGTATTAGGAATGGATGTTTTCTACTGAAACTCCAATTACTACTAAATATGCTAAATCTTGATGTAGAACTTTGGCCACTCATTAATGAATTTGCCAATCCATTGTAAAGCACCACAGACACACTGCAATGAAATCCTACCATCTAAAAAAAGATAAAACATGTGATTATAATTTGTGAATAAGGTGACTCTCTTCTGAATCAGAATAATGGAATCAATGCATCAGTGATCATGCAGATAATTTTATCTTGTCATCAATTACCTTTCTCTTCTTTATACTTTAACCCCAAATTACAAGCTAAGCAAATCTTTAACATTGTTATTTAAATCAGAAAGGTATACAGTTTGAGTTATAACGAGGCTAAAATTTCCAATGGGATCTTGAGTGTAATTAGCAGTTACTCTCTAATTAGAAGCTTCTGGATGTTTTCTATTGTGGTCTTGAAATTAATTATAAAGAGTTAGCATCCAACTCTGGCAACTGATCTCCATGTTCTAAATGAAGGCGTGGTTACTGTTGCTGATTGGATACTTATTTAGCAAAATTTTGAGAGACTGGAAATTTAAGAATTTAGAATCTTCTCATCAGAATCTTCTAGGCTACTCAAACATGAGAGCTAATAATGAATGTAATATTTCTTTGGTAACTAAGGGTCTAAGTAGATTTAGAGTCAATATGCAAAACATTCACTGGTGACCCCAGTGCGATAATGTACATGTAATTGAGATCACTCTATACATAAGCTTCCAATGCATGGCATGAAATTCCCATTTCATTTCAGCTGATATGACAGTCATGTACTAACTTCTGTCATTTATCTTGTTCTGCAAAAGCACAGGATTGAAAAAACCTAGCTAATTAACAGGTCTCATTAGCTTTTAACTGGCCGTTACTGCTGAGTTGTTTTTGTTCTATTCAGCACGATTTTCTTTGGCCTGACACAGAGAACAGATGGCAGAATCATCCCTGAGGGTGACAAGTTGTGACAATTGTTATAAACATGAAGCGAAAGAAACTCAATGCCTCTGATTTGTCAAGCGATTTCTAACCATCATTTCATTTAACCCTCAAAGTAACCCTATGAGATATAAAATATTATCCCCATTTTTAAGATAAGAAAAACTGAGGCTCAGCAAAATTAATTAAATATAAGCTGTCCAGGGGTGAGCAGAGAACGTGAAGTAAATGGTATAGCTATAAAAAAAGGAAGATCTCTTCTCCTTGAATGAGCTCTTCAAGTAGCTGCCTTGGCTGTGTCTGAACATCCCAATAGTTAGAAGTGTATGAACCAAACCAGCAGGGGCCTGAAAATCTGGAAGCCCTTCTGAGGGTGCCTGATGTCGGTGAGGGAGTCCCAGAGAAGCCATCTCCTCCACAAGCCAATGCACAGGCTAGTAGAGGTGGGGTGCAGTGAATGCACACCCTTTTGTAACACTTCCACCCAAAGTGCCAACTACATACCTGAAGGTTGGTGCCAGTTCTGTAGATGTCCCCTGACGTTCTTCCCTGATGTTCTTTAACAACATTTGCCTATATTAGAATTCCAGGTGGGAGACGAAGAACCTCATTCCCCAACAGCACTGTTCTGACAAGAGATTGTCAGGAATGTTGAAATAGCCAGAGCAGAAGTGTGGCAGGTGAAAGGAATGACCTCAGGGTGCATGAAGGCACTGCTGTGACAAAGCTGTCTCAGACTCCAAGAGACAGTACTAACAACCCAGAGGGCGGCGTGGCAGAGGAGTTGGGAGCCGGCCCTTGTCAAGCAAAGGTTTCAGGCCAACATCACATCACATGATGATAAGCCCTACAAACGGCTCTGGCCACACATCAAAACACAAACAAATCCCCTCTGCTCCAAGACATTCTGTGTAACACATCTCGCAACCCTTCAAACTCAAAGGAGGTGGGTTTTTAGAGATGCTATCAGCTCTTTTACATCTACATGCAACTTGTAACCTTTATGTATGTGCAGGTTTAGACTCAATAATTGCAAGCCCTAGGACAGTAGCAAATTGTTCCTGTGTGGGGGTGGGGGAGGAAAGGTGGCAAAGGAGTGCTGATATGTACTGTATTTGTAGTGCTACAGCTCAGGAGCAGGAAACAAAGACAGAAATAAAGGATTGCTCCACCTTCCGGGATGGCCCACACTTCTCACGCTGCCTTCCCTCCTGCCCCAAAGAAACAAATTTAGGCTTATGCTTCCATGACCTGGCTATTGTAAATAGTGCTGCAATGAACATTGGGGTGCATGTGTCTTTTTGAATTATGGTTTTCTCAGGGTATATGCCCAGTAGTGGGATTGCTGGATCATATGGTAATTCTATTTTTAGTTTTGTAAGGAACCTCCATACTGTTCTCCATAGTGGGTGTAGCAATTTACATTCCCACCAACAGTGCAAGAGAGTTCCCTTTTCTCCACACCCTCTCCAGCATTTGTTGTTTGTAGATTTTCTCATGATGCCCATTCTTACTGGTGTGAGGTGATAACTCATTGTAGTTTTGATTTGCATTTCTCTAATAATTAGTGATGTTGAGCAGCTTTTCATGTGCCTCTTGCCCATCAACAGACGAATGGATGAAGAAGATGTGGTACACATATACAATGGAATATTACTCAGCCATAAAAAGGAACAAAATTGGGTCATTTGTAGAGACGTGGATGGACCTAGAGACTGTCATACAGAGTGAAGTAAGTCAGAAAGGGAAAAACAAATATTGTATATTAAAACATATATGTGGAATCTAGAAAAATGGTACAGATGAACCGGTTTGCAAGTCAGAAATAGAGACACGGATGTAGAGAACAAACGTATGGACACAAAGGGGGGAAGCGGGGGAGGGGTGATGGTGGTGGGATGAATTGGGAGATTGCGATTGACATATATACACTAATAGGTATAAAACAGATAACCAGCAAGAGCCTGCTGTATAAAAAAATAAAATAAAATTTTAAAAAAGAAACAAATTTAGGCTTATGGAGCCCTGATTTATCACAATCTGAATCTTCTCTCCCTTTCGCCCCAAACCTGATACTCCTATAAAAAAAGATTCCTCTCCCTAATAACGATTTGGAGCATTTTGGGTTCATTTATTTTTTTTAAGATTATGAGAAAATACCAATAACACAAAGAGCAATTTCCTGAAAATTGACATTAATTGCAATATAGAAGAACCTAACATTTCTCCCCTTCACCATATAAAATCTTTGGCCTATAGTTCACCTTCAATTATGTCAGAATAGTTTCGGAATCAAACTCAATTCATCCTCTTCAAGATCCTCCTGCATCAAGTCTCCAGGCAGGGGCTCTAGCATACACGATCTTTGAGATGTTGTCCTCAAAACAGCCCTGGGAAGCAAGTCTTATGACCCACTCCCACAAATGGGGAAACTGAGGCATGGACGGTATAAGCATCCAGCTAATCAAACAGCTGGGGAGTGGGCAAGTCCGGGGAGCAGAAATCAGAAACTAATGACTTTAAGCCCCGGGCTCTTAAAGACATATTATCCTTTGTTTTTCTTTAAAACCAAGTTGTGTAGGACTTCTTTTATAGCTTTTTATTCTTTGTGGTTTGGGGAAAATTAGAAAGTCTTTAAAAGCAAAATTAAAGGCTAACTCTGAAAGTAAAGTTTTAATGCTTATGATCAGAAAACCTAGATACTTCCACCAAAAAATACATTACGATGAAATAATGCCATTATGATGAAATTTGGTGCCAAAGTTTTATAAATTTTAGGATTTTTGCAAATGCTTCTGTTTCAGTTGAGGGACTGATGTGTCCCCCAAACTGGCTGTTCCTTGCTTTTTAGAGGAACAGCTTTTCATACTTTATTGAACACCCTTGGCACATGCTCCTTTGGCAAGTGAAGGAAACAGAGTTAATTCTGCATGAAGTCAGACCAAATGCCTTAAAAAAAGAAAAAAAAAAAGTCAAAGGAAAGTACATGCGTGTTTGCTTGAATCATCGACTGCCTCATTTCCACTTTTCTGAAGCTAAATAACTGTGTGCAGTACTCAGAGCATCAGGTATTTAAGGCCCCAGACTCTAGGCTTGTTGGAAGCCTCTCAACCCTGCCCTAACCTGACCTAAAATTGGCCTGACTCTCACTTGCCAAAGCCACTGGACCTTCATAAGCTGGGGCCATAATGTCTGATTGAGGTTTTTAGATTAAAGCAACAGAAGCTGACTCTGACTGAGTAGGTAGACAATGAGATTAAAGATATCACATAGTTCCCAGAACCCCGGGGGAGTACTAGGGACGCAGGCTGGAGGCTGAGCTTCCAGGAACAAAGCTCAAACTTGTGCCGTAGGACTGACGTGACGAAGAAAATATTGCAGCCACCATCAAGCATTGGGCCCTGCATTGTCATTTCTGTGCCAAGGACTAAGCCTGTCAAGCATGGCTAATGCCCTTGTTGACGGAAAGAGGGACACGGAGGGAGCGCCTCTGTTGTGTCATTAGACACAGAATCAACAGCTGGAGTGCATGAATCTGACTGGCAGACCCTTTGTCACATGCCTGTGCCCAAGTATCCAGGTCATCTCCAGCTTTACAGGGGAAGCAGGTCTTTGCCACCTGCCAAAATTCGCAAGGTAAAGAATTCCCAAATGTCAAAAGGGATAGGGCATAGATGTGTTTCCAAAACAAAGGACAAATGTAATGTCCATTTCTTGGCACAATGAAATACATATAACAATTCCTATTTTTGAATTGAGAAATCAGGAGAGGTATGATAACTTACCTGAATTCATCATGACCAAGCCAGGATCCCTGGTTTTTTCTCATTCAAAAGCCCACGCACTTTCAACTAAGCTATGCTGCCGCCTTCTTTTAATAAAATAAGAATTGTTCTAATTCAATATTCTAAACAACACTAAAAATGTCAGACATATAAGAAAAGTAAAACATCTTAAACTGGTGATCATGTTTACTTGATTTAGGTGTGATAATCCCAAACCAAATAATCACTGCTGTTCAAATAAGCTACCAACTTTTTTCCTCTTTGGGTTAAGTATGGATCAAACACTGAATCAAAATGGTGTAATTTTATATTTGTAACTCATTTATCCCTTTTCTTACAGGACATTAGGAAATGAGCTGCAAAAGCACTTTAATGTATAAGGCTGTCTTAATGTGGAGCTTTAGGTCTGTATAGATAAAAGTACGTATTCATTAAGCTGCTAATCTATGCAAAGCATTGTTCTAGCTACTGGGGAAGAAATGACTCTGCTGTGGAGAAGCTCAAAGTTCAGTAAACAAGTCAGAGAAATAAAGATATCATTTCAATCGTGCAGTGAATGTTGTGATAGGACAACACATAGGATAGGACAGAAGCTCACAGGACACCAAACCAATATCCAGGGAATCTGGGAAGGCTTCTCATAGGAGGTTCCAGTCCTTAGAGAGGCCCCAACCATGTTCATTCATCATTCTACATCATTGTACGAGCATCTATGGAATACCTCTTGTAGGCTTTGCTAAGGCTGAGGTGTTTAGTATTCAAATAAAATATGGCCTCTACCCACATGGGACTTGAATCCAGTGAGGAAGACATAAATAAAACAACTAATTATACTAGCACTTTATTAAATGTAATTGGAAAAGTGCTATCAACAGAAAACAGCATTTTGTAAGAATTTGTAACAAGGGAAACCTATCATAATCTAGATGAGGTAGTGACAGGGTGTCGGGAGACCATTCTCCATGGGTCTCTCACGTTCACGTACATCTTCTGTTAGCTTTTGCTTCATTCTTTCTTTCCAAGGACGTTGCATAGTAAGAAGCCTCAGAAGATAGTGCCTCCTTCCAGAGAGAGGGAAGATTTGTTTCCTACCAGTACAGTAAAGACCATGTCTCCCTCCATGGCAAAGGATGGGCAGGTTTGCTGGCAGTCCCCTTTAGAAGACCAAGGTTCTCCAGCATGAGCTTCCTCTGCTGAGGCAAACCCACTATGTGTACACATTGACCTGCACTGCTCTGCATCATCTCCCTGAGGCTTCAGGGACAAGGGGAGCTGCTGGGAACACACAGCTCTGCTGCTTGCTGTGCTCTGAGTGATAATGAAGCTGAGGGCAAATCTGACTGAGCCTGCCAAACCTAACCTGCCTCGCTGGCTTTTAGTCGCTTGCTTTTATCTGACTTTAAACTAAACCTGCACTAGCTTCCTTATAGGTAACACCCCTGACATATGGGTCACTATAGCAACGGTTGCTTAAGTTGTTTTTCAGGAACTTGGAGCTAGTTCTTGCCCAGTTCAGAGCAGCTGAGACTACCAGCCATTCAAGTGGGCCTGCGTGAGTGTCTGATGGATGACTTTTTGACGACAAAGGGCCAAAAACTTCACATTCAGAGCATGTGAATGCTGCCATTTTCTGAACATGTGTCCTGTGAGGAGCCATGAAGCCTGACTACATTTGTGCAGACCACTGATTACCTTGCTTTTCTTACCTGCAATCACCTTTCTCCATGCCTCAGACCACCCTGCCCTTTTATCCCTTAAATATCCCTAGACCTCATCTGGGAGGCAGATTTGAGGTTTGTTCTCCTATCTCCTCACTTGGCTGCCTTGTGAATAAACTTTTTCTCTGCTGCAAACCTTGGCTTTTCAGCATCTGGCTTGCAGCATGTCTGGCAAATGAACTTGGTCTGGTGACAATAAAGACCTTGGTCTCTGACCCACGAGTCTCAAGTCTTCTGCCAGTATCTATGAAAGTGTGGCAGGATAACATGTTAGCTTACACATAAGGTAGAATTTTCAACTATTCCAGGCACTGGGGGGACTAATAGGAAGTCAGAGCTCTCCTTGAAGAAGGAAGGTTTAAACTGATAAGATCTGAAGAATAAGAAGTTGATAGTGGGGGCTGATTGCCAGGAGAACCAACCATGTAATTAGGGGTTTGGAACTTTCAGTCCCACCCCCGACAGCTGGAGAGATGAGAAGTTGAATCAATTGTCAAAGGCCAATGATTTAATCAATCGTGCCTATGGAATGAAATCTCCATAAAAACCCAAGCGGAGGGGCTTAGGAGAGTTTCTGGGCTGGCGAACACGAGAAGGTGCTGAGACAGCAGTGCACCTGAAGAGGGCAAGGAAGCACTGAGCCCTTTCCCCACGCCTTGCCCTAGCATCTCTTCACCTGGCTGTTGAGTATATCCTCTAATATTCTTTGTAATAAGGCTGGTAATCTACTGAGTACTGTAAATGGGTTTCCTGAGCCACTCTAGCAAATTAATCGATCTCAAGGAGGGAGTCATAGGAACCTCTGATTTATAGCCAGGCAGTCGAACCTGGGCTTGAGATTGGCATCTGAAGCGAGGAGTAGTCTTGTGGGACTGTGGGACCTGTAGAATCCGTAGATGCTATCTCCGGATATGTAGTGTCGGAATTGCATTGAATTGAAGGACCCCCAGCTGGTGTCAGACAATCGCTTATTGGATGGTGTGGGGAAACCCACACACACACACACACACAAGTTGAAATTGTGCGCAGAACCCTCTTAACATATAAAGGAGTTGAGTATGTACTGGGAGAAAGATCTCCATGGACCTCTCGTTTATCTACCATCTAGCAAGCTGCTTACCTGCCCTTTGTTCTCGACGACAGAGTTGAAATTACTTTGGGGTGAGTTGAAAATACCCAGTCAACCCCAGTGCCCACTAAGTCCTGGCTCTAAGACTTGGGCCTGGCCAAACCCGGCTTGCTTCCCATAACATTCATTTTTTTTTTTTAACATCTGTATTGGAGTATAATTGCTTTACAATGGTGTGTTAGTTTCTGCTTTACAACAAAATGAATCAGTTATATATATATATATATATATATATATATATATATATACACA
>NW_021703774.1:41095292-41508390 GCF_005190385.1 Monodon monoceros | reverse complement strand
TTATTCCTGTCTTACCCCTAGGTTCTTCATGACATTTTTTTTTCTTAAATTCCATATATATGTGTTAGCATATGGTATTTGTCTCTCTCTTTCTGAGTTACTTCACTCTGTATGACAGACTCTAGGTCCATCCACCTCACTACAAATTACTCAATTTCGTTTCTTTTTATGGCTGAGTAATATTCCATTGTATATATGTGCCACATCTTCTTTATCCTTTCATCCAATGATGGACACTTAGGTTGCTTCCATCTTCCCATAACATTCTTTTTAAGAATGTCTGTAGAGTGAACAGTTTGAGAAGATAAAATAGTGTCTTCCTCTGGAGTAAAAGGCAAGCATGCTTACTACCCCATTATAGAAGATTTGGGCTTTCTAAGCTCAAAATTCCATCCTATAATGCAACTCACTGCATACACAGGCGTTATCTGGTCCTCTTGGTATCACCCAGTAAGAGCTGGGACTTGGAGAAATGACATGAAAAATGTTGATGCTTTGGCTAGTGCTATTGCTTTGAGAACTCTGTGTCTTCTACCAGCCTCTATGAAACTGTGGCAGGCTAACTTCATAGTTTGCAAGTAGGGTAATATCTAATCCTTAACCCACAGTCTAAAAAGCACTTTATAAGATGTTAGTCAGTGGGATTTTATAGTTCCATATTTTGGCTTTTCTTTGGTATTTTTACCTACACATCTCGAGAGAATAATGCCATAAATTGAGGAAATCAAACCATCCACTCCCAGCATGACATTTGGTTCAAAAGGAAAAAAAATGCTAAAAATAATCACTTGTTTTTGAGGAGCCTACAATATTCGTTGCACAACTGCAGAGTGGTTTAATGAAAACCACGGGGATTTGGTGTAGTCAAGTCCCAGTTCTGCCCCGTATCACCTCTCTGAAAATGTAATACAAGCCACCTGATTTCGTTTGTTCTTGAATTCATCATTCACTAAACAGAGATAATACAACTCATACCATACAGTTCACATGAGGGTAAAATGAGATGACAGCATTTGAATAATAGTAATAAATTTCTCTACCAAACCACTCTTAAAATTGCCTACCAGTGTCTCTCCTTAGGAAACCTAGCTGTTGAAGAGGATTGAGAAAATTTTTCAAGATGAGTTTGTTCTTGACCTAAAACTTTTTATTGTTGGGTCACTGATAGCCATTTGTCCATTTGTGACAACATTGGTTTGATCTTTCTCAAAGCTTTGCCAAACTCAGGGAAAATGGTGAGACCAAATGTATTGGCTGTTTGAAAATATGACCCACTTCCAATCTTGAGGCAAAATGATTTTCTTTCCCAAAACCAATAACATCATATATCCTATAATACTGTAAAGAAAATCCCCTTGCCATTTCCTGCATCGTGAATCTCTTCAGTTCTTCATCCACTTATCTCTCTTTGTCCTTTTTCTGGGCCTCCAATTCCGTCAGGTTTTCATTAATAAGCTCCTCGTGTCGCACAGCAAGGAGTTCAATGTTATAAGAACGAGCGATGCAGACATAAAAGGAAACGAAATTGAGTTATTTGTAGTGAGGCTGATGAACCTAGAGTCTGTCATAAAGAATGAAGTAGGTCAGAAAGAGAAAAACAAATACCGTATGCTAACACATATATATGGAATCTAAAAAAAAAAAAAGTGGCTCTGAAGAACCTAGGGGCAGGACGGGAATAAAGACGTAGAAAATGGACTTGAGAACATGGGGAGGGGGAAGGGTAAGCTGGGACGAAGTGAGAGAGTGGCATGGACATATACACACTACCAAGTGTAAAATAGATAGCTAGTGGGAAGCAGCTGCATCACACAGGGAGATCAGCTCGGCGCTTTGTGACCATCTAGAGGGGTGGGATAGGGAGGGTGGGAGGGAGACACAAGAGGGAGGGGATATGGGGATATATGTATACATATAGCTGATTCACTTTGTTATACAGCAGAAACTAACAAACACAAAAATGTATACTCCTATAAAGATGCTAAAAAAAAAAAAAAGAAAAAGGAATGAGCGATGTCTACCATCTTTTCTTCTCACTCCACTCTCTCAATTATTTTCACTTTTGTTTCCATTATTATCACTTGGCACTTCTTAGCAGTACCAGCTACATCACTGCTGCTTGTACACTTGCTTCTGGACATCCTGGGCTTGAAATAAAGACACTGTACTACTGTTCACTATACAGGACTGTACAGTGAAGCACACAAAAGCACAGCCACTTGTGGAGGATGCACGCACGTGACAATGCACGCCAGACACGTGAACTAACTTACGCGATTGGACATGTTAATGCAGTTTACATCTTTGAAACTTAGAAATTCGAAGGTCTGTATGCAGGGGACTTACTGTATTGGCAGCAAACACTTGAAAAACTATTGCAGTAGAAGCACTGCGACTGTCTGTATCTCCAGACAACCCTTAGAGGCACAGCTGCTGAAATACTGAAAATTAAGCCATATGTCAATTCCCAAAAACATGTTGAATGCCAGTTTCTTAAAATGCAAGTAGCAGGTGAGGTTTTTGTTTCTGCTTTTAAATAGCAGTGAAACACCGTCATTCTCAAATTGATGAAACCTAAGTACACAGCAAAGCCCAGTTCTAAGCTGCCTCTTAATAACTTACAATCTTCTGTGAATTCTGAGCAAAGAAATTTGACTTTCCATTTCACTGTGAGGTTTTTCTGGCACTTGCTTGAGATTATGATAAATCAGCAAAAAACCTGATTAATTAAAGCCTCAAGCTGAAGATAACCAAAAGCTTTGGAGTGATGTTTCTTTGCTATTTTGTGGACAAGAACAATTAATCTGAGAGGCCAAGGGACTTTGTTATGGGAAGCAAACCTGGCTTGGCCGGGCCCAAGTCTTTGAGCCAGGACTTAGTGGGCACTGGGGCTGATTTAGGGTATTTTCAAAACTCACCCCAAAGTAATTTCAACTCTGGCATCTGACCCTTCTTCTTTTTGCCTCCATTCCTTCATCTTACATATATTTTTTATCACGACCTATCGCTTTATGCCACTTACTGGTTTATCTGTTAGTTTCCTTCCTTAAAATCAGGGACTGTATTGACTTTATTCAACTAATACAGCTGCTTAATAAATGTTTTCATTTTTAAATTAAATGAATCAATGAATAAAATATACTAACTAGTCTGATAAATTATACTCCAAAATACAGGCAGAGAAATTGCCATCAGGAGGCTATGGGATAGTGTTGGGACAGGACACTCAAGTGGCAAGCAAAGTGAGTCGGATTTGCATTTCAAAACTCTAATTAAAGTTCCTTTCTCATTCTTCCAAAGGGAGAGTTTGGCCCTAAGGCTATTTAGGGGAACCCAGAAGAAAAAGCTGAAGCCTTTACCTTCTTTCTTGCACCTCTAATTACCAGAGCACAAAATGAAGCCTCAACTTTAGAATTATGAAAGGCTAGAGATCCCCAAGGGTAGCTGGACAGGTCCCAGCACAACAGAGCTTCTGGGGTCCAAGCAGACAGGGAATAGAAGACTTGCTCTTCACAGAATCCTGAGAGAGAGCAGACCATGGAATTACTCCATCCTAAAGAGGTTTTCTCAAAATATTTATTCATTCTTCTAAGAGCCACAAGTTGGCCTGTGGTCCCAGTGATCAGAGTAAGTATCAGATGATCTTTATCGACCCATGTGCCCAACTTAACCCATCTTCTCAATTTACCTGCATTGACAGGTGGTTCTTACTATTCAAGGTATTTTGTCACCTCTTAATTCATGCTCAACATTCTGAACCAGCATTCCTTTCTCCCATGATCTTATACGGTTCTCAGAGGTAAACGTATTGAACCAACACAGATAGCTTCCAAATGTATGGTTTGTACACACAGTAAACATTAATCATGTTTAATACTTCCACAACTCCACTGAACCAGAATTAGCATCATTACAAACTGAGTATAAAGAGGGAAAGGCTCTGATGAGTAAAGGATTATTTCCCAAATTCTTCTTTACCAAAAAAGGACAGAAGTACAGGCAGCACTACATATCAGTGAGACTGTAGGAGGTCAGGGGGCTGTTCCAGCAGGTAAAAACCCCACAGCCGAGATGCACTGAGTATCAGGGGGACCTAATAGAAAAAAATAGTGACCAGTCATGGGAACTGCAGTTTTAAGGAGAAAGGACAAAGTAGTCCCAGAAGCAAGCTAGGATCCAAGGCACTGAGAGAGTAGACAACTATTAGGACCAGGACTCTATTACAAATAAGGGTTTGGTCACAAGAGACAATGAAGGAGCCCACTTAATTGAAAAAGGCACAGGGGACAGCAGACTCATTCTCCCCAAGCAGGAAGCCTTGGTGGTAGGACCTGAGTTGGACTCAGTCGACTTGAGCATATGGGGAGGGGGAAGCGTAAGCGGTGACAAAGTGAGAGAGTGGCATGGACATATATACACTACCAAACGTATAATAGACAGCTAGTGGGAAGCAGCCACATAGCACAGGGAGATCAGCTCAGTGCTTTGTGACCACCTAGAGGGGTGGGATAGGGAGGGTGGGAGGGAGGGAGACGCAAGAGGGAAGAGATATGGGAACATATGTATATGTATAACTGATTCACTTTGTTATAAAGCAGAAACTAACACACCATTGTAAAGCAATTATACTCTAATAAAGATGTAAAAAAAAAAAAAGAAGGCCCAGTAGTAGACATTAGAACTCTTGCAGAGATAGGCACTGCAGCCTCCCAAGTATTAGGGTGGGAGAAATAGTAGATGCACAGTTTGCCTGACAAAAGACACCTCCTTGAAATAGGAAATTTGCAAAGTCTCTCAAAATGAGCAGCAGCATCTCGCTAAGGGCTAAACATCACAGGCAACCTAAGAACTTATACTCATCTGTTTGCAAAATGCACACGCCACCGCCCAGGTGCCTCAGCATAGAGCCTCCCTCTCACTGATCTCTTACCTCTCTCTCTTAACCTTGGCACCTCTTCCTTTCTCTTCTTACCTTTCTCAGTCCTCTGCTCCTCTTCTGCAGCCCACTGGCTCTCAGGTACATAAGAAACAGACGCTCTGCCTAACTACCACAGAAAGCAGATATTTGTCCTACGCTCAAGTTCTGTGCCCCAAGTGAGCTCTTGTTAAAAACTTCCTGAAATTTTGAGGCAGGGTGAATGGAAATGTTGCCCACAGTCCCTTGTGAGATGAAAAAAAAAAAAAAAAAAGGTTCTTCTCTTCTACACTTCAAAAATAGCAGCAAACTTGGGAGAACAGGGCAAATTCCCTTCTAGATTTAATCAATCAGGTGAGTCCTCAGAATTCAAAAGTACTAATCTAATTGAAGACCTTTGTTCTATTCATTAGGATATCCAGGAAGATTATTTAATTTCTGCAAGACTATAAAGATAAATAAGGCCAACGAGTATCTCGCTCTTATTTATTGATGTACATCCAATGTCTAAACACTGGCGTATATGTAAGTCACTCAACAAACATTAGTTAAATGAGTTAATGAATGATCTTGCTTTACTAACCTTTATCTGGATTTTGCAACTTTAAACTTGGAAAATTTCTTTAAAACTAACTAAAACCTGTAATTTAAACCCATCTTTAATTCATCTATGTTGGAGGTGGTGTACACATCTCATACCTCCAGAATACTCTTTTTATACACCCCTCCTGTTATTACATAAGTAAGCCCAAACCTTCAACCTCTCCTTAATAGTCTCATAACCTTGAACTCTTAGTTCAGAATCCCCAGGCTCTTATTATTCCCTCGTTCTCCCCATCTCACCCTGCATGGTTTTCTTCACTTTCACTTTAGACTCCTCTTCCTGTAGCCTCTGATCTAGCAAATAAATCACTGCATTACTGTGTACTTTTCAAGATCTTGGTTAAAATTTAATTATTAATAAAATAATAATAGGATTTCCCTGGTGGCACAGTGGTTAAAAATCTGCCTGCCAATGCACGGGACATGGGTTCGATCCCTGGTCCGGGAAGCTCCCATAGGCTGCAGAGCAACTAAGCCCATGAGCCACAACTACTGAGCCCGAGTGCCACAACTACTGAAGCCCTTGCGCCTAGAGCCCATGCTCTGCAACAAGAGAAGCCGCCGCAATGAGAAGCCCATGCACCGCAACGAAGAGTAGCTCCTGCTCGCCGCAACTAGAGAAAGCCCGCATGCAGCAATGAAGATCCAAAGCAGCCAAAAAATAAAATAAATAAATAAATAAAATAGAATAAAAATTTTTTTAAAAAGCAGTGACATTAAAAAAAATAAGATAAAAATAAAGTGGTAACAGATATTTTCGACATTGCTTCTAAAGAAAAAGCAATTTATGTGACTTGGAGTTCACATAAATACCTTACTTTCTTATAAATAAACTTATATATTGATTTTGTTATAAGAAAACTAAAAATAAAATCTGCCAGGAATAATGACAAATAAATTTAATTAATTTTGTGATTTATTCCATTTTGATGGGTCTGTCAAGATCATCTTTTTACTCACTAATAGAATTATGTGCATAGCCCAAAACATAACACATGGTAATAATTTCTACCATTTCATTGTCATTATGATTATCATCAAAATTATTAGATTGGTCATTCTCCTTCCTGCAGAGGAAAACATTCCTTTAAAATGTGGGAAAACATCCATTGAAATTCTTTCCTAACCAGTAGCTTATACGCCTACTCTTGGTATTGTTTTGTAAGGAGTATAAAAAAGTGACAAGGGATATTGGGGTAGTAAGTGATGTACTCCTCTACTAAAAGTGCACTAAAACGTAGAGCCCTGAGAGGCCTGAGCTCTGCTCCAGTCAGTACAGGGGAAGAGATTCCCTCCCACCCTGCCCTACTAAAGGCCTTAGAATCACAGGGCAGAAACAGGTTCATCAAGTCTTCATTGAGTGCCCTATGGCAAGAAGAGTATCCTACCAGGGACTCCAATAACTATTACTGTGCTAATTTCACAGCAGGCCACCATTTTACTCTTCCAGTATTCTTCAACCATTAACTATAATCAGTATGAGTCTTTAATAGTATCTAGATACACTGCAATGTTCTTGCCTGATTTATGTTGAGGACAGTCACCTGTACAATTAAAGCTTGGGTTTTAGATCAGACTTTCCTGCCTTGCAATCCTGTCACTAACTTCATACACCTGATCTAAACTCTCTTTGGGTCTGCTTCCTCTTGCATAGAGTGGCACCATCAGTGCCTATGTGACTGAGGTTATTAATTTTAGGAAGTTCCCAGCACGCTTCCTGGCAAAATGTAGGAGCAGTGAAATACTGTCTTAAAATAAGTCATCCGTGTGTTTTTCTTTATACATGATCCTACTGCTCAATCATTTCCTGAAGGAAAACTGGAATTGTTCTAGGATGAAGACAAAGAAGAAGAAACAACACATTTTCTGGGTTTTTTTCTTTACAATTCACAAGTAGGCTTCTGAAGCTGAAAGAAGCAAGATATAGGGAGTTATGGGCTGAACTGTGCTGCCCCAAAATTTAAACATTGAAGTTCTAATTTCCAGTACCTCAGAACGTGACTGTATTTGGAAAAAGGGTCTTTACAATGTAGTTAAGGTTAAGTGAGCTGATTAGGGTGGGCCTTAAGCAGATAACTACCTATAAGCCAAGGAAAGAGACCTCAGAAGAAATCAACCCTGCTGACACCTTGATCTCAGACTTCTAGCCTCAAGAACTGTGAGAAGATAAACTGCTATTGTTTAAGCAACGCAGCCTTCGGTACTTTGTTATAGCAGCCCTAGCAAACTAATACAGAGCTTATGCCATAATAATAGATCAAAAAGAATGGAGAAAGCCCCAGATGTCTCTGGCTCTGCAGGGGATAGGCTGAGGGTCATTCAATCAGGCAGGGTCTGGAAATGTGGAAGAGTGGATTGGAACGTTGGAGAAGGAGCCCAGGATGAGGAGACCAGATCTAGGGGAGATACATGGAAGGCAGTCCCTCTACAGAGAGATTCAATGAAGGTTAACCCATCTCACTCCTCTCACCATCACCCCCACCATAACATACATTCATTTCAATGCCAACAAAGTACAACGTCATGGAAGTTCACTGTAGATTTGACTTAATATTTCATTTTTATCATAAATATCAAGAAAGGTTTTTAAAGTAAAAATTCCAAATAATATATTAATGTAGAAGAGGAAGAAATAGGCACTGTCTAGACAGATGAATTGTTTAATTAAGAACGTCCTGGGAGGAAATGGAAATTTCGTTTAAAGATTGAAAAAGAATAATTCCTAAAGAAAGGCAAGTTCATTAGAGTAGATACTGCTAGATAGAGATGTAGAAGAAAGCTCTGGAGATTAATCTTCAGTTCAAATAATGAACTTCCTGAAAGAAAATCCTGGGAGAGGGCCTGTTTGAGATGTAAAATGAAATTAAATTAATTTTTTGTGTAATAGTTGAATTTTGAATGAGAACTTTAAACCTGTCTGTAATCAAAAGTCATTTTGCTGGTTTGGAGATATAAAAACACAATTTGTACTTCTTCACGCTAATCAATCATGCAGATATATTTTATTAAAGTGTTTCTATATTATATTTAAAACCACTCATTCTAAAATAATCATTTTAGTGAAAAGAAAGATAGTAAAACATTTTTTGCTTCTATCATATTCCATTTATTCATTATTTTTCATTTAACTTAGAATATTTTTATCAGTCACTTATTATGTGCTAGGCACTGTGCTAGGCACCAGGAATACCCAATAAACAAGACAAGCACTTCTCTGCTTTTCTGATGCTTACAGTCTCCCAGGGAAGCAGACATTTAAACAAATAGTCACATGAATAATTATTTAAGAGAACTAATAGTGGGTAGAGGTACCAAAACTAGGCCTCAATTTCAGAAAAAAAATTCAAGTGGAAAGGAAAGGAAAAAAATCTCCAAGCAAACTGAATATCACTTTTAATATATAAAAATATATATGTAATATAAAATTTAAAAATATAAATGTAATATGTCTCAATTACCAACCCTCCCTTCTTCAAGAACTTTTGAAAACTGAACTTTGCCTTAAACAAGTATTTCTTGCCTCGGTTTATTTCTAAATTTGATATATTTCTGAATGTAGATCCTGACCTTCCACATTTTGCTGGGAAATAAAAAAGGTGAAATCATTGCAAAACGGGAGAATTCAGAAACATGCCCTCATTTTGCAGGAAAGATCAAAGTGACAGGGTCCCAGTTAGCAATCCTGGGGCAAGCACCTTAAGATTTTCTCTTCTTCCTATTAGGAAGCACATTTTGTATCAGTCAGGATTCTTACTGGCAAGTGATAGAAGCTGACTCTGAGTGACAAAGCACAGCAGAAGAGAATTTGTTTGTTTAAGGATATAGGATAGCTCACAAAATTTCTAACTCCAGGTAATCTTCCAGGGAAAATATTCAAAATTACACTGCAGAACTGATCTGATAAGGAAATGACTGCTGCTGCCTCTAAGCAGCATATTTGCAACTCTTGAACTTGAAGTGGCTGCAACCACTTCCATCACCAACACTATTGCCCTTCTGCATTTTGTTACTAGCTCCAGAGTTCAAGTCTGGCATGAGTGCCACTGAGTGGCAGAGCCTGGGATGACATGCCTATTTGATTGTCCCTGAACCATTACCAAACTGTTTTAATTACTCTAACTTTATGGAGAAAGTCTTAATATTTGCCTTGTGGATCTTTTTTTAGTTTTACAATTTCTCTGAATCCTGAGATTTAGGTGTATCCCTTACAAATAGATGAGTTTTAATTTTTACAGAGCTTGACAATTTTTATCTTTTAAATGGAAAGTTAGTCCATTTATAATTATTATGATGACTGTCATATGTAGACTTGTTGCTACAATATTATTTTGTGCTTACATTTGAACTGTGATTTTTCTCTTTCCTTTTTTGGCCTTTTTTTCAATTGAATGAAATTTTTATATTCCTTTTCTACCTTCTTTAGCTTGGAAGTTCCACACTATATTTCTATTCAAGCATTACCCCCACAATTTAATATACATACTTATTTTAACAAAATCTAGATGCTAGGAATCCTGGAATTTTCATATTGTTCCCAACTCTAATACTATCCTTTCTCTATCCAAAAAATTAAACATTATTGTTATCGTTTCATACTTTCAATATTCTTTTAGAATTACCCATTGGTTTACCAATATTTTTGCTCGCCATTCCTTCTTGCATATTAGATCTTTAGAAACATTTTTCTTTTGCCCCAAGTACTTCCTTTAGTGAGGGTCTGCTAGATGCAAACTCTGCCAGTTTTTGTTTAGCTGAAATTTTCCTTATTTTGCTTTCATTTTGAAAGATAATTTCACTGAGTTCTAATTTGACAATTATTTTGACTGCACATCTATCTGGCTATTAAAAAGTTAGGTTCCAGTTGAATTACATGCTTGATTTTGTTTGTTTTCTTCTACTTTAAAAAAATCTCTCTTCCCCCACCCACTTCACACCATTCCCTCCCTCTCAGTTTACAATTTTACATAATGTGTTTAGTTGTGAATTTCTTTTAATTTACCATGCTTAGGGATTTAATGAGCTTCCTGAATGTAAGCATTGGTGTTTTTGACCAATTCTGGAAAATTCTCAGCCATTATCTTATAATACTCTACTCTTCCCCATTATCTATTATCAACTGCTGAACCAGGTAATTAGACTATGATACTTTTTTAACTCTTTTATGTGTCTTAACCATATTTTTTCATTTTCCTGAATCCTGGGAAAATTTTTCTTCAGATCTATCTTCTATTCCACTAATTTTCTCTTAAGCTCTGTCAAAACTACTGTTTAATTCATTTTTATATATTTAAATTTTAATTATTTTATTTTCCATTTCTTAGTGTTCTGTTTTTTCTCTTTTTCTACCTACCAAGAAAATTTTGATAGTCTCTTGCTCTTCTATTAACACTTTCAACTCCCTCTTTAATTTCTGTAAATATATTAAACATATTTATTTTATGTTCTATGTTGATATTTAAAGTGTCTGTTTTGCTGCTAGTTCTAACTTATGTTACCTTATGTCCTCATGTATTTTGTGACATTTGTGTTACTCATGTAACTTAATCTTGACTTGTGAGAAGTTTGAGGCCTAAAATGAAGGTTTTCCTGAGGCAATCTGTGTTTGCTTCTACCAGGCATTCCCTGGGCATTACAATCCTAGGACCATTTTCACTGAAATCTCAAATTAATGGTTTTTGTTTATATTTTTGTTACATGGAAAGGATGAATCTAGACCACATATCTGTATGAGGATTGGATTATAGTTATAGATTTTCAAAGAATTGTTTTTTCCCCCTCACTCAGCTACAATGTTAAGATAAGCAGGATCCTTTACTGCCTCTTTCTGAGGAACGGTTTTATTTCTAGTTTACACCTACATTAAGGACATAGAAACATTTGAGTTTCTAGATGTATAAGGTCCTATATAGATTTAAATCTTACAGGTTTAAAATTCTCATGTTGAGTGGAAAACTCTCAACAACTACCTTTTAAAATATTTCTCTTTCTCATTATTTTTCCTTTACCAGACTTTGGAATCTCCAATTAGGTGTATGTTAGATCTAGACTTTGTCAGTATATTCTGCATTTTGTGTAACCATCAAATTGTAAGTTCAAAGTCACCATGGTTTGTGTGCTCTCACAAAGAACAGCTTAAATGTATACCCACCTCACTGGTTTCCCACATTCACTACTGTTTTGGCTTCTAAGGATTTCTGACTGCTTCTACTGGAAACATATTGCAACTCAGCAATACATATATTTCAACCTTCACGTCTAATTGTTTTCAGTGATATGCTTGCTCAAGGCAATACTGCTAGAAAAAGACTTCTCTGTCTTTTTCCATTTATTCTTTTTCTTCCTTTTTTATAATGACTTTAAAGATATCTGCAGCAACCTATATGCGTTGAGAGTTAAGTTATCAATACAACAAATGTAAAAGTGGGCTTAATTAAAACCTGCATTTTAACAAGTTTATCAAGCAATATGTATGATGTGTATATATGTTAAAGTTTGAGAAGATTTTTATCATACATGAGAGGATCTTTGTCATAAGCAAATCCAATCAAGGACTCCTCTCAGAACTGATATATGCATTTTAGGGAGAAGGGCTTCCTTTTCCTTTTAGATCTCAAGCCATAAGGATTTAAGATTGCAGGTGTGAGGGCCATCTTTCCTGCCACATAGAAAAAAACACCAGAAAGTGTACCCAGGCCACAAAGGAAGGAGGGTTATAAGACACAGCAAGATAGAATTCAAAGGATATTACTTGAGTTTCTGCCATGCTTGAAGTCAGAACCACCCTGAAACTCCCAGTTAAATGAGTCAATAAATTCCCTTTTTTGTTTAAAATATTTTGAGTGACTATCATTTGAAACAGAGGGTTCTGAAATATATAATTCAGCAGTATCAGCCAACATACACCAAATACCAAAAGATACATATATTTACCATTCTAGAGCATCATGCAGGAGACAGACTTAATTTAATTTCCAGTCTATTTCTGAGTCAGAAGCTTTGTAGAGGAAGTAGTCAATGGGCAAATGGATAAATATTATATCTCATTGTCAGGAAGAACATTTGTCTTCTTTTATATCGTGATAGTTTCCCCTCCTGTTCCTTCCCAAGTGTCTCCCAAGCCCAAGATTTCCAATTAGTTAATAAACTGTCTCCAGCTGTTCTCTTGTTGTGCAAATTTTAACAAAAGGAGGAAAATAAATTAGCATGCACCTGAATGCTAGACAACATTTTCAAGTGGCTTTTTACTATAAAAATCAGAGCAACCCTATACAAATAAATCAATAAGCTTTGGGAATAGAAGATTGGAAATGAAGGAATTTCACTTTCACCTGGGTTAACAATATTGAATTAGCTAAGAGATCAGAGTGGTAGATAATTGCTAAAGAGGAAAATTTTCCTATAGAAATCACTTATACTGTCATATAGTATTGAGAACAATTTTTATTCTCAGGAAAGACCAAGAATAAAATGCCTCTTTGCTACATAAACATGTGGGGCAGAAGGAAATGATTGCTTTTAATCCTCTTGAAAGACCAATTAATTTTCAGTGGGTTCTACCCTGTTTTATCTCCTAGTATTTTATCCACTTCATGTAGGCAGTATTGGGGACGATATATATAGTCTTATCGAAAACATAAGACTTCTAAGGCAAAATGGAGAATTCAACATTTATTGTTCATGAGTCCTCAAAAACTTTATCTTTCTTTATCTGACCTGTAAATATGCCTTATGATAAATGACATAACAATTATTTAAATCATTTTGTTTCCTCCAAACAAAACAAAATGGAAATGGTGCATTAAACAAGCCCTACGTTTCTCCATATCTGTGCCTTTGCCATGTTTTTAGCTCATGGCATGTCTTTTGCCCTCCCTCTTATTTGTGAAACATACAAAATGGCTCTTGCCTTAATACCTATACATCTTAAATGTACACCATTGATTAGAACTTGCTACCCCCACTGAAATAATTCTCCCAGTAGCTAAATTTTACATAGTGCCAAGCATTGTGATTGTTTTACCCATATTAATTCACTTTATCATCAGAAGGACCCTATGAGATAGATTTTACCATCATCTCCCTTTCACAGGTGAGAAAACAGAGGCATAGAATTCACCGAGGATCACACAGTGACTAAATAGCAGAGCTGTGGTTCAAGTTGTGCTACACTGACTGTCTAGCACAGTATTTCACAGAAACAACTGTTCCATCTTTAAGAGAAAATTCGGCAAAGCTGCCACATAATAGATTTACATGAGCACACACAACTTACTGTGCTTACAAAACTCAATTCAAAAACCTCCTTCTTAATGACCATCCTCAGATTTCCCTCCTACCTATCCCTAATTCCCACTTGGAAATAATCTATGAACTCTTATGTGATTTCCTACTTTTAAAAGTATTTATCTCAGAAGTCCTTGATTTTAATTGTGTATATGATTTGTTGACCCAATGAAACTGCAGGCTCTTGAAAGTTAGAGCATTTTAGAATTAATGTTAGAAAGCATCTAATGCAGTGTTTTGCATGGAATGCATGCTTAATAATCACTTGTTAATTGACTTAATTAATACTTTAGGCAAAAATTGACTTCTGCCTGAAGTATACAGTCCAAGCAGTTGTCTCAAATCTTTTGGGAAAAAGACAGGAATGATGATGATGGTGGTGGTGATGATAATGATAATGATGAATAGTAACAGTAGGTATATAGGAAGAAAGAAAGAATCTAGTACTGGGTAGTTCTGTGGAAAGTAACTGTTTTCCAAAATAATTCAATAATTAGCTTTCTTGCAAATATCTACTACCAATATCTATGTAACCACCTCAATATTTTTCATTTACACTAGCAAGACAAATGTGGCTTCTTCCAATCTCTTATTGAGAAAAATTTAAGGTAAAATAATGAGATGATACATTTAAAGCTTCCTGAACTCAGTGGAGAAACAAGACACCTGTGCATTAATTCTTATGACATATTTTTAGTGCATATTTAGAATCCTAATAGCAAACAGTCAACATGATGACAATTATCTAAACAGCAATATTCATCTCTCTAATTTTCTAACAGTTTAATACTTAACCTCAAAAAAAAAACACCAGTGAGGGCTTCCCTGGTGGCGCAGTGGTTGAGAGTCCGCCTGCCGATGCAGCGGACACGGGTTCGTGCCCTGGTCCGAGAGGATCCCGCATGCCGCGGAGCGGCTGGGCCCGTGGGCCGTGGCCGCTGAGCCTGCGCCTCTGGAGCCTGTGATCCGCAGCGGGAGAGGCTACAAAAAAAACACCAGTGATATTTTCTGGCCCCTTTCTCAGAGATGGCATGGTGGTGAAAAGGTGGCCTCTAGTGTTAGATCTTTGGGCTCAGACACTGGCACTGCTCTCTGGGCAGCCTCAAGTCACTTTGCCCTAGGGTTCCTTTCCTGCAAGACAGTAATGATAATTCCTATTTCATAGAGCTGTTGTGAGGTTTAGATGACATGCTAAGCACTGAGAAGAGTAAACTGCATATGGAAAGCACTCAGCAGGTCTTGGATACTATTTTGAAGGTGTTTTATCCATAATATTTGTATTTCCCTAACATTATACAGTCATCAGGAAAAACCATTTAAAACCTAATTGTACCACAGAATTTTCATGCATGAGTAAAGATGTTGCCTGTTTGGTAATGTTCTCCAAATGACCTCTTAGTCGTTTATTTCCCTGTGAGCATTTCAGAGAAGGAAATGGCAATGATAATTATTTAATTTTTGATGTAATTAGTCTGTTCCGAATTCCTATTTATTTATGTATATTGTTACTTGCCTCATCAGGTCTTATGTCAATATGACTATCATGTTTAATATCCTTATATTAGTCTCCTGATGTAATGCATTTAAGACAGGCATGGTCATTTGTTTTGGTACGTCTAGGCAAGGAGATAACAAAATGAACCATAGAAGAAAAATCGCATGGATTTTGAAAATCTGTGATGGTAAAACAATATCTTTTTTAATTTCTAAAGAGCTGTATATTTTCAATTTAATTCATTCTTCCTTAGACTCTTAATGTGGTATAATTTGTATATTAATTGTTGCCTCTCAAAGGATTAACTGGATACTTGAAATAAATTTGGTGGATTTCCTAATTGTCCTAAATGATGGGGTGAAAAAAACACAGTAATGAAAATGAGCTACAGCCCACACAAAAAAGTTGCTAAAAGAACTTTCACATGCGTAATGGATATTAATCCATGGTTTTAGAAGAAATGAGCCTTATTTGGGAGAAGATTTCCCAAGCTAGTCACAGGATATTTAATGCTTCTTTGTGTCAACCCAGATGCTGAGGGACGTCTCAAAGGCTAGCAAGGCCTCACAAAAGGTCTGGATCAAGCTGTTGAATAATTCAGGTCTTGACCTTAGTTGTCATCTGGTTAAACACAGATTTGTAATTTGGATTACAGCCAAATACAAAGCTCTATTCCTAGACTATGTTAAGATTTCTACATGGATCCCTTCTCTCTAGTAGTTTCATGTGTCCTGATAGATCAATATGTTCCTTCTTGAAAACCCTCATTTTTTTTCTTCTGCATTTTATTGAATGAGTTACCAACGAAGCTTCAATTTATCTTCCCTTGACATTCATAAAATCTGGACTACCTGCTGAAACTGCAATGGGATTTTATGAATGTCAAATCACCTTGTATTCATCAAGAAAATAAGTGCATATTTGAATTGAGACTCTTCATAATTTTGTTAATTAATGGGTAATACTCATTTTTTTCTTCTTAATCAAGAAACCAAACGTAATTGCTTTTGCTGCAATTATCAATGTGTCATACTTCCAACCTTTTTGACAAATGGTTCTATACAGTTACAAATTGATTTTGCCATCATAATGAGTAACATAAACACTTGATCGAAATAATTACCTCTATATTTCTGGCATTTTCATGTTCCTTCCTTGGGGAAAAACAAAAGCTAAAATTTTTCCTTGCTACCTCCTTCCCCAAAATGTGGAATCACTGATTGAACAGATTTCTGCTTTTAAAACACCTGCAAAAATAGTTATACTCATGGTCTTCTTCCAAAGAATTTTCATCCTGTGCAGCACTATTTAGCAGTTAACACATCAAAGTCATGTCAAATTTTCCAATCATCTAATCTTCCTTTTACCAGAGGTAGGTGGAATACTGAGTGGTATTATTACAATTCTTTCCTAAATCGGAGATACTAAGATCTGCAAATGCCATACATGTGTAATAACTCTTCTTCACCCTTGTCTTTAATAAAAAGCTGAAATCACATCTGCATAGGCAAAATTAAGTCTCAAAAAGAGAAAAAAAATTTTAAGCTGCATGTGTGAAGCAAACAGTATGGTCTTTGGAGTGAGCATACCTTGTCACAAGCCATAGTTAACTCTTTAAGCCTCTGACTCTTTACCTATGAAATGCAAAATAATAACATGAAATAATAATATCTAGCTTCCAGAACTGTTGTGAGGATTAACTGAGATAATCCACAATAGAGGATGGGTACCTAATAGACACTCAATAAATGGCAGCTATTTTTATTAAATACTTTCACGGACAGAATTCATCAGTTCCACCAAGGCCATTTAATCTGACTTGTGCAAACAAAAATAGGAGCTCAAATGACAAAATAAAATAACCTCGGTCTCAGCTGAACCAGATCTCACACAAAACAGGAAAGGACTATTCAGAGGAAGGAAATAGAGTTGCGCTGATTACTCTCTGAACTGAATCCTACAGAGAGTCATCTGGGTAATTATTTGTCTCATTCATACATCACAGAATCAGCAATTCAACCCTTTCACTTAGCCATTTTCTTTTCTTTGATCCTTTCCTATATTTTCCAACTTTATAGGTATGTTTACGTGAAAGCCAATCGACACTGTAGGAAATGTTTTCTGATGCTATGGAAGTGATTTTGAGTTAGGGTGGTTTGAAATCAGGACTGAATTCTGAATTAGCCACATTGCCTGCTTACGGTACCCACTTACACCAATGCCAAAATACTTGCTCAAACGCTTAATTAAGAAATCGCTACTTCCTGATCAACCCCAAAACTCTTATGATAGAGAAAATAGGTTATAATCTGAAATCTACCTGTGTTTATTTAGAAGATACTTTATATTGAAATTATGCATTGTCAACCCTGGTTTATTAGATTGCCTGGAGTCTGTGAATGGCGAGGGCATAACTGGATTGGGGTCAATGAGAAAGATCTTCAGCCAGCTGAGCGCCACCGGAGTATTGTGCAGGGGCAGGTATCATCAACGTGATTCCAGCTCCTTCTATTAAACCTGGAGTGTCATCTACCACTGCTGACCCAACCATGACCAGCTCCATGTTTTGCTGCGAGTAAGGCTACTGGTAAGATTCTGACCACACTGCAACCAAGCATGGAAAACAGGCCTCCTCAGACTGCAAAGCACCTTCCACTGTAGTACTCTGGTTTTAAGACAGCATGTTTCCCATATTCTGTGGCTTACTGAACCTGGATAAATCTGAAAACCTTTGATCGCTTACAGCTATGGTATCCATAAGCAAGGTCTCACCACAGTTATCCATGACTAACCAAAGAGAGGACTCTGATTCCTACTTCTTTATTTCAGTTGTGCTAGAACCTGTATTAATCATTTTTATATTTCTACAAAGGCTTCATAATTACATGTAATGGGCACATACTATTCTATAGAAGGTGAGGAGCAACCATCCCTCTACAGTTGGGCATTTAAATTATCAATACGTCTCTTCCCATATGACAAAGAATGGTGCAATCATGATTTTCCTGTGAATAATAATGTCCTTTCTCAATATTTCCTTCTCAAGAAAAAAAGTTACTGAATCAAAGGAAGTAACTTTTTTAGAGTTTTTGATGTGCAATAGTAAAATTATTTCCAAAAGAGTTGAGCCAGTTTATAATACAAACAACATAAATGAAAAATATCATTCTCATTTTGCATTCTACAACATTGGATTCTTTCAAATATTTTGCTAAAATATGTCAATTTATTCTTTTTAATCTGTATTACTTTGATATTAATAATATTCTTTTTTCTTTCATTTATTAATGTTATTATGGTGTTTTTGTATGTTTTGCTCATTGATCTGTTGGAATCAGAATGGTCTGCCTGATCTCGCATCCAAGTACTAACCAGGCCCGACACTGCTTAGCCACATAGCACAGGGAGATCAGCTCGGTGCTTTGTGACCACCTAGAGCGGTGGGATAAGAAGGGTGGGAGGGAGGGAAACGCAAGAGGGAGGAGATATAGGGATATATGTATATGTATAGCTGATTCATTTTGTTATACAGCAGAAACTAACACAACATTGTAAAGCAATTATACTCCAATAAAGATGTTAAAAAAAAAAGAATGGTCTTCCTATTGCTTTATACAAATCTTCATACTTTAAAGGTATTAACATTATTTCTGATATATGCTGAAAATGTTCTTTCCCAATGTGTGCTCTGGCATTTTTTGTAGTTGTTGTTTTCGTGCTTCAAATTCTAGACTTAAATGAACAATCATTAACTAAGAGCTTACTGTGTGTCAGGCATGTAAGCAAGGGGCAGGAGCTGTAAGATAGACATGGTTGCAGTTCTTGTGCAGTTGCATCCATGAGGGAAATGTAACTATGAAGAATGCATTAGACAGGGATTTAAGTTTCTAAGCTTCCCAGGAAACCATCAGTTTAAGACTCATTGACTAGACCTATATCACATTGCCACACCTAGTGGCAAGAGAGCTTAGCAAAGTATTTTTATTTACCTGGACACAATGGCACTCTGAAGAATATCAAGGGGTTTTTAATAAGAAAGAAGTAAAAATAGATACTAGGAAGGCATCTAACAGTGTCAGCCTCAGGAAGACTGTCGAAGAAAAAAAATTATTGTTGTAATGAGTGTATTAAAAAAGTTATGAATGCTGGTAGTAGGTAATAGGGACTAATAGGGAATGGAACTGTATTAGGATGCTTCTCTTATTAGATAGGAAGGCCTCTTAAAGAAGTGACAAAGTGTGATGGGAAGGATGAGTCAGTCCTGGAGGCAGAAGAATTAAAAATGCAAAAGCTCCGAGGCAGGAAAGAAATTGGGTTATTCACAGAACTAAAAGAAGACTAGTGGAACAGTGAGTGCAAGGCAAAGGTCCACAAGATGAAGCTGTAGAGGTGGTCAAAGTTTTGGCCTTACAGGCCATGGTAGAGTGCTTTGATTTTTGGGTAACAGGCACACTTCGGTGTGATGTCTTCCATAATCTTACTTACATATTAAGATTTTTCCAGCTACTATTTGGAAAAATGATTGTAGAGGACAAGCGTGGAAGTGAGAGACTAGCATTCTGTGAAGGTCCAGATGAGAAAGAGTGATTTTCTGGACCAAGAGGGTGGAGTAGTGATGAGGAGAAGTAAATGAGGTCATGATAAACCTCAGAGGAAAAATTACCAGGATTAGTTGGACTCTGAATGAAGTAAGGGAAGAAATCAAGAATGGGTCTAAGATTTCTGGCTTGAACAAGCAGCAAGCAGCAAGACAGGTGGACTTGCTATTTACTAATAGGACTGAGGGTGGAGAGAATAGAGAAATCAAGAATTCAGGATAAGATGTGTTAAAATTAGAGCTTCTATGAACCTTTCAAATGAAGAGCTCAAGTAGGCAATTTAAAATACTAAAAGCCAAACGCTCAAAGGAAAAAGCGAGGCTAAATATATGGATGTGAAAGCCAGCAGGATATAGATAATATTTAGAGGCATGAGTATTAGTAAGATCATATATGGAGAAAGTATGCAAAGATAGAAGAGGGCTCAGGAAAGGCAACAGAAATATTTAGTGAGGAAAAAAGGTCTCAGCAAAGGGACTGAGAAGGAGCAGTTAGAGAGGCAAGAGGAAAACCAGGAGAGTGTGGTGTCCCTGAAGCCCTAAGAGGACTGTTTCAAAAAGGAGGGAGAGACAGCTCTTTCCAAAGCTCATAGGAGACAAAATAAGGGGGGAATAGAGATGTGTACTTACATACACTTTACACATATGTATATATGCAACTTAGTGATATTAGTCTTACCTTCCTATTGTGATTACATTGTAAAGTACTTGAAGACACAGATAATGTCTAACTATTTCTGTATTGTCCATAATGCTTAGCAGAGGACTAACTCAGTAAAATGCTTAGAGTCATAAAATCACAGCAATGATACAAGTCTTAGAAGTTACCTGATCCAATCTCCTCAATTCAACAAATAAGAAAACTCAGACCAAGAGTGGTTAAAAATTTTGCCCACCTAATTATTGGCTACTTAGAAGAAACTACTTAGAAACTAAAACCCATACCATCAGTTTCCAATATAATGTATTTTTCCTACTGTATACAATAGATTTATTTTTATTTTCAAAAATGGACATGGGGGGAAAAGGAATATGTTTTATTTCTTAAATGCAAAAGAAAGCTTCCTGTAGCTAAGCCAAAGGTTTAGGTTTTAATTAGAAGGAATAGAGACCGAAATGAAATGTTGATAGTGAACATGTCTGTATTGAATCCATATAGATACAACTACATATCTTTCCATATAACAAAATATGGATGACTTAATGACAATGATTAGGGGGAAAGTGAGAGACAGAAAGAGGAAAAGAGAGAAAGGAATATAGTCCGTTTCAGTCCTAGCAAGTTAAACAACTTATTTAACTATTTGCTTGCTTCCTACTCAACTGAACCCAGCTCAAGAACCATGTAAACTTGAGACTCTAGTACAAGAACTTATTCTCTTACCTCCATATGGTTTCACACATCCCTGCTACCAGTCATTAGCGATAAAGAAGGCATCGTTGACAAGTTAATGCAAGACTATTGTGAAACACATACCACTCTAATAGTTTGTGATATAAGCTCTTTATATCATATTGCATATCATTGTGTTCTGCTGATGTTTCAATCACTGACCTAAAATGATAAGCTATGAAGAGCAAGTATAATATTTCTTACAATGTTAAATTTTACTGGCTCCTAATCTTCTATCACATAACCTAGTGTAATGTTCTTTCTAGGTAGTAAATCAAATTGACAATTCATTGTAAATATTGACTACATCCTTAATGAATCATATAATAAATTCTTCAGTTGGTTCCTAATGAAAAATCTCCACAAGAGGTTAATGTCTTTATCTGATTTTTCTTTTAGCCGGCGTTTTCACATTCTTGAGAAGTTATTGAAAAATATGTTCCATAATTATGTATAGTGCTATTTGAACCATAAAATCTATCTTAGTTCTAAAATGTTCTCATTAGTTAGAAATTAAATAACTTAAAACGCTAAAGCATGCCATTCTCTACTGCTAGAGACACAAAGGGGCAGATGGTTCTGGAGTATTTATCAGGATCCCTTTATTTAGACAATTTTTAAATTATGTAAACAGAACCAAGCAAAGTGTTTAACCAAAGTGAAAATTAACTATACATAAATGCAGAATAGCATGAAGATATTTTTTAAGAGTTGTGTTCTTATTTGTAGCTAAATGTATTCCATTTCTATCTAGTGAACATATCTTGAACATGTTTTCCCTAGTTATTTCTTGAAAGATTTTCACTTTGAGAAGGAAACTGACTCATAATTTTGATAGCTTTTCCAGTTGACTTTGTTGTCTTCAGAGAACTCAATAGCCTAAAAGAATTGGATGGCACCTGTCTTTAAGCCACAAAAGATGAACTTACCAGAAAAATATCTCAAAGCAGGAACACAATAGAGATAAAATATGAAGCACAGTTTGCCCAGTCAACAATAATACACCTTGCCAATTCTAGTCCTTAGTTAAAGAGAACTTTGTCCATGCAGAGTAAACGCTTTTGTAATATGCCTCTCCATAGGAATAGTTATTATCATACTCCAGCACTCTCAGTGGTTAGAGATGAATTATTGCTTTCTTCCTCACTGACTCCAGGATAGACTGAGCTGAAAATGTTTGCTTAAATTGCTCTAGACTCTACAGTAGCTGCATATAAAGATCTGACTGTTATCAACTCTCCCTGTGAAGAGTAGTCTACACATCCCTCCACTCCAGACTCCTGGTACTAGCTAGACATATATATAGCACAGGCTCTGGGACCTCCACTACACTGAGCCAGCTCCACATCTGTAGTAAAGGCTAAATATGCAGCAATAGTGGCCAGGCAGTAACATGAAGAGGGAGGCAGTTGCACTACCTTCTCTTCCGCCTCATAAATCTTTAGATCATCTACATAGAGAAAAGTGAACCATATTTGGACCTGCTTTCCCCAAAATATATCCAGGGCCCTCCAGGAAAGAAGGACTCAATCTCTTGAACAGATGCTGAAGGACCATGTGATGATGTGGCAATGGATTGCCATAGTATATTGTATATAAAGTCCACAAAACCATAATATTAAGAGAAATGAGAAACCTCCAAGACAGGCTCAAGAATGTCTCATCAGACTAATGGTCTTGCTCTTAACACAGAAATTCCTGGACAATGACAGCCATGAGATCTTTTTCAACAGTTAAGAGTTTCTCCAACTTTTCATTCTTAGGTGGAGTGCATTTTAGTGGTTACATGTACCTGTTATGGAGTCAGGCTGCCTGGGCTTAACTCATGGCTCAACGGCATTGCTCTGTAGAGACATGACTTTGAGCAAGTTCCCAAGCTCTGGGAATCTTAGTTTCTTCTTCTGCAAAATGAGACCTAGTTTATGAGCTCATTAGGAGAATTTAAGGAAATAAATACAGTAAAAGTATTTGGTACTGTGCTTACCGCAATCAAAAAAAGTTATTAGTAGAGACAAAGCGCTATTAATTGTTCTTTCAGGCAATGGATAACTGAAGTTAGAAGCAGTGCCTATCTCTGTTGAGTGTTCTCCCCTTTGTTTGATTCCCTATAGAATGGAAAGTCAAGAAGCACATGACTGATAGGATGAATCCTTCAGTGCTCACCAGAACAGCTAGGACAAGGATAGTATTGGTATAATTTCATATTCAGGTTAGAGTCAAGTACTACCAGAAATTCGTAAGAACAGAAATTACAGTGCTTGCTGTTGTCCAACTTTCTGTTTGCCTATGCATCCTCATGATCAGAAAATGTGTTTAAGGTTAAGTAACAAAAAAGGGATATTTGGTTTCAATACTTTTCAATTTTTCTAATACCCCAAGACCCACATTTACTTTCCATGGTTACAAATGTAGATCTCCAATAAGCATGGACTAAGACACTTCATAAAAACCAAAGCTGAAACACAATAGCCAACGGTGTAAATAACAATAAGAATATTTTAAATGTGATCTATAGCATGTACATATACCTTACAAATGCATGTTATATAATTAAAACTATATAAAATATTGCAAGTTTATAGATAAGGATTAGAAGAAAGTGCAGAAAAAAATTAAAATAGCTAGATTTGTTGAAGAGACAAGATTTCAGGTAACTAATTTTTTAAAAATATTTCACTGCTACAGTGTTGTTTATATGGCATTTTAAACTATTCACATAACCATATCTAGTAAAACTCTTTTTAAAAAACTAGCTATTTGACTGTGGAAAGTTGCTCATTTTTTTTTGTCATACAAATAAAAATAGGTAAGTAATCTCACTCTCCAAGGGACTGCTCTGTAATAGTTTACAAAACCCCATTCGTAGCGAATTCTCAAATAGCTGAAAAAACTTATATTGGATACCTAATAGCAGATAAATGATTGATTACTAAATGTAAATATTCAATACAAATGTAATCATAAAAAGTAGCATAAAAGTAAGCCTATTAGAATGCTTTTTTTTTCTAAAGTTGAATCTACCATACACACACACATACACATTTAAGATTAGCAGTTTTCAGTAATATTAATTTATATAAGTCTTTAATCTAGAAATTAGATCTATCTATTAGTTAGATCTCTAACCTGACACTAAAAGTGATAGTCTTATTGAGAAATTATGTTTATGTACCTATTTCTATTGAGAAATTTTTTCTATATGGGTTACATTTTTATAAATGCACATTCAATGTGTTTCAGAAAGTATTTACCTCACTATTACAATTTACTGAACTTTTTATACATGCTTATACCCATTTATCTATAAGAATAAAGAGCATCTTCAACATTGACAGTTACATTTAACACAACCTTTAGCCCTAACAAAGACATATAAAAAGAGACCTTCAAATACAAATTAACATCAGTCACATAAGAATCTAAATGCATCAAGCTCATGGTCAATAATACTGTTTAGGGAGATGCACAGTTTTACTTTTATATCTAAAACTTGCCTCCCGTCCCAACCCTGCAACGAACTTCTTCAAGTGTAAGCAAAATTATCTAAAGAACAAGAGTATGAGAATGATCAGCCACAGAGGAACTGAGCCAGTGGCCCGGTGGTAAGATGTGAGTGGCTGAACATTTATCTAACAGGTGCCTATAGTCTGTCATGGGACTATCAGAACAGCTACATTTGCACGAATTTTGGCTGCACTAAGCATTCAATGAAGAAAACTACAGCGATAAATCAAGGAACAAAAATTATTCTCTGTCCATTTCCTAATTATTTTCAGTGATTATCGTGAAAGTGTTTCAGACCTAGATTACTCAGAAGAGCCTCTTAAATCTCCACTTCACGTTGCATATTTAGTTAATATAAGATTCCCAGCTAAGACTTTTTATTGTATCTTTCTACAAAAAAGATACTTTTCAGTAAGGCACTTCGAATATTGGTATGTAAGCTCTTCTCTAAGTCAGGTATATATTTAGTACCTGCTTTCATTTTATAAGAGGGTGCAGCATATTTGGTGGGTCAACCAGAAGTTGAACAGGCAAAATTTTAAAGGAAAAGCAATGAGGATATTATGTTATTTTAATGTTTGACTATTTTCACATGTATGATGCATGAAAATGAAGAATAGCTAAAGTCTCTAAATAACTCTGAAAAGTCTGATCAAGGGAGACTCTAAATCATGCTTTGTTTGTTGTTCTTGTTGAAAGCATTCCTTAATGTTGCTCTGTTTGTTCTTTTAGAATGTTGAGAGGAGGTGGGGGGAACTCAAGCTGATTGATAATGTTTTTCTTTGAATTTGTTTTTTTGAGTCCCACAGTTCAGTATTTACATAAATGGGTGCCCTCCTGCTGTTAAATCATCCATCCATGTTTGTCTAGAAACCGTTTCCTATAAAGCTAAACCTATGTTTTACAAGGCTTTTTCTCCCACTTAAAAATAAACCTGAATTTCTCCATTCCACTACCATTGATGAGTACCCTAGATTTGATTTTTTATCAAGTGTCCCCACAAAGGAAAATTAGAAAATATGTAATAATAACCAATCTAACATGCCTCTACAACTAGTTTATTATCAGGTTCTAATTCTTCTTCATTTTCTTGAAGCTTCATCTGCTTATAAGAAGAGAGGAAAAAACCCTCAGTAACTTGGCTACAAGAAAAAAAAATACAAGGTTATTATAGTCAGAGTTTAGACCATAAAACTGCAACTAGCCTCTTTTTTTTCCAAGTATCATAAATGCTTAAATTTTATTTTTTCTAGTTTTGGGAAATATGAGGCAGGCACTTTTTTAGAAAACAAAATTCTTTTAAAAGGCATGATCATAACTTTGTAAGGCTGAAGCCCAAACTAGTGAATTTGTTTGTGAAAAAGTCATAGTACAGTCTTTTTAATCCTGCCAAAAGAAAGAAAGGATATTCTGACTTGTGAAAGTACAGTAAATTGTAGGGACTTTTTCAGGATATCAATAACACCATCTCCCAAATAGAATCCCAAGGGAATTAACCTTCTTCTTAAGGAAGAAGTTCAAGTTTCGCCAGTGGAGAAAATTTTGAGGGCAGATATTGATATATTTTCTAGATCCTTACTACTAATATTAGCAG
The DNA here is from genome assembly GCF_005190385.1 of Monodon monoceros. Lineage (NCBI taxonomy): Eukaryota > Metazoa > Chordata > Mammalia > Artiodactyla > Monodontidae > Monodon > Monodon monoceros. The sequence continues at coordinate 41,482,006 of NW_021703774.1, read as the reverse complement.
TGAGTAGGAAGCGCCAAGGCTAAAAGATTTTAGTCCTCTTTTCTGCTCCCTCAACTCCCTTTAAGCTATTTGATTTAAAAACAAGCTGTGTTTTTATTCAATTATTTTCCACCCCAAGTTTGGATGATGGGAGCAGATCTCTATTTGGTCGTGCTGCACTCCCTGCCTTTTCACTACTTTTCAAAAGAAGTAAACACGTTCTTGTCATCCACAGCTGTTCCTCCAGCTGTTCCTGAATCAGGACCAAAATCAGCTCATCTGTGCCTTAAATGTGGTCTTCTTGGGAATTCTTGTGGGAGTTGCTGTCTTCTCTAGGTGAGATCTTTCTCAATTCCAGTGCACAGTAGGAGAGAGACCTTTCCTTCTTCACCTTCTTAAGAACATCTGCCCACCGAGAGCAGGACGAGACTCTCTGACCAAGTGGGCTAGGGAAAAGGCAGCCCCACAATCAAATGGCCCATCCAGGAAAAGGCGAGAACAACAGCTCTCAGCTCGGAGCCTGGCAGAGAGGAACCATAGTGAGAGGTCCTGTGGTGAAGGAAATCTGAGAGCTTGTCTGCTGTCGAATTCAGAGTTCGTTTATTGAGGATGTAATTAATGTGTGCTGTGTAGTTGACATACATCATTTTATTTAAACCTTACTCTATGATGTACTGACTCTCATCACCATTTTACAAATTAGAAAACCAAAGCTTGGGGATTCTCTGAATATGAATTCTTTGAGTAAAACTGCCAGAAATCCAATTCAAACTATTTTAAGTAAAAGAATTTAGTTGGCTCAAAAAACTGGAAAGTCTACAGCATTGCCTTCGGGCCTGGCTGAGGTCACAGGTTCAAAGGTTATCATATTCCTGGCTTCATCTTCATTGCTCAGCTCTGTTTCCCTCTGTGCTGGCCTTATTCTCAGGCTCTCTCCATGTATGTCAAAGATGACCACCAATGTTCTAGGCTGACATCATCCTTATAGCTCACAATCCCAGCAGGGAGAAAGACTGCCTTTTTCCTGACAACTCTGGAAAAAAAGTCCCGAGGAAGACTCTGGTTTTTTGGCTTGGCTCATGTCACTCTACCTGAACCAATGACTTCAACAAGGCAACCTGGCCAGGCCTGGATCACATGCCTGTCTGTGTAGAGAGAGGATGTAGTCAGATTCAACCAAACCACATGAAGGAGGTCCCCATAAAAGAAGAGTTCAGTGACCACAGGAAGTGGGGAAAGCAAAACATGCTCAGAAAAAAAAAAAAAAAACAAACATCTGAAACTGCCACATTCTCATAACAGGAGGTGAAAATCCTGCCCAAGGCCACAGTGCTGATGTTGAGTTTCATTCTCACCTGAACTGATTCCAAATCGCACGCAATCCCACCTTAGAGAAAAAAGAGAGGAACACATAGGCAAACTAGCTGAGGAGAGATGACTGACATTATATCCACCAAATAACTCCAAAATATTTTGGAAGTAAAGCAATGGTAGATTCAGTTGTTCATGGGCTTTGATGTACTCCACCATAAAAGTGGAGGTCCCCTGGAAAACTGTCTTTCTGAATGATGGATTTCTAATTTATGTTTACCCTCATAATCATAAAAATGTTTACTATTCAATCTAACTTCTAATTAAAGCATTCCAAAATGTATTTAAAGTGGTCCTGCCATTTTTAAGAGAGAATTTATATGGAATGGAATGGCTCAAAATCATAACATAAACATCAACCAGTATAAAGTACTACAATGTAGTTTCACTCTAGGGTCTCCTGAGGTTAAGGAACTATTTACCCATATCTTAAATTTAAGTTTGCATATCAGATTTTGTTATTTTTCTGTCAATTCCCTCACTTGTCAGGACAATATATAAAAACTAAAATAAAATTATAATTTGAGTTGGATAAAAGAGGGGTCATATACCACTTCTAGCCCCCATCAATGTGCTCTGCTATCTTCTTGTTTGATGCTTCAAAAGTACAGTGAACTTCAAAATCAGATAATCAGTCATATTAGAGAGGTGTTGGTATGTTAAATTAATGCTTCTAGCAATTGTCTTTTTGTAAATGAACTTGTAAATAAATCTATTACTGATAATGTTTCTATTTTATGGAGGAAATATTAAGAAATAACATTTCTAAGAAAAAAACATTTCATCAGTAACTACATAGTTAATGCCTCAAATATTTTTGAAAAAGTAAAATATAAGCTTCTTTATATGAAGCAGTCTTCATGTAATATTGAGGACAAAGAGACATGAATAGAGATTGAGGTGATGTGGCAGACTGGGGTCTCCGTCTCATTCCCAGACTGAAAAGGTGGCAGAGAATCAATTTTCAGATCTTGGGATCTGGAGTCAGACAGATTTGGGTTTGATTCAAAGATCATCTTTTTGCTATGTATCCACAAACAAGTTCCTTACTCTCTCTGAGCATCTATTCACTTATAAAATACAAACAGTAAATAACTTCTTCAGAGGGTATTTATGAGTATTAAATAAGATAATATTTTGAAGTGCTTGTCACAAGTGCTTGGAAAATGATACTCAAATTTAAATGACTGTTGTTGTTACTGCTGCTTTGATCCAACAGACTATAATCACATAACAGATATAGAATGACTGAATTTCAGTAACATAACAACATAGGCAGAAAGTGCTAGAGGCTAAAAAACTGAGGTTTAGGGTTTTAGTATTGTCTTCCTTACTTTCTAACTCTGTTAGAAAAGATGAAGAAAGCAATTGGAAAAATTTGCATCTTCAAAATTTAAAAAGGAAAATTTATAAATGTATAAAATTTATGTATACATACTATTCCATCTGTTATGATCTTAGTGGGATGGGGATGGACAGATGATAAAAAGTTAATACAGTAGAGTAGTGTCATAAAAACTGGAGGACCCTAAGTCAATGGGTATCAACACAATTCAGTGCAAATAGCCAACCATCCCATATACCAGATCTGCCTGGGCTGTGCATAGATATCTAGCAGATCTGTATTTCAGATGCTAAAAGAGGGACCCCAACCCTTGGCCTCTAAGGCTTATATGTTGCATAATTAAGGAAGCATGGCCCCTCTCCTGGATGAACAGGGGCCAAGATACAACAGCAATATTAGTTGACAGAACCTTGGCTCCAATCATATCTTTCCATCTTAAGTATTCACTGTTGAGGGTAACTCCAGCACCTCCCTGCCATGATGATATGGATGAGAATAGAAGGTTAGTATCCAATTTTGCAGTTCAGTAGCACTGACCCAAAGCTAGTTTGCATGGAGCTTCAAGGAAAACCAATCCCTTAACCGGAAGGCCAGTCTGTAGGGGATCAGAATTGGGCAAATCAATCTTTATGTCTCAGCAGGTAAAGCCATAATTGTGTAAAATCAAAACTATCTTTGAACAATCCCTTAAATTTACCTAAAGCACAGTATACAAGTCTTCACAGTAATCTTATGGACCACTAATATAGAAAATCGCTGAGCTCAGCTGAAGAAAAAAAAAAAAAAGAGGAAAGTTTATAGACAAATACAAGGGCATTCAAATCATTTGGCTTTTAGAACAACACTGAATTCTCTAGGTAAATTAAAGCCTGGTGGAGAGTTCTAGAATGTTCCTATTCATGTGCAGCACTTACTCCATTCTCTTTTAGTAGAAAAATCTCTGTAGCGTTAATATTATTAATATGTTTGTTATTGGAAGAATTATATCAGTTCTTAAGTTAAATGGACTTTAGTTGCTAGAGACAACAGTTGTTGATGTAATAAAAACTACCGAATTATTTTTGTTTTTATATGGTAGTTGAGCTTGCCTTTGTTTTATTCTTTACATTGTTCATTTCCAAAACTTCTTATCTCCTTGAAGTTTATGGCATCTTTTCAACAATGAAAGATCCAAACACCCACAGCTGATATTGCAAGGAGGTAAGGTAGTAACACATTTCATAAATTACATGGTCCCCATAAAGCATTATGGGGAGAGATCTTTTTTAAATTTTTTAAATTGAAGTATAGTTGATTTACAATGTTGTTCCAATCTCTTCTGTACAACAAAGTGACTCAATATTACACATATATACATTCTTTCTTACATTCTTTTCCATTATGGTTTATCACAGGATATTGAATATAGGTCCCCATGTGGGAGGGATCTTAATATTGCTTTTGGTTATAGAATAATTGCAGTGGTAATGTTTACTATAAGCATTAGATATGCCTCTAAGTGCTTTCTGTATATTAACTCTTTTAATCCTATTAGGTTGACTATTATTACCTCTGTTTTGCAAATGTGGAAACTAATGCAAACATAGACTAAGTAACTTGCCCAGGGCTCCAAAACAAGTAAGTAGTAAAACCTGGATTGCACCCCAGCTGTCTGGCTTCGAACTATTCCAATGGTAAGACCTAGAAAATATCTGGAGTCATGAACCTCCTGAACTTTTAATAAATAGGACTAAACTAACAGAACACTTGAGCACCTAAATTCAGGGGCATTAACAGCTTGGAGGGCACATTGATAGGAGGCATTAATAGGAGAGTTTTCTATAAACCTAGAATGATACAATCAGTGATATACAAAATAGATGTTTCAGTACAAAGGTAGTGAAAAGAACATGAGATAGCCCTTTAAAAGGGTTTCTGAAGTAAAAATGTAAACTGTAACTGAACAGAAACCTGTTAAAACTGTAGAAGCTGGTAGGTGATTTCTCCTAACATCAACCTGTAAAAATGAAAAGATTCCTACAGCTTTATGTCATCACTGCTTAACAAGACTGGAGCCCTAGGCTACTAGAAAATGTAAAGATTTCACCTTACCTATGGGCTCACTTTCCCAGTGTACTTCAAATGTTTATACTTCCTGTATGATGGGATTAATCTTGGTTGTCAAAATTCCCCAGAGGGGAATTCTTTGCTGGTCCAGTGGTTAGGACTCCGTGCTTCCACTGTAAGGAGCACAGGTTTGATCCCTGGTTGGGGAACTAAGATCCCACATGCGGCATGAGGCATGGTCAAAAAAAAAAAAAAAAATTCCCCAGAGGATGAGAAGCACCCAGGACTAATAAGAGCTGAACTGTGGTGGGCCCTTATTATGTTCTAAGGAGTCTGCTTGCATTAATGCTTTCCAGCCTTACAACTGCTCTCTGAGGTCAGCCTTGCATGGGGAGGGAGCTTCTTTGCCCTGCCTCCTCTCTCCTGACCCTGTACTGCTCTAGCTAACCCCTCTCCTGTGCAGGGAGTTGCTAGTCTTAGTTCAGAGCTGGAGGCAAGGGCCTTGTTACAGCAGGAAAGGTTATACTCCCTTAATGTGATTACAGGACTCATGTGAGACTTCTTGTGGTAATCTGACTGGGGCAAAGTCTGTCTCCTGAGTCAGGTCATGGGCCACTTTTTTCTCTTTCACCTCTGCCATGAGGAGATTAGATGGCTAGTCAGGTCAAAATCAGCTCTGCCAATCCAGCTAAGATTAAAAAACAAAGGATAAGGGGCCTCACGTAGGCTCCCTGGACTGTGCCACAGTCTCAACTGAGCTTTGAACAGCATCCTGGATGGTGCGTTACTGGGAAATCTTCCAGATATTTTAAAAGTGGCTCTTAGTTCCCATTTTGGTTATTAAACATCTTGATTGAAAACTCCTATAGGAATTGGAACGAGTGGCAGATTACCAAATTTACCCTACCCCCATGACCCAAAAAGTAGATGATTTTCTCACCTCCAGGATCAAAGGACAAAACCAAAAGTGTAGCTGGGCTGGGTAAGCTATCACTGGCACGAGATTAATATAAAGAAGAGCATAGAAAACAGGCCCTGGAGCAAGAACTATTTAATCAAAACCTTTTCTCTCTTTTTTTTTTTTTTTTTGAGTAGAAGAAATTTAAAGCACTTAGTTCTGTTAGGGGAAACACTCACTGAAACCGCCCGCTGAGGCCAGGCACCATAGTAACCACTTGCATGAGTTATCTTAAACAGTATGTCCTGGTAAGGAATGCTGAACTAACAAGCTACCACCAACCGAAAGAATTTGGTAAAGGTCAAAAGGAGAGAGGAGACGCCAGTCCATATGTCCTACCAGCCTCCCAGAATCCTCCTCGCTGGAATCCCTCTTGGCTGAGCAGTTGCATGCGCACCAGGAAGGACCTTGAGTTGGAATGATTGGCAAGAGACAACCCAGGAACTAATCCCATCACCATAAAACCTGAGACTGCGAGCCATATGGGAGAGCACTCCTCCTGGGTTCCCTTAACCTCCTGCTCTCCACCCGGGTGCCCCTTCCCAATAAAGTCCCTTACTTTGTCAGCATGTGTGTCTCCTCGGACAATTCATTTCCGAGTGTTAGACAAGAGACCACTCTCGGGCACTAGAAGAGGTCCCCCTTCTGGCAACAGCTCCATTGCCTGCAAAAAACGTAGAACTAACCTAGAACCCAGAGTGTGCTCTTCCATAATGGGAAGTGGGGAGAAAAAATTTGAGACTGTGATGATCTGTTTTGGTTGACAGGGCACGTTGTTCAAAAAAGGGCACAGACCAAGAGCTGGTAGTGATGGTCCCAGATCTTTACCACCTAATCTCTCTAGAGTGGGCTTCCTTTGTTGCAAGGGGAACAGGATTGACCTAAATGACCTCAAGCTACCTTTCAGCTCCAGAAGTTCATGGTTCTTGAAAACAGCTGCTGGGAGAATCACATAAGAGGATAGATATGAAACCACTTAAAATATTTACCGAAATTGGGACGAACCTTCAAGATAGCAGAGGAGTAAGACGTGGAGATCACCTTCCTACCCACAAATACATCAAAAGTACATCTACATGTGGAACAACTCGTACAGAACACCTACTGAATGCTGGCAGAAGACCTCAGACTTCCCCAAAGGCAAGAAACTCCCCACGTACCTGGCCGTGTGGCTGACAGGGTCGTGGTGCTCTGTCCGGGTATCAGGTCTGAGCCTCTTAGGTGGGAGAGCTGAGTTCAGGACATTGGTCCACCAGGGACCTCCTGGCCCCAAGTAACATCAAATGGGGAAAGCTCTCCCAGAGATCTCCGTCTCAATGCTAAGACCCAGCTCCACTGAACAACCAGCAAGCTCCAGTGCTGGACACCCCATACCAAACAACGAAGTGAGACAGTGGTATGGACATATATACACTACCAAATGTAAAACAGATAGCTAGTGGGAAGCAGCTGTATAGCACAGGGAGATCAGCTCGGTGCTTTGTGTCCACCTAGAGGGGTGGGAAAAGGAGGGTGGGAGGGAGACGCAAGAAGGAGGAGATATGGGGATACATGTACACGTATAGCTGATTCACTCTGTTATAAAGCAGAAACTAACACAACACTGTAAAGCAATTATACTCTAATAAAGGTGTTAAAAAAAAGAAACATTTACCTCATACTTTGCAAAGCTATTATTAAATGAAAAATCATAGAAAAAAGTTCTAGAAGTCCTAAGAACAAAGAATCCAGGTGATTTGCTATTCAGGCCCCCTCTGTGGGCACTCCCATACAAAGCAGCAGTCAAGGAAACATCAAACGGCCTAGAACATCCTTAAAAATCAAATGTCTCTGCTTTTATTTTTTTTTTTTCTGAGACTCTTTTCTTCCCCAGCTGGGGTTCTTTGAATTGATTTCACAAGAAAAACTCCCATGGTCACAAATGAAAGTTGCACTTGTAATCTACAGAGAGACAAATGGAACTCACCAGGAGGATAATGAAAGGGATAGATTTTGCTTAAATCAGAGAACAGGGAATAGGGAAGTATCAGTTTGAAATTAAACTTTATCACAGCAGTTAAATTAGAAGTCTTCAAGAAGTAGGCATTGTGCTTAGAGAAATGGACAGAATTTGTGTATGAGAAAAAGATCTAGTGGTAGTATAGGGCCAGGAGAGAGGAGAGATTGACATTTTTAAAGGGGGGACAATATGGCAGATGAGCATGGTGATAGCAGCCTCACTAGACTGAATAAGAAAAAGTCCAACTATCTATAAGAGACTTTATCTTCGTCAATTTAAAACAGCCTAGCAAAATTGATATTTCTGTAGTGTGCTAATTATAATTCGATGCTAAAGCAAAGAAAGTTGACATTTTAATTAGCATGGGCAGGTTTGCAGTAGTATTGAGTCATTTCTACTGGCTTTTTGTAAATATTGAAAATAGCTTCTAGTTGTTCTTTGGATCCAGGCACCTAGTTTTCAGAAACAATGGAGTTTCCTGGTCCTTGAAACTGGTCAGGTGCCCTTTTTATGTAATCCCTTAGGACCTTCTGCAGGCCCTTTCCATCACACTTTCCCCTTTGTGTTATAACTGTCTTTGTATATATATGGAACTAGCTTTTGATCATTTAGCTACCGTTCCTAATTATATAAGCATATCTACTGAGTTTCGTCCAAATATATGCCTTCCCCAAGAAGAATTCCAATAAATGCTATTTTCTCCATCTCATGTCACCAATATCTGTTTTCTTACACATCCATTCAAATATTGGCATGTATACATTCAAAGAAATGAAAAGTCCTTTTCTCTAATTCCCAACTTGATGACCAGGCAGAAGATCGTTCACGTGTCAGGTGAATGAGAAAAGGAGGAAAGGCAGGGGAAGAGGGAAGGGGTAGGGAAAAAGGTTTTATATTTATAAAAATATGAGCTTAGCCAGACAAAGACAAGAAAGCGGGCATCAAAGCACAGAGAAGACAGTCAAGCCAAGGACATGTTTATTAGCTGCACCTAACTAGAGTTTAGAGACTGAGGAGAAAATGACCAGAGATGGTGGTGCAGGTTGTAGATTGTGTGTTCACTGATGAGAAATACAGATTCTATGTGGAAGCTACAGGGAATCACTGAAGTATCTTGAGATAGATGTGTTTCTGCTTTTTTTTTTAAAAAAATTATTTATTTATTTATTTTTGGCTGCATTGGGTCTTCGTTGCAGTGCGCGGGCTTCTCATTGCGGTGGCTTCTCTTGTTGTGGAGCATGGGCTCTAGGCACGTGGGCTTCAGTAGTGGCACACAGGCTCAGCAGCTGTGGCTCGTGGGCTCTAGACCACAGGCTCAGTAGTTGTGGCACACAGGCTTAGTTGCTCCGCGGCATGTGGGAGATTCCCGGACCAGGGATTGAACAGGTGTCCCCTGCATTGACAGGCAGACTCTTAACCACTGTGCCACCAGGGAAGTCTGTGTTTGTGCTTTAGAAAGAACAATGGCTCTGACTACAGCAGTGTGACCAGTGTGTAATCCCGATGTCAGTAGCATCGACCCTGCTTACTGATAGAATGGGAATGCCCTAGGATTTCCCCAAGTCCAGAGAGCTCTGCTAGTTCCCTGGGAGTTTTTTATTTCCCAGCCTCTCCAGTCTCTCAGGTTTCTATTCTCTTTCAACATCAATCCCAATAGAAAATCCAGTTTTCTCATTTGGTTTCAAACACACAATAAAAGTTTAATTTACACAAAGTCTTTGTTTTATTGTTTTTTGTCTTATATTTTTTATTATTTTGTTTTGAAAACTACACTGAAATTTTCTTAGGTAAGAGGCAGAAAGGTTTACATCTCAACAACACAAATTGATAGAAATAAGAGGCTTTATTCTCAAAATGCCCTTGGCCATCCACTGCCCTAGAGTCTAACTGGGTTTCCCTAGGTACTTATCTCTTTCTCTCTCTTTCCTTATTGTATCACTATGACTTCACACTTCTTTCTGGAATATTCTCAGGAGCAATAAATGATTTTCCCTCTACTTGTCTAGCATGCCCTCCGCTCTGATGTCAGATTCCTGTACACATCTCCGCCTGGGGAGGTTCAGCTGCCCCCAAGCAAGCATATTAAGGCATATTCCCATAAAAAGTATTTCTTCCTCAGAAGAAACTCTCACAACAACTGTTAAGAAAATTAGATCTTTTTCACGTGTTAAAAATGATTGAAAGAAGGCAAAGTGGCAATGAAAAAAGAAATAGCTGGTGCAGAAATATAAGGGAAAAATGATAAAAGCCTGAAATAGTAGCAGAATCAGTAAAAAGAAGATTGTTTTAAGATAGCAAGACAGAATAAACAGATTGGCACCAGCTTGGGGAAGGAGAGACGAGGTCAAGGATGATTTTGTTTTCCTAGTTGGCCAACTGGGATGACCTTAAATATTGGACAATTATTATTAGTTGGTATGTTTTTTTTATGTGTTGAGTTGTTATATCTGTGGAGCATGCAATGAAGTTGTCTAGCAGGCCACTGGATTTCCTCATCTAGATCTCTGTAGAAAGACATTTAAACATCACCAGAATGTCAGTAGATTTGAAGCCATAAAATAGATTACATCATCCTGGACCAATGTAATGTGAGTGAGGAAGAAAGGTGACAATAAATCAGGGAGACATCTACACATAAGTAGTGGAGAGAGGAAAAGCAGCCCTTATAGAGCCTGGAGGAGCTGGCAGAATGGAGTACTGTAATAATCAGGAAGGAACTAGTGTCTTGAAAGCCAAGAGAGGAAAGTCTCCAGAAGGACAGACCGATCACAGTGTCATTGCTCTACAGAATTCGAGTAATATGGGACAACAGTCCCCTGCTGGACTTGCTCCCATTTTGTTGAGTGATGATGCGAGATGTGGCAGATCTGAATTAAACAGCTGTTTTAATTCCTTCTTAGTTCTTACAATTTATTGGTCTTAACCCAGTTCTCACCACCAACAAGTAAATATATTCAAAATGGTCCAGAATTTGACTTTCTTATTTTCATAGCTATGGAATAATGATCATCATAGGTGTACCTGAGGGGCCACACATCACTTCCATTTTAAAAATTGATAAAGCTGAGAGTCCCAAGGAAACCAATCTAACATTTACATAGCTATTATCAAGCATAAACCATTGTCTAGTGAAAATTAGTCATTTTTTTTTTAGTAGCTGCATTAAATCTTTCAGGTCACTGGGTCAGATATTATAGTAATTGGTATAAGAGAATAAACGTAGATTACTGAATGTCCAGAAACGTACCTATTAGGAGAATCTCCCCTGGGACAGTGGTAATTTGATTTTTTTAATCTTATTTTCTTCTTCTATATGCTATTCTCAGAGAGACCTAACAAGATCTTCTTCAATATAGTCTGCCTGGCTACCTAATGTTAACAGATACTGTTCTTTAGGAGAAAAGGATAACATCAAGATGTATCTCCTACCTAAGAGAAAATATTCCATAACAACTGATGGGGTAGATGCTGTGGTATGCCACCCAGATCCCCCCTTCAGGCTCTTGGCACGCATTCCACAGGCTGCCAGGAGAGCTGGCTGCTGACCACCCACAGTGAGACTCTCCCTGAGCCAGAGGACCTGCCTCATCCAAGTTTATGTCCCATTGGCAAGGGCAGTTCATATCCAATGGCTGACTGATGTGAGTATGAAGTCAGACCCCTCGCCTTACCTCTTTCCCTGATTCTGGACAACTCTAAAGGCCAAACCAGCTCCAGAATTCCCTCAGCTCCAGCTGAGGACTCTGTAGAAAATGCAGCACAGTTCATCTTCTTTCTTGGCCCGGACCTGCTTCCCTCACTCTGTCATAGGCATTGATACCAAGAGCACTCCCTACTAAATTTCCTTGACACAAATCTCAGTGTCTCTGCATCTGGTTTCCAGAGAACTCAACCTAAGATAATTGATATTACATGTTTATTTACATACTTTAGATGAAGAGGCAAACTCCTAAGGGATTTAGTATAATAAATATCAGTTTCTAAACCGTTCGAATGCAAAATTTGTAACTTTCAATGATCCACATTGTGTGTGCTAATAGATCAGTTAATAATTATTGTGTCCTCCATCATTTCCGTATAAATGCCATCTTGAGCAGAGTGGTTTTCATCTCTTAAACTAACCGCTCACCTTCCCTTCTTCTTGAAAATTTTAGGAAGTCTGTTGTGTTTTTGTTTTTGATGGTGTTATTATTGACAATTTCTAATCTTCCTTTTATTAACTTTGATTCTTACCATCTTTATTATCAGATGTTTGCTATTTAGTTATTTAACCTTTTATAACAATCTATAATCTTCACTGATTGCATTAGTTTACAGAAATAGCTATTACGTTTCTGAAAATATCTGTGATTTAGTTTCTCCACCTTGACTACTTCCTTCTTTTTTTTGAAAACATGACCCTTGACATTTCTGTCATTTTTTTTAAAAGGACTAAGGTGTTCTTTACTTTAATCATTCCTCTTATAATTTAAAGTTCATTCTACTGGTTAGCAGTTAGATTGAGACTTTAATGGTGTTAATTAGAGAAACTAGAGGTGCCCTAATTATGTCTGGTTAATCATTCTATGCACATTAATTCCTCCATAAAAACAAACATTCAAAGAATTAAAATAGTATACAAGATACCATTCCAAATCCGACAAAGACAGAAGCAGAGCACTTGACCTAGACTAAAAGCCTCATCAGAATGCTACCTAAGCTCTTATTATCCTCTAATTGGTTAAGTGGTAGCGAATTCTAAAAAGTAACTAGTGCATTTTATAAAGCCAAGACAAAAGGAAAAAGAGAGCTGATGTCATACATCTGTTTACCTGATGGAGGCTGCATTAGGAATAACCCACAGGTAAATGCACAGCCTTTCACACACAGTCAGTATTCCCATTAATTTAACCAACAAATACATTAGAATGTTCTGTGGAGGGTAAGTAGAAGAGGCAGGCCAGGAAAAAAAGCTCCCCTACTCCAACACACACACACACACACACACACACACACACACACTCAGAGGCATGATCATGTAGAGGAACTTTTTCATTCTCCCTAAGTTTCTGTATCTGTTAACTTTCCCTGCTTTTGAAAAATTAGATTAGCCAAACAGAAAGAAGCATCCTCATTACACATGTCGGTAAGGGGTGCTATCTACCTGACTTTGCCCACTCTGAAAATCATAATTTTCATCTAAACTCAGATAGGATCCACACTAGTCACCAGGCTGTTATAATCCTGAGATATTCCATCATGTTTGTAAATAGCTGTTGCCTGATTACCATGGCTCTAGTCCCCCACCGGCTTCCCACCCCACCACGACCTACGCATTCACCTCTTCACAGTCCGTTGACTAAAGGGATAATGCCTCGCACTGCAAGGGACTCCAGAACCCTGCTCTAGCACCATAGCCGGTGGCCACTCATTGGTCACTGCAGGTGATAAACTGGCTGTTAGATACTTTTACTATCAGTCCTTCATACACAATGCAGATATTAGAGGAATTAATCTGAGATTTTGTAAAGATGAAAAAAGAGCTGGTTGAGAATGACTATTACGACAATAACAAATAATGTTTCCGATGTGCCCTACACTCTTCTAAGAGCTTTGCATGCACAGTGTACTAATGAGGTGTCCCCTATTAGCTACATTTTACAGCTGAAGGAACCAAGGCTTGGAGGTGAAAAGTAATACTGCCAAAAACACATTGTTATCAACTGTAATGAGAAGTCAATACAATGCATTATGCAGTGGATCCTGGCAAGAATTTCCCATGTCTCCTCACCCGTGTGGTTAAGGGAGTAGAATGGGTTCCACTGTTTCCTCCATAGAGTCTCCCTCTTGTTCACATCCCATGTGATCTAATCGGCACTGAGATGCCGGCGGCTTGCTTCAAGTCCTCCTTACTAGTCCTCAGTCTTCATCTTTACTTAGACACTCAACCACTACTAGTCTTTAAGATCTCAGGATCTCTTGGTTTATATTTGCTCTTCTCTAATGTGTTTTATACATACACTCGTATTTTTCCCACTTTCAAGTAACTTCTCTTGAAAGCACTTCCTCTGCCAGCTACTGCCCCTGCTTTGTGGCAAAATTTATCCAAAAGATTATTTGCACTCATAGTCTACAATCCCTCTTCTGCTCTTCTCTCCTAAATCCACCTGAGCAGGATTGCTCTCACCAGTGCACTGAAACTGCTCTTGTAAAGGTCCCTAGTAGCAATCACACTGACAAATGCAGGGGTCAATTCTCAGTCCACACCTAACTGAACACACAGCACTGTTTGATACATGGGACCACTATAGTATCCACGACACTACTTATTCATGATCTCCTTTGTAATTTCCAGGATGCCACGCTTCCCTGGCTTTCCTCCCATCTCACTGGTTGCTCCTTCTCATCGCCTGTGCTGGTGCCTCTTTGTCTCTCAAATCTCTTAGTGTTGGTGCTCCCCCAGATCCCAGTCATCAGCACTCTTCACTTCTCTGTCGACACTCAGCCCCTTTGGTGATCGTGACCTTAAATACCACTTACATTCCAACAACTCTCAATTTATACAGCCAAGCTCAGATGTGTTCAATAAATATCTGTTGAATAAATGGCTTTGGTAGTGTTGTCTCTCTAAACTGAGCACTCTGTTCCTTGTCCTGTCTTTTTTTGGTGGCTGAGTGCTCCCCAGAGATTAACGGGTTTCTGTGTATTCTACCAAAGATGATAGGCTTTTTTGTTGTTGCCATTTTTATTAAGGTGATATTCATATAACATAAAGTTAACCATTCTAAAGTGAACAATTCAGTAGCACTTAGTACATTCACAATGCTATAAACCACCACCACCTCTACCTAGTTCCAAAATAGTATCAACATCATCCCAAAACAAAAGCCCATGTCCATCAAGGAGGCACTTCCTATTCCTCCCTGCTCCCAGGCCCTGGCAACCACCCATCTGCATTCTTTATCTAGGGGTTTACCTATTCTGGATATTTCATATACATGGAAGCATACAAAACATGACCTTTTATGTGTGGCTTTTTGCACTTGGCATAATATTTTTGATACATGCCACATTATAGCATATATCAGTACTTCATTTCTTTTATGGCTGAATGATATTCCATTTATGTATATATCATAATTTGTTTATCCATCAGTCATTGATGACCATTTGGGCTGTTTTCACCTTTTAGCCATTGTGAATAGTGCTGCTATGAACACATGTGCACATATATTTGCTTGAATACCTGTTTTCAATTATTTCCAGTATGTACCTAGGAGTATTAAGCGCTAAGCCATGTGGTAATCCTATGCTTAATTATTTGAGAAAAGATCAAGCTATTTTTCACAGTGACTGAACAATTTTATATTTCTACCAGCAATGACCAAGGTTCCAATTTCTCCACATCCTGTCAACAATTATTATTTTCCTCTTTTAAAAAGTATTACTATGTCATCCTAGTAGGTGTGAAGTAGTATTTCACTGTGGTAACTAATGATGTTGAGCATCTTTTCACATTCTTATTGGCCATCTGTATATCTTCTTTGGAGAAATGCTATTCAAGTCCTCTGCTCACTTTTTAATTGGGTTTTTGTCTTTTTATTGTTGAGTTATAGTTGTTCTTTATATATTCTAAATACTAGACACTTACCAGATATATTACTTGCAAATATTTTCTCCCATGCTATAGGTTAGTTATTTTTACATTGTTTATAATATTTTGATGCATGAAAGTTTTCATTTTGATGAAGTCCAATTTATCTATTTTGTTGTTACTGATACTTCTGGGGGAAGGAAGCTTTTAAAGCCACTCTGGTGGGAAGAGTTTCTTCCTAAAGTTTGGGGTCCAAACTTTAATCAAATTCTAAACTGAACGGCACCATGACACATCCTTGTAACCCCATCCTACGCCCCCTTGACAGCAGTCAATCTGGACATCACCACTCATTCTCATGGAGCATTGCCTCTCAGCTCCTGGTATTCCTTTCCTGTGGAGCAAGCTTTCCTATCATGAAGCTCCTGGGCTCTGTCCACCCCCTTGCTCACACTTCCCTATTATCCGTAAGCAGATTTAGGAGTGATCAGCTGGCATGATTGTCACTGGCATTCCCTATTCCTCTTGAGAGCTGGTCTTCCCATGGAGAACACGTGTCCTGCTCTGCGATCTGCCTCATGGAATAAGGGGTCTGCAACTGAGTGCATACATTGGCTCAATTCTCAAATATAATCTTATATCTGTAATACAGGTGATGTTTTTATCTTCATATGCCTTTCCCATTCATTCATTTATTCATTCACCCATTCAACAAATATTATTGAATGCCTATTGTAAACCAGGTACTATCTAACATGCTGAGGATAGAGCCGTGAACAAAATAGACAAAAATCGAAGATGGCGTAAGAGTAAGACACGGAGATCACCTTCCTCCCCACAAATACATCAGAAATACATCTACAAGTGAAACAACTCCTACAGAACACCTACTGAACTCTGGCAGAAGACCTCAGACCTCCCATCGGCAAGAAGCTCCCCACGTACCTGGGTAGGGCAAAAGAAAAAAGCAAAAACAGAGACAAAAGAATAGGCACTGGACCTGCACCAGTGGGAGGGGGATGTGAAGGAGGAAAGGTTTACACGCACTAGAAGCCCCTTCGCGGGCGGAGACTGCGGGTGGCGGAGTGGGGAGCTTCGATGCCGCGGAGGAAACCGCAGCAACAGGGTTGCAGAGGGCAAAGCGGAGAGATTCCCGCACAGGGAGGGGATCGGTGCCGACCACCACTCACCAGTCCGAGAGGCTTGTCTGCTCACCCGCCGGGGCAGGCGGGGGCTGGGAGCTGAGGCTCGGCCTTCGGTCAGAGTGCAGGGAGAGGACTGGGGTTGGCGGCGTGAACACAGCCTGAAGGGGTTAGTGCACCACGGCTAGCCAGGAGGGAGTCCAGGGCAAAGTCTGGAGCTGCCGAAGAGGCAAGAGACATTTTCTTCCCTCTTTGTTTCCTGGTGAGCGGGGAGAGGGGATTAGGAACGCCGCTTAAAGGAGCTCCAGAGACAGGCGCGAGCCACGGCTAAAAGCGCGGACCCTAGAGATGGGCATGAGACGCTAAGGCTGCTGCCACCGCCACCAAGAAGCCTGTGTGCGAGCACAGGTCACTATCCATACCCCCCTTCCGGGGAGCCTGTGCAGCCCGCCACTGTCAGGGTCCCAGGATCCAGGGACAACTTCCCCGGGAGAACGCACGGCACGCCTCAGGCTGGTGCAACGTCCTGCCGGCCTCTGCCGCCGCAGGCTCGCCCCGCACCCGTACCCCTCCCTCTCCCCGGCCTGAGTGAGCCAGAGCCCCCGAATCAGCGGCTACTTTAACCCCGTCCTCTCTGAGCGAAGAACAGACGCCCTCAGGCGACCTACACGCAGAGGCAGGTCCAAATCCAAAGCTGAACCCTGGGAGCTGTGCGAACAAAGAAGAGAAGGGGAAATCTCTCCCAGCAGCCTCAGAAGCAGCGGATTAAATCTCCACAATCAACTTGATGTACCTGCATCTGTGTAGTACCTGAATAGACAACCAATCATCCCAAATTGAGGAGGTGGACTCTGGGAGCAAAGATATATATATTTTTTTCCCTTTTTCTCTTTTTGTGAGTGTGTATGTGTATGCTTCTGTGTGTGATTTTGTCTGTATAGCTTTGCTTTTACCATTTGTCCCAGGGTTATGTCTGTCCATTTTTTTTTTTACTTAAAAATTTTTTTTAATAATTAATTTTTATTTTAATAACTTTATTTTATTTTACTTTATTTTATTTTATTTTACCTTCTTTCTTTCTTTCTGTGTATTTTTTCTCACTTTTATTCTGAGCCATGTGGATGAAAGCCTCTTGGTGCTCCAGCCAGGCGTCAGGGCTGTACCCCTGAGGTGCGAGAGCCAAGTTCAGGAAACTGGTCCACAAGAGACCTCCCTGCTCCACGTAATATCAAATGGCAAAAATCTCCCAGAGATCTCCATCTCAGCTCCAAGACCCAGCTTCACTCAAAGACCAGCAAGCTACAGTGCTGGACCCCTATGCCAAACAACAAGCAAGACAGGAACACAACCCCATCCATTAGCAGAGAGGCTGCCTAAAATCACAATAAAGCCACAGACACCCCAATACACACCACCAGATGTGAACCTGCCCACCAGAAAGACAAGATCCAGCCTCATCCACCAGAACACAGGCACTAGTCCCCTCCACCAGGAAGCCTACACAACCAGCGGAACCAACCTTAGCCACTGGGGACAGACACCAAAAACAATGGGAACTGCAAACCTGCAGCCTGCGAAAAGGAGACGCCAAACACAGTAAGTTAAGCAAAATGACAAGACAGAAAAACACACAGCAGATGAAGGAGCAAGATAAAAACCCACCAGACCTAACAAATGAAGAGGAAATGGGCAGTCTACCTGAAAAAGAATTCAGAACAATGATAGTAAAGATGGTCCAAAATCTTGGAAATAAAATAGAGAAAATACAAAAAATGTTTAACAAGGACCTAGAAGCACTAAAGAGCAAACAAACAATGATGAACAACACAATAAATGAAATTAAAAATTCTCTAGAAGGGATCAATAGCAGAATAACTGAGGCAGGACAACGGATAAATGATGTGGAAGATAAAATAGTGGAAATAACTACTGCAGAGAAGAATAAAGAAAAAAGAATGAAGAGAATTGAGGACAGTCTCAAGACCTCTGGGACAACATTAAATGCACCAAAATTTGAATTATAGGGGTCCCAGAAGAAGAAGAGAAAAAGAAAGGGACAAAATATTTCAAGGGATTATAGTTGAAAACTTCCCTAGTATGGGAAGGGAAATAGTTAATCAAGTCCAGGAAGCACAGAGAGTTCCATAGAGGATAAATCCAAGGAGAAACACGCCAAGACACATTAGTCAAACTATCAAAAATTAAATACAAAGAAAAAATATTAAAAGCAGCAAGGAAAAAACAACAAATAATACACAAGGGAATCCCCAAAAGGTTAACACCTGATCTTTCAGCAGAAACTCTGAAAGCCAGAAGGGAGTGGCAGGACATATTTAAAGTGATGAAGGAGAAAAACCTACAACCAAGATTATTCTACCCAGCAAGGATCTCATTCAGATTTGACAGAGAAATTAAAACCTTTACAGACAAGCAAAAGCTAAGAGAATTCAGCACCACCAAACCAGCTTTACAACAAACGCTAAAGGAACTTCCCTAGGCAAGAATCACAAGAGAAGGAAAAGATCTACAAAAACAAACCCCAAACAATTAAGAAAATGGTAATAGGAACATACATATCGATAATTACCTTAAATGTAAATGGTGTAATTGCTCTAACCAAAAGACATAGACTAGCTGAATGGATACAAAAACAAGACCAGTATATATGCTGTCTACAAGAAACCCACTTCAGACATAGGGACACATACAGACTGAAAGTGAGGGGATGGAAAAAGATATTCCATGCAAATGGAAATCAAAGGAAAGCTGGAGTAGCAATTCTCATATGCGACAAAATAACTTAAAAATAAAGTCTATTACAAGAGACAAAGAAGGACACTACATAATGATCAAGGGATTGATCCAAGAAGAAGATATAACAATTGTAAATATTTATGCACCCAACATAGGACCACCTCAATACATAAGGCAAATGCTAACAGCCATAAAAGGGGAAATCTACAGTAACACAATCGTAGTAGGGGACTTTAACACCCCACTTTCACCAATGTACAGATTATCCAAAATGAAAATAAATAAGGAAACACAAGCTTTAAATGATAACATTAAACAAGATGGACTTGATATTTATAGGACATTCCATCCAAAAACAACAGAATACACATTTTTCTCAAGTGCTCATGGAACATTCTCCAGGATAGATCATATCTTGGGTCACAAATCAAGCCTTGGTAAATTTAAGAAAGTTGAAATTGTATCAAGTATCTTTTCCAACCACAAAAATATGAGGCTACATATCAATTACAGGAAAAAATCTGGAAAAAATACAAACACATGGAGGCTAAACAATACACTACTAAATAACCAAGAGATCACTGAAGAAATCAAAGAGGAAATAAAAAATACCTAGAAACAAATGACAATGAAAACACAACGACCCGAAACCTATGGGATGCAGCAAAAGCAGTTCTAAGAGGGAAGTTTATAGCAATACAATCCTACCTTAAGAAACACGAAACATCTCAAATAAACAACCTTACACCTAAAGCAATTACAGAAAGAAGAACAAAAAAACCCCAAGGTTAGCAGAAGGAAAGAAATCATAAAGATCAGATCAGAAATAAATGAAAAAGAAAGGAAGGAAACGAGAGCAAAGATCAATAAAACTAAAAGCTGGTTCTTTGAGAAGATAGACAAAATTGATAAACAATTAGCCAGACTCATCAAAAAAAAAGGGAAAAGACTCAAATCAATAGAATTAGAAATGAAAAAGGACAAGTAACAACTGACACTGCAGAAACACCAAGGATCATGAGAGATTGCTACAAGCATCTCTATGCCAATAAAATGGACAACCTGGAAGAAATGGACAAATTCTTAGAAATGCACAACCTTCTGAGACTGAACCAGGAAGAAATAGAAAATATAAACAGACCAATCACAAGAACTGAAATTGAAACTGTGATTAAAAATCTACCAACAGGGCTTCCCTGGTGGCGCAGTGGTTGAGAGTCCGCCTGCTGATACAGGGGACATGGGCTTGTGCCCCGGTCCGGGAAGATCCCACATGCCGTGGAGCGGCTGGGCCCGTGAGCCACGGCTGCTGAGCCTGCGGGTCCGGAGCCTGTGCTCCATGACGGGAGAGGCCACAGCAGTGAGAGGCCCGCGTACCAGAAAAAAAAAAAAAAAAAAAATTTACCAACAAACAAAAGCCCAGGACCAGAGGGCTTCACAGGCGAATTCTATCAAACATTTAGAGAAGAGCCAACACCTATCCTTCTCACACTCTTCCAAAATATAGCAGAGGGAGGAAAACTCCCAAACTCATTCTATGAAGCCACCATCACCCTGATACCAAAACCAGACAAAGATGTCACAGAGAAAGAAAACTACAAGCCAATATCACTGATGAACATAGATGCAAAAATCCTCAACAAAATACTAGCAAACACAATCCAACAGCACATTAAAAGAATCATACACCATGATCAAGTGAGGTTTATCCCAGGAATGCAAGGATTCTTCAATATACGCAAATCAATCAATGTGATACACTATATTAACAAACTGAAGGAGAAAAACCGTATGATCATCTCAATAGATGCAGAGAAAGGTTTTGACAAAATTCAACACCCATTAAGGATAAAAGCCCCCAGAAAATAGGCATAGAGGGAACTTTCCTCAACATAATAAAGGCCATATATGACAAACCCACAACCAACATCATCCTCAATGGTGAAAAATTGAAACCACTTCCACTAAGATCAGGAACAAGACAAGGTTGTCCACTCTCACCACTATTATTCAACATAGTTTTGGAAGTTTTAGCCACAGCAATCAGAGAAGAAAAAGAAATAAAAGGAATCCAAATTGGAAAAGATGAAGTAAAGCTATCACTGTTTGCAG
Organism: Monodon monoceros; assembly: GCF_005190385.1. Taxonomy (NCBI): domain Eukaryota; kingdom Metazoa; phylum Chordata; class Mammalia; order Artiodactyla; family Monodontidae; genus Monodon; species Monodon monoceros. The sequence continues at coordinate 41,460,727 of NW_021703774.1, read as the reverse complement.
ATGACATTATATTATACAAGGAGAATCCTAAAGATGCTACCAGAAAATTACTAGAGGTAATCAATGAATTTGGGAAAGTAGCAGGATATAAAATTAATGCACAGAAATCTCTAGCATTCCTATACACTAAAGATGAAAAATCTGAAAGTGGAATTAAGAAAACCTTCCCAGTTACCATTGCAACAAAAAGAATAAAATATCTAGGAATAAACCTATGTAAGGAGACAAAAAACCTTTATGCATAAAATTATAAGACACTGATGAAAGAAATTAAAGATGATACAAACAGATGGAGAGATATACCATGTGCCTGGATTGGAAGAATCAACATTGTGAAAATGACTATAGGACTCAAAGCAATCTACAGATTCAATGCAATCCCTATCAAACTACCAATGGCATTTCTCACAGAACTAGAACAAAAAATTTCACAATTTGCATGGAAACACAAAAGACCCCGAAGAGCCAAAGCAATCTTGAGAAAGAAAAATGGAGCTGGAGGAATCAGGCTCCCGGATTTCAGACTATACTGCAAAGCTACAGTAATCAAGACAGTATGGTACTGGCACAAAAACAGAAATATAGATCAATGGAACAGGATAGAAAGCCCAGAGGTAAACCCACACACATATGGTCACCTTATCTTTGATAAAGGAGGCAAGAATATACAGTGGATAAAAGACAGCCTCTTCAATAAGTGGTGTTGGGAAAACTGGACAGGTATTTGTAAAAGTATGAAATTAGAACACTCCCTAACACCATACACAATAATAAACTCAAAATGGATTAAAGACCTAAATGTAAGGGTAGACACTATCAAACTCTTAGAGGAAAACATAGGCAGAAAACTCTGTGACATAAATCACATCAAGATCCTTTTTGACCCACGTCCTAGAGAAATGGAAATAAAAACACAAATAAACAAATGGGACCTAATGAAACTTCAATGCTTTTGCACAGCAAAGGAAACCATAAACAAGATGAAAAGACAACCCACAGAATGGGAGAAAATATTTGCAAATGAAGCAACTGACAAAGGATTAATCTCCAAAATATACAAGCAGCTCATGCAGCTCAATATCAAAAGAACAAACAACCCAATCCAAAAATGGGCAGAAGACCTAAACAGACATTTTTCCAAAGAAGACATACAGATTGCCAACAAACATATGAGGGGGTGCTCAACAACACCAATCATTAGAGAAATGCAAATCAAAACTACAGTGAGGTATCACCTCACATCGGTCAGAATGGCCATCATCAAAAAAATCTACAAACAATAAATGCTGGAGAGGGTGTGGAGAAAAGGGAATCCTCTTGCACTGTTGGTGGGAATGTAACTTGATACAGCCACTATGAAGAACAGTATGGGTGTTCCTTAAGAAACTAAAAATAGAACGACCATATGACCCAGCAATCCCACTACTGGGCATATACCCTGAGAAAACCAAAATTCAAAAAGAGTCATGTACCAAAATATTCATTGCAGCTCTAGTTACAATAGCCCGGAGATGGAAACAACCTAAATGCCCATCATCGGATGAATGGATAAAGAATGGATAAAGAAGATGTGGCACATATATACAATGGAATATTACTCAGCCATAAAAAGAAACGAAATTGAGCTATTTGTAATGAGGTGGATAGACCTAGAGTCTGTCATACAGAGTGAAGTAAGTCAGAAAGAGAAAGACAAATACCGTATGCTAACACATATATATGGAATTTAAGAAAAAAAATGTCATGAAGAACCTAGGAGTAAGACAGGAATAAAGACACAGACCTACTAGAGAATGGACTTGAGGATATGGGGAGGGGGAAGTGTGAGCTGTGACAAAGTGAGAGAGAGGCATGGACATATATACACTACCAAACGTAAGGTAGATAGCTAGTGGGAAGCAGCCGCATAGCACAGGGAGATCAGCTCCGTGCTTTGTGACTGCCTGGAGGGGTGGGATAGGGAGGGTGGGAGGAAGGGAGACGCAAGAGGGAAGAGATATGGGAACATATGTATATGTATAACTGATTCACCACTTTGCTATAAAGCAGAAACTAACACACCATTGTAAAGCAATTATACCCCAATAAAGATGTTAAAAAAAAAAAAACTAAAAATAGAACTAACATATGAGCCAGCAATCCTACTACTGGGCATATACCCTGAGAAAACCATAATTCAAAAAGAGTCATGTACCACAATGTTAATTGCAGCTCTATTTACAATAGCCAGGACATGGAAGCAACCTAAGTGTCCATCGACAGATAAATGGACAAAGAAGATGTGGCACATATATACAATGGAATATTACTCAGCCATAAAAAATGTAATTGAGTTATTTGTAGTGAGGTAGATGGACCTAGAGTCTGTCATACAGAGTGAAGTAAGTCAGAAAGAGAAGAAGAAAAAAAAAGGTTCTGAAGAACCTAGGGGCAGGACGGGAATAAAGATGCAGAAATAGAGAATGGGCTTGAGAACACGGGGAGGGGGAAGGGTAAGCTGGGACGCAGTGAGAGAGTGGCATGGACATATATACACTACCAAATGTAAAATAGATAGCTAGTGGGAAGAAGCCACAGAGTACAGAGAGATCAGCTCGGTGCTTTGTGAGGACCTAGAGGGGTGGGATAGGGACGGTTGGAGGGAAACGTAAGAGGGAGGAGATATGGAGCTATATGTATACATATAGCTGATTCACTTTGTTATAAAGCAGAAACTAACACACCATTCTAAAGCAATTATACTGCAATAAAGATGTTAAAAAAATCAAACTGCTTTGGTGTTGGGCTTGTGGCTGCCAAAAGAGACATATATCTATTATATTTACACCATGTTATGGTTAATCATGCTTTTCTACTTCTCTTTTTAAAAGGAATGCTTAGCCTAATTTTTTTCTTTTAATCTTATGGCTAGAAACTGGGTGGAGGGGGGCGCCATTTTAAAACCGCAAGTACTTCTGTCTCCTGACAGATGGAGAATCGAATTAACCTTTGAGGCAAATTCCCTCTTCATTTTCCGGAAAAAAAACAAAAAACAAAAACCACCCCTATTCAACAATACAGCATCCATCCTGAGTACAGATGTTTTTAGTAGAACTATGTCTCTGAAGATTTAGCTGGCTTGTTGAGATAACTGTTTCTAGTTTTCTGTAAGAATACAAACTGCCTTATGCCTTTGTATTATTGTTTGTTTTTGTGGAGATGTGTGTGTGTGTGTACTGAAGTTCAAGCACTTTCTCAGAGGAAATTTGGGAGCAAAGACTCTAAAAACTGAAGAAATACGATATTTTCTCTGAGCAGACAAGAAACTTTAAAGAAACTGGAAATATAATGCTTGACGCGTGGTATTGTTCAAAAGGGAATAAGACAGAGTTTGGAAAATATAGTTATTTTGGACAGTGTTTAGAAGTGCTGATCTTTTGGAGGCCCCAGGACAAGATCGTAATGGGGTGGGTTGTGAGTAGGCTCCCCTCAGGAGAGGGAACGTCACACTAGCCTCAATTTGGCCACCACTTCATTTTGCTGCAGCCATTTCTACAGCTGCATGCACTCCTACATCCAGAAACCCAACCTGCAGCTACTGATGCCTGTGCTATGACCCTCCCCTTGCCCCTCGTGTCACTGGCCCCTGACACAACACCCGACATGAGGGTTGCTGAGCGGGGTACCCTGGGTAATCTGCCTCTAACAGCAAGGCAGTCTGAGCAAGCCAGTGGGCAGTGTTAGAGGGAGAAGGTCTTTGCCAACAGTCCCCAGTCCCCTGCCAAGGTGGGGGATTCCCAAACATGGGAAAGAGTTTTAATAGACAAACAACGACAGATGACCACTACAAAGTCTAACATTGTTTTAAATATGGTGTTGTATTAGAACACAATCAAATGTTAGTTTTGCTCCATCACCTGCATTTTCTACTTCGAAACCATGAGATACAGCAATATAATTGCCAGAAATTTAAATTTGCTGGTATCAATTATTTTAAATTCATTAATTCAATCCATTCAATAAGTACCTATTAAGTGCCAAATCTTATTAACTTGTTGTATTTAGTAATAATTTAGAGTTATATGAGCTGAGAAGCAATGTAGAATGCTTAACATAAATATTTTATTAAACATTCTGAAATTACTCAAATTTTAAAATATCTTAGAAAAAATAAATCTTTGTAAGTCTACTATCTCCCTGAATTTTTCTGTATTGCCTTCTTCTGCAAGTTTTTTCATATCTCTGATACTTTTTCATCTTAAATTCTTATGAAATTGTATCTGAAACAAATCTACAAATGAAGGCAGTAGAGAAATAATAAACAATATTGCTTTTTTTGGTAAAGAGCTCTAGAGACACAGAAACATCTCCCCTGAATCTCAAAACATATTTTCAAACATCATGTAATTAGCTCATACTGTGTGACAGAAAACATAGTCTGGTATTGAGACAGACTTGTTAATAAATGGTTACAAAACATAGAATACATTTTACCTTTCACACTTAAATAATTAATCTACCTTAAATTAAATTTGTTTATGGTGTGAAGTGAGATATGTTTTCAATTCCTTCAATATTAAAAATTGTCCCAGAACCACCTGTTTAATCATATTTCCCATCCTCATTGATCTGCAATTTAAGCTTCACCGTATGTCTAGCTGAAATTGAGATGTGGCTCTCGACTATGCCCCACTGCACTGTTGCTATCCCTGCATTAATGCCAGGCTCTCCAAGCACAGTAAACTGCTCCAGAGAAGTCTTATTTGGAGGAGGTAAGATGGAATATATATTTATTCCTGTTAGGTCTATTTGATCCAAACTCTTGTTCAAATCCACTGTTACCTTATTGATTTTCTGTCTGGATGATATATCCACTGTTGAGAGTGGGACATAAAACGCCTCAACTATCATTGTAATGCTGTTTATTTTTCCTTTTAGTTCTGTTAGTATTTGCTGTATGTGTATAGGTTCTACAATGTTAGATGCATGAATTTTAACAATTGTTATATCTTCTTGATGAATTAACTGCTCTATCTTCATATAATGACCTTCTTTGTCTCATTTTACCATTTTTAGCTTAAAGTCTATTTTGTCTGATATAAGTATAGCTATTTCTGCTTTGTCTTGATTCCCATTTCCATGAAACATTTTTTTCCCATCCCTTCACTTTCATCTTACATGTACCCTTAAAGCTAAAGTGGGTGTTTGTAGGCAGTATATCATTGAATCTTTTTTTTAATCCATTACATCATTCTTTATCTTTTGATTGGATAATTTTTGTGTTTAAAGTAATTATTCATATGTAAGGTCTTGTCTGTTCTTTCTCTCTTGCTGTCTTACTTTATGATTTGATGACATTTTGTGGCCGTATGCCTTGACTCCTTTGTTGTTATCTTTTGTGTATCTATTACAAAATTTTCCTTTGTGGTTACTATGAGGCTTACATAAAATTTTTTGTGCTTAAAACATCCTAATTTAGACTGATAAAAACTTAATTTCTATCGCATACACAAACTTTAAGTACTTCTCCCCCTGTCATATGCTGGGTCATAGATGCTATAATTTGTTTCCTTTTTATACTGTGAGTCCAATAACAAATTATTGGTTAGTAATTTTAATACATTTGTTTTATAACTTCTAAACTAGAGTTGTAAGTGATTAATGTACCACAATTACAATATTAGAGAATCTGTCTTTGTCTATATATTTACTTTTACTAGTGAGATTTATACATTCATATGTCTTTACAATATTAATTAGCATCTTTTTATTTCAGCTTGAAGATTGTCATTTAGTATTTCTTGTAAGGCAGGTCTAATGGTGATAAGTTCCTTTAGCTTTTGGGGAGACTCCTTTTAGCGGAGTCTTTATCCCTCCTTCATTTGTGAAGCACAGCTTGGCCGGGTATAGAATTCTTGGTTGAGAGTTTTTGCTTTCAGTATTTTCAATGTATCATATCACTCTCTCCTGGTCTGCTGAGAAATCTGCTCATATTCTTATGAGTGTGCCCCTGTAAGTGACAGGTTGTTTTTTTCTTGCTGCTTACAAAATTCTCTCTTTGTCCTTGACTTTTGACAATTTAATTATAATATGCCTTGGTGAGGCCCTTTCTGGGTTCAACCTATTTGGAATCTTTTCCCAGAATCCTCGGAAATCTGGAGGTCCATTTCTCTCCCCAAGTTTCAGTCATTATTTCTTTAAATAGACTTTCTGTCCTCTTCTCTTTATCATCTCTTTTGAGTATTCCATAATGCATATACTGTTGTTATGATGTTCTGTAAGTCTTGCAGGGTTCACTCTTTCTCATCCTTTTTTTTTTCTCTCTTCATTCCTCTGACTTGGTAATTCCAAATGATCTGTCTTCAAGTTCACTGATTCTTTCTTCTGTTTGGTCAAGTCTGTTGTTAAAGCTCTCTATTGAATTCATCATTTCAGTCACTGTATTCTTCAGTTCTAGGATTTCTGTTTTTTTTTAATGGTTTCTATTTCTTTGTTGAACTTCTCATGTTGTTCATGCATTGTTTTCCTAATTCTGTTTAGTTGTCTCTGAGTATTCTTGTAGTTTTCTGAACCACTTTACAAGGATTTTTCTGAGTATTTTATCAGATAGTTCGTAGATGTCCATTTCTTTAATGTCAGTTTGGAACTTTATTAGTTTACTTTGGTGGTGTCATGTTTATCTCATTCTTTGTGATCTTTATATCCTTACATTGGTATCTGCACATTTAAGTAAGCAGCCTCCTCTTCCAGACTTTACAGATGCACTTCAGCATAGAAAGACCTTCACTAGTCAGCTCATCTTGGGGTACTGGGTGGGTCAACAGGTAGAGTCCATGGGAAGGCAGGGCTTGCTATCAGGGTCTCTAGTTGGTCAAGGCTAGAGAGTTGGCGCATGCTCTCAGGTCAAGTGGGGGGTAGGGGATGCCTCTGACTAAGCTCCACGGCTAAGTGAGCCTGCTGGCTGGGCTCTTTGTTCTAACAATGCCATAATGTGGACTTTGTGCTCAGGAGGGGCTTCTGGTGGTGCTCCACAGTCAGATCAGGCCACTAGCTGGGCTCTGAAATCACTTCTGGTCAGTGGGGCTGCAGGCTGTGTTCCCTGGCAGGGCAATGACACTAGCTGGATTCAACAGTTTGGCACAGCTGTGAGCTAGGTTTCACAATTGTTCCTGGTCTGGTAGGGCCTCAGGCTGTGCTCCCCAACTGGATGGTGCCACTTTCTGGACTCCACATTCAGGTGGGGTGCCTGCAGGGATTTGTGGTTGGGTGGGGCCTCGGTCTGTGTTCTGTGATCAGGTGGGGCCACAGGCTATGCCCCAAGGTTTGGTGGAGCCACAACTGGGGCTTTGCAATTGGGTAGGCCACTGGCTGTGCAGCTGTTTTGTACTGTTAGGCAAGGTTGCTGGTCAGGCACTCTGACTGGGCATGACCTCCTTCTGTATTCCACAGTCATATGGGGATGAAGATTGTGCTCGGTAGTAGGGCAGGGTCACTGTCCAGGCTCCCTGGTTGGGTGGGACCACAGGTTATGTTCCATGGTTGGATAGGGTCACTGGCTGGGCTCCCTGTCTGGGCAAGGCCACAGGCTACATTCAGCAGTTCAGTAGGGCTGTAGGGCAGGGCTGTAGGCTGGACCCCAACACTACCCAAGGTCATTGTTGAGGGTCCCTTGTTATGCAGGGTCATAGGCTCTGATCAACAGTTGTGCAGAGCTGCTGGCTTGGCTCCCAGGACTGTCAGATGGGTTCTGCAGCTGCCTGGGTTCTTTGAACAGGCTTTCTGATTGACTGGGACTGGAGGCTTTGCTCAGCAATTGAGTGGAGTTGTATACTCATTTCCCTGCCCAAGCAGATTCATAAAATAAGCTACACAGCAGGTAGAGCTTATTGGCTAGGGACCCAAATCAGGCAGAAGTGCCAATCAAGCTTCTTGGCCAAGTGGGTTCACAGGCTCAGCTCTGCCCATATGGTTCAGATGGGGGGGTCCCATTAGCTGAGATCTCTGCTGGGCACTGCTGCAAGTAGGAATATGGTCTGTCAAGAAATTTTTTTTATTTTGCTTTCACCTCACAGTATTTATACAATTGGATAGTAAGAACCATTTCTACCTAAGAAAGGGAATCTGTAAAAAGTACAAAGCACAGTAATGAAGCAACTTTCAAAGTTGCAACTTTCAAAGTAAATATGTTTTTCTTTTTTCTCTCTCCCAATAAGTACTCCAAGGCATCCACTAGCTGTTCCTAGGGGAAAATTACCTTTTTGAAATATGGAAAACTGAAAGCCAGAAAATGTGAAATAATAATGATAAAAATGTAAACAGTAGCCTCTTGGGAGAAAGGTGCATCCAATATTTTCATTATTTTCTTACCACCACCAAACATAAGACATTAAGCCCTCATAGAGAGGATATGCCCATGATTCTAGTTAGATACATTCTCTCTTTGAACACTTACCCCAAGAATTTTTGTGTTACTATGCATTTACAGAAATGGGGGGGAAAATCATTGTGCATTAAATGTAAGATACAATTGCATGTAAATTCACTTTCAGATTGTTTTATTCCTTTGTAGCATACTACATTCTAATTATTATTTACCAGATAAGAATTCAATGTATGCTTGCCTTAAGAACTACCACATTTAAGATGATTCCCATAAGTGGGCAGGAGAGTACCTTTCTTTTTTAATTACAGTGAGGGAAAATTTTCAGGACACCAAAAGGCACAGAGTGGCCCCAAATCGTCTTTATTCCCCTTTACTCCCTATCATGTACAGTACAAGCAGAACCCACATCATTAAAATCCACACTGCCCTTGCCCTCTGTAGGGAGGAGGATTGCTTCAACTATCTGAGCAGTCCTAGAATCCATAGCAGATGGTTCTCTGAATAGCAGGGTCAGACAACAGAGGGACTGCTTCAAGAGCAACCAAGGCTTTGTACAGTAAGCCCAGGTGACCACTGTACAGTGCAGACTTTCCCCATAGAAGAAGTTATGACTCTTTGTGATATTCTATGTTTCTGATGTTCAACTGTGTTTCACCTTATTTTAAGACACTGATGGGCAAGTTTTATCATATTTATCATAAAAATATAAAACGAGGGCTTCCCTGGTGGCGCAGTGGTTGAGAGTCCACCTGCCGATGCAGGGGACACGGGTTCGTGCCCCGGTCTGGGAAGATCCCACGTGCCGTGGAGCAGCTGGGCCCGTGAGCCATGCTGTTAATTCACTAAAATTAAGTATCTTGTTTAACTAGTTTGATTCTAATATTTTCAGAGTCCATCCCCACACAGGGATGGATCTGAGCTTCTGATCAGTGAAAAGCAACACATAAAGGTATCATGGCTTCAAAAAATATGAAAACCACTGAGACTTTCATTCATTTATTCAATAAATACTGATTAAGCACCTAATATATGCGCACTAGGGATGCAGCAGCAAACAAGAAAGCCAAGAATCCTTCCTCAAGGAATTTATTTTTATAACACACACACACACAAAGTATGCATAACCCATCAAATCTTTGTTCTGAAATAAGTATGGATCTCTTAGAAGTTTCCTAGAGTGGAATAAATTTATCCATAAATTAAAAAGCACAAGGACTTTAAAGACTGCTTTAAAAATCAGATAAGAATATCAAAAGTGAGAAATATTTGGTAGTGTATATATGTCCATGCCACTCTCTTTGTCCCAGCTTACCCTTCCCCCTCCCCATGTCCTCAAGTCCATTCTCTATGTCTGCGCCTTTATTCCTGTCCTGGCCCTAGGTTCTTCAGAGTGGCATTGACATACATACACTACAAAATGCAAAATACATAGCTAGTGGGAAGCAGCTGCATAGCACAGGGAGATCAGCTTGGTGCTTTGTGTCCACCTAGAGGGGTAGGGTAGGGAGGGTGGGAGGGAGACGCAAGAGGGAGGAGATATGGGGATATATGTATATGTATAGCTGATTCACTTTGTTATAAAGCAGAAACTAACACACCATTGTAAAGCAATTATACTCCAATAAAGATGTTTAAAAAAACCCCACAAAAGTGAGAAATAAATTGTACACAGGACTATTCTCTTCACTAGCATGAATATGTGGCCTTCCTCTGCTCAAATACAGATGTCCTTCATCAATCATGGTGGTCACTCAGGGTGAAAACCGTTATCCTCACTGATACAGAGCATCTATCACAAAGTGTTTAGTGAGTACCTACCATGTACCTCCAACTGCTGCTAACTGTTAAAAGGGGAAAATAAGACCAGAAGACATAGAGGTGAGCTAGATATCTTGCACACATAAAGCATTACTGAATAAGACTTTCATCAGTGAGGAAAGAACACAAGAGAAGAAGTCGATGTCCTCTTCTTAGTCTGAACACTTGCTACCTGTGAGATCTCAGGTTTGTTTCTCAGCTCTCTGTGTCTCAACCTCCCCATCAATGAAATGAGAAAAATAGTGCCTATTCTGCCTGTATCTCAGAGTTACTGAAAAGATAAAATGAGATGCTATATAAGAAATTACTTTGAAAAATATTAAAAAACCAGAGTATTATTATATTGCATATATATATATATATATATATATATATATATAACAGAATACTACTCAACCATAAAAAAGAATGAAATATTGCCATTTGCAACAGCACGGATGGACCTGGATGGTATTATGCTCAATGAAATAGGTCAGACAAAAACGAATACTCTATGTTATCACTTATATGTGGAATCTACAAAATAAAACAAACAAATGAATATAACAAGACAGAAACAGACTCAGATATAGAGAACAAGCCAGTGGTTACCAGTTGAGAGAGGGAAGGGGGGAGGGGAAAGAAAGGGATGGGGATTAAGAGGTACAAACTATTATGTATAAAATAAGCTACAAGGATATATTGTACAGCACTGGGAATATAGTCAATACTTTATAATATCTATAAATAGAGTATAATCTATAAAAATTTTGAATTAGGATACTGTATATCTGAAACTAACATAATATTGTAAATCAACTATACCCCAATAAAAAAAGAAAATAAATACATGAATGGATAAAGAAGATTCTGGCAAGAATTTGAGAAAATGACCACTCTCATATTCTACCAAAAGAAATATATACTGGTACAATGTCTGACGTCATTTGACATCAAAATTTTTATTGTGTTTAATAACCTTTTATATGACTGCCCACAACATGGATTATAATAGAAGAAAATGAAAATAGTTGAAATGTTCAACAATAGGAGATTTGAAATACATAAGTTATGATTTTTCTACTAATGTAATGCTCTGCAGCTTATGCAAAAAATAATATAGATCTGTCCTTATTAGTCCAGGTACTTAAGCGTCCATAATATATCATGGCTTTACCATTCTGCTATATTTCCATCTTTGTTTTAAAAAATAAAAGCCTGAGTGTGTATGTGTGCATGCATGAGCATGCACAGCCAAAAAAAAAAATCTTGAAATAAAAACATCGAAATCTGAATCATGACTACCTCTCTATGGCAGAAGTGATAGAAGTTTCCTCTTTATATTTTTTATATCGTGTGAATTTTTGCACTGCACATATTTCATTTTATAGTCAGAAAAATCAATAGAACTTTTGAAATATATAACAAAAAGTAAGTATATGGTTCAGATTGCTACATGAAAAATAATATTAATTTTTTCTTGATGTAAGTTAATGAATACTTTTGTGATTTAAAAACATGTTATATCTTTTCACAAAATAGCAAATGAGAGGAGTGGAAGACATGAAGTTCTCTTTGTTTTCTTCCAAACATAATGACTGTCATACGTGTGGCTTAAAAAATGGGCCCTGAAATAAAAAAAAAAAACTGGCTTCAAATTCAAGTTTTACATTTACTGCTTTACCCGCTTGGCAAATCACTATGTCTTTCAGATTCCTTTTGTATTCTTGGAAAAGAGTACCCTTTCATTTTTATTATTTAAATGGAACTTTTTTTTTTTTTCACTTTAAATTCTGGTTAGAAAAGGCTCATTTTGAAGTCTAAATGCATCTCAAGTATCAGAAACCCTTTAAATAATTATCTTACATATGGTTAATTTCTAAAGGAATCCTTAGCTCCATCTTCAGCCCTGACACGTGTCCAACTGTCTTATTGACATGTCCACTTTTTGCCTAATAAACATCTCAGAATATCCAAAACCAAATTTATGGTCTTTCCTCCCAAACCCCTGTGGCAGCCCCTAACACTCTGCATTTCAGCAAATGATCCCTCTATTCACCCAGTTGCTCAGGCCAGTTATTTTTCCTCTTGCACTTTATGTTTGATGCCTCTTTCTCTTGCACTTCAAGTCCAATCCATCAACAAATTTTGATGGCTGTGCCACTAAAAGACAGCCACACGGTAGATGTACAGACTTGGCTACATAGACTTCCCACAATTACAGTCCCATCCTCCCATCCAAGTCACCATTATTTCTTACCTGAATTATTTCAGTAGCTTCCTGCTTGTCTCCCTGTTTCCACTCTGCCCTCCTCCTCCCTAGTCTACACATCAGCTAGATCTCCTCCCACACAACGTCTATGGCTATCCTTCTAAAATGTGCATCTTATTCCTTCCTGCCCCTACTCAAAAGCATCCAAGGGCTGCCCACCACACTTAGAGTAAAATTCAAAGTCCATACTATGAACTACAAGGCCTGACTTAATTTGACCCTTAGGTAACTGCAAAATAAAGTACTTCTGGCACCCATTCTGTTCCACACTTCTGTGAACTTTTTCCTACAACCTTTTGTAGAGAGGCTTCCATTTGTAAAGAAATTTGTTTTTCTTGGATGATATATGACAGTATTAGGAATGCAAAACACAAGACAACGTTGTCATAATGTTCAAACTAACATTTTCTCTTTAATCAAGTAGTTGAGTTATGCTCTGTATCTTCTGCATGCGTGCACGCACACACACACACACACACACACACACACAGATAGTATACTTTGTTTCAAAAAAATCTCCACATGATCAAGTTATACATAAACCAAATTTGTTACCCTAAAATTCTATTTTATTTATACATAGCATTCCATGGAATATTCCAATTTTTAAATAAGCCTACAATGTAGTATAATTTTCCATTAGCTCTGAAGCAGTTTGTAGACCATTAATTGCCCCAAAGTACAATATTACTATGATTTTATCAAAGCAATTTTTCCAATGTGATATTCTTTTTAAAATGGCAGATATCTGAATATACTAATAAAATACCGTTCTGTGTATATTTTAATATCTATGTGCTTTGAAATATATACATTGTACTATATTTTTTCAGTCTATATCAAAATGATTAAAATGCTTTATGTCAAAATAGCAATTTATATCATCACACTATTCCAATTACCTTCTTTATAGCAGAATAAAACTGGTTAATAAAAATAAATATACTTCCATTACATGATTTAGTATTTGAATAATTGAAAATGAGAGTTGCAGTATAAATGTATACTTGTTATAACTGAATCAAGTTAAGGATATCTTAAAATATGTAACAATAATTCATCAGAAGGAATATTTTAAGTCAGATAACATTTAGTACCTGCTATGTGCCCAGTGTGCTACTAGACACTTTTCCTACAATATCTTCTTTAATCATTGCAAAACCACACGTAGTAGCTATTGTTCCCATTTTATACATACTGAAACTGAGACCTGCCGTTCATGACCAAAGTCATACTGCTTGTGAATTATGGAGCTACCGTTAGAGCCCAGGTCTCCTTGGTGCTCTTCAATCTATATAAGTGACCTCTAAGGTGTGTGTTCACGTTGGAGCGTGGAAAATAAGATAACTTCTATTTATATTTATGTTGATATCTTATCTTGTATTTTTTTGTTTTATTTTACATACACATTTGTATAAACATGCCTATGTTTGTATACACACATACGTATACAGATATGACATATTCTCAAAATTATTTTATAAATAGCATACATAATAAAAAAGTTTAGGGAGCTCTTTTTTATAATTTGATACTCCGCACTCTGAATGAAAAAGCATATCTATTAACAAATTCAATTTAAATTCATTTTAGGTTTTGTTTACCCAAGAAATCAGAAAGAAAAAATAGATGCCTGGAGGGAACTATTTCTTAAGTATTTTCCACAGGTGTGTTCAGCAGAATACTAGGTCACTCATTTATTCATTCCACAAAAATCAACTGTGATGGGCACTAGAGATGCAAAAGAGGACAGGGAAGGCACATTTCAACAAGCATCAATAGAATATACGGGTGGTATTATGAAGGCAGAAGTGTAATACCCAACCGAATAGTAGCAGAGGGTGAGAAGGGCATGAGGGTGGAGGGTGGCATGATAAAGAGGAAGAGGAAGAGTGCTGTTCTCAGGAAACAGCATGTGCCAAGCTTGGGAAGGAAAGAACACCTGGAACCACTGAGGAACTAAAATACGTTCAGTTTGGGAGAGCAGGGTGAGGTGGGAAGGGGTGAAAAGTGAGGCTGTTGGCAAAGATCACTGATGACTTACTGCTTCAATCCTTCATGCATTTTGAGATTTTGAGCACCTACATTATGGCAGACTCTGTGCTGGGTCTGATGTTCTGCAAAGCAGATGTGGCCCTACTCCCACTGGGCTTACACAGTGCTATGGGAGGGGAATAATTGAGTTTTATAGAAATAGTACATAGGAGCACCTAATTTTAACTTAGTGGACAAGAATTCAGGGAAGGCTTCCTGAAGAATACAACCTTTAAGAGAATTCCTACAGAATGAATAAGAATTATTCATGAAAAAGGGAATGAAGAAAAAACATTCCAAACAAGAGGAACAAACCTTGCGCCAAGGCCTGGAAGCAAGAGGAAGCCTGGAGATGGAGACTGGAAGGACTTCATTGTGTCTGAAGCATCAAACGTGAGGCAAGGCACCAGGTGAAACTAGAGATAGTGAAGGCAGGTCTCAAAGGGCCTTATCAGCCACATAAAGGAGTTTTATGTCATTCCAAGGGCAATGGAAACTATTAAGCAAGGGGGTAATATGAAAAGTTACATTCAGAAGGGTAATTCTCATTGAGGCACAGAATGGATTGGAAGGGGCCAAGACTCGATAAAGAAAGACTGGTTAAGAGACTGTGGTAATAATGAGAGATGAGGGATGGTGATGGCCTGGACTAAGGCAAAGGTAGTGAAATATTATTGGGGGAAGTGTTGTTTTATAAAATTGATTTATTTGTCTGTGATTGTATGTCATAAACCAAAGAAAATTAAGATAAAGAACAGATAAATTTTATGCAAGCAGGTATAGAGATATATATGCGTATATATGTATAGACATAACTTTATAATATTTACTATTTTAACGTCTTATTGTATGTGTATGTGTTAATAAGACGTTAAAATAATAAATATTGTAAGGAATTATGTATACCTTAATATTAGGGTGATGATGATAATAGCTACCATTTATTAAGTATCTTCAGTGTGTTAGACACTAGGCTAGGCACTTTACATTATTAATAATAATTACAGGTAGAGCAAGCAATACCAACTGTCTTTAAAGTTGAAGAAACAGATTTAGAGAAATTGTGACTAATGCAAGTTTATCAAAGTAACTGGTGGAACTGGGCTCCAAACAGAAAGATGTAGGAGCCCAAAACCCATTCTATTTCCACAGGTCCCCTATTTTAAACACAAAGTAAAAGAGATTGCTGTTTTTAAGTCGATAACATGAAAAACTCTCTTGCTGAAAGAAATAAAGACACTAGACATTTTTTTAACATCTTTTTAAAAGTATTGCTGATCTGGAAAGGAAGTAAAGAATGCTCAGAAGCTAAAAAAATCAAGTGAAAGAGGAATTGAGAAAGGCAAGCAGAATACTGATTCTGGCTTCACTCCACGGGCAACAGCTGAACCCTGGTGAACTTGAACTTGAGTTTTAATGGCCTTGGGTATGAGGCAAAAGAGACAAAGCCCAAGGGCAACCCAAGATAGGGAGTCAAATAAAGACTCCACATAAACATGGGATATCAATGAGATTTACCTTCAATGTGAGAGAGAACTAGAAATGAGGCCACCCACAGAAGGGTCTTTCAAGGTAACATACTTATCCTAACTTTAGTGCTGAGTCAATGGGGAAATTCTCCCCTAAGAATTCAGAAACACAAAATGCCATACAAATTCATACTGCCTGTGAGATTTTAAAAAATAATAAAAATAATAAAACCTCGGGCTGAGAGTTAACTTTAAAGTAGTCCTGAGTTGGTATCCCTAATGGATAAGCAGAAGCAAACAGAAACCTTATCTGCATCTATGCACCTTCAACTCAGGCCTTACTTCTAGGTAAAGTTCCAGAAATTGTGATCTCACAGTCAAAACCAAAACACACAAGGTAACATGGTGCCATGCAGGACACAACAAAATCAATATTAAATAAAATCAGACTGTAAAATATTCAGGAATTGGAATGATAAGAACAGAATATCATATAGCTATCAATATTATGGTTTACAGAAATAAAAAGGAGACTGATAATATGACCAAGGGATAAGGGATTTAATAATACCTAAATGAATTTGAAAAAGAACTTATAGAAATAAAAACTTTAATAATTGTAATTAAAACTTAAAAGTCAAATTTCATAATAGATCTGAAAAAGACATATTAACTGGAAGATAAATCAGAAGAAAATATTCAAAACTTAACAAAAAATGCAAAGAGATTAAGGGTGAAAAAAAGGTAAGAGACATAGAGGATATAATGGAAAAGTCCAGCATATACCTAAGGGGAAATGAGTAAGAATTGGGTATAGGCAATACATAAGGAGACAGCTAGAGATGCCCTACAATCTACAGTTCAGATATGAAAGAAACCTGAGAGTTTTCTCAAATACAACAGTAATCCTTAAAATTACAGAGCATTGCCTATAACAAGTTAGGGAACAGAAAGCAAATTTTCTAAATTAGCAATAATAAAAACAACTTGTGATTGATCATGCTTAGAAGAAAGACAAAATTATCTTTCTATTCTCCATGAAAAATTAAATTATATAGCTGTTATGAAATGAGACTTTCAAAAATATGCAGTCAAAAATGTAGGAAAACATTATACATATGTATCAGGTAGTTAATAATAACAAGTAATGTTATTATTCCAGGTTTTGTGACCAGGTATGATTTTTCAGTTTTGATTAATTTGTAATATGTTGTGATTTCTCATTCTAAATAAATATTTGTTTTTATACCTAACTTTATATTAATAATATTAATATGATATTTTTAAAAGTAAGCTCTCAAAATTATAATCTTTGGTCTTCATGAAACCTAAATTTACCATGTGCTCAACTAATAGTTATTTTTCACAGAATAATTCATTATAAAGCTAAATATACATTTTGTATGATATAGCCAGAGACATTTGCAATATATGTGCCACCAGAAGTGTTACTTATAAATAATTTCAGGTAACTAATTTGTAATTGGAGATAATTATGAGATGAACTTACAAGTATTAAGTCTGCTATTTATTTTAAAATGCTTGGGGGAAATAAAAGTGTAAAGAAATAACTATGTACCCTTATCCTCCAGAGAACCTCCTCCCAATAGCATAACAGACATCAAATTAGCTCCATCTTTTTCTACTTGTAAGAAACCAGGGCAATTAGCCAGGTCATAGGCCAATAAAACTGTATATAGAGTTGCCCATGGGCAGGCTAATCGGCCATGAGTGCACCCAGACAGGTGGACCTGTGCCCACTTGCACACAGGTGTGTGCTCACGGCCACTGACATGGGAGCATTCGAGACAGAAAAATTTAGGAGTCCTTCTCATGGTCTTTGAAAAGATGCTCTGCCCGACTTCAGAGAGAAACACTGTAGACCCCCAAGGGTTTAAAACTTCTCCAATGACCGGATGAGGAGCCGTGTGGCTGACAGGGTCTTGGTGCTCTGGCCAGGTGTCAGGGCTGTGCCTCTGAGGTGGGAGAGCCGAGTTCAGGACATTAGTCCACGAGAGACCTACTGGCTATACGTAATATCAAACGGCAAAAGCTGTCCCAGAGATCTCCACCTCAACACTAAGATCCAGCTCCACTCAACAACCAGCAAGCTACAGTGCTGGACACCCCATACCAATCAACTAGCAAGACAGAAACACAACCACACCCATTAGCAGAGAGGCTGCCTAAAATCATAAAGAGGTCACAGACACCCTAAAACACACCACTGGATGTGGTCCTGTCCACCAGAAAGACAAGATCCAGCCTCATCCACCAGAACAAAGGCAATAGTCTCCTCCACTAGGAAGCCTGCACAACCCATTGAATCAACCTTAGCCACTGGGAGCAGACACCAAAAACAATGGGAACTACGAACCTGCAGCCTGCAAAAAGGAGACGCCAAACACAGTAAGTTAAGCAAAATGACAAGACAGAGAAACACACAGCAGATGAAGGAGCAAGGTAAAATCCCACCAGACCAAACAAATAAAGAGGAAATAGGCAGTCAACCTGAAAAAGAATTCAGAGTAATGATAGTAAAGACGATCCAAAATTTTGGAAATAGAATGGAGAAAATACAAGAAACATTTAACAAGGACCTGGAAGAACTAAAGAGAAAAAACAATGATGAACAACACAATAAATGAAATTAAAAATTCTCTAGAAGGGATCAATAGCAGTATAACTGAGGCAGAAGAACGGATAAATGATGTGGAAGATAAAATAGTGGAAATAACTACCACAGAGCAGAATAAAGAAAAAAGAATGAAAAGAATTGAGGACAGTCTCAGAGACCTCTGGGACAATATTAAACGCACCAACATTCGAATTATAGGGGGTCCCAGAAGAAGAAGAGAAAAAGAAAGGGAACTGAAAAAATATTTGAAGAGATTATAGTTGAAAACTTCCCTAATGTGGGAAAGGAAATAGTCAATCAAATCCAGGAAGTGCAGACAGTCCCATACAGGATAAATCCAAGGAGAAACACGCCAAGACACATATTAATCAAACAATCAAGAATTAAATACAAAGAAAACATATTAAAAGCAGCAAGGGAAACACAGCAAATAACATACAAGGGAATCCTCATAAGATTAACAGCTGATCTTACAGCAGAAACTCTGCAAGCCAGAAAGGAGTGGCAAGACATATTTAAACTGATGAAAGGGAAAAACCTACAACCAAGACTACTCTACCCAGCAAGGATCTCATTCATATTCGATGGAGAAATTAAAACCTTTACAAACAAGCAAAAGCTAAGAGAATTCAGCACCACCAAACCAGCTCTACAACAAATGCTAAAGGAACTTCTCTAGGCAGGAAACACAAAATGAGGAAAACACCTACAATAACAAACCCAAAACAATAAGAAAATGGTAACAGGAACATACATATTGATAATTACCTTAAACGCAAATGGATTAAATGCTCCCACCAAAAGACATAGATTGGCTGAATGGATACAAAAACAAGACCAGTATATATGCTGTCTACAAGAGACCCACTTCAGAACTAGAGACACAAACAGACTGAAAGTGAGGGGATGGAAAAAGATATTCCATGCAAACGGAAATCAAAAGAAAGCTGGAGTAGCAATACTCATATCAGACAAAATAGACTTTACAATAAAGACTATTAGAAGAGACAAGGACACTACATAATGATCAAGGGATTGATCCAAGAAGAAGATATAACAATTGTAAATATTTATGCATGCAACATAGAAGCACCTCAATACATAAGGCAAATACTAACAGCCATAAAAGGGGAAATCGACAGTAACACATTCATAGTAGGGGACTTTAACACCCCATTTTCACCATGGACTGATTATCCAAAACAAAAATAAATAAGGAAACACAAGCTTTAAATGATACATTAAACAAGATGGACTTAATTGATATTTATAGGACATTCCATCCCAAAACAACAGAATACACTTTCTTCTCAAGTGCTCATGGAAAATTCTCCAGGATAGATCATATCTTGGGTCACAAATCAAGCCTTCGTAAATTTAAGAAAATTGAAACTGTATCAAGAATCTTTTCCGACCACAACGTTACGAGACTAGATATGAATTACAAGAAAAAAAATCTGTAAAAAATAAAAACACATTGGGGCTTCCCTGGTGGCGCAGTGGTTGAGAGCCCGCCTGCCGATGCAGGGGACATGGGTTCATGTCCCGGTCTGGGAAGATCCCACATGCTGCAAAGCGGCTAGGCCCGTGAGCCATGGCCGCTGAGTCTGCGCGTCCGGAGCCTGTGCTCCACGATGGGACATGCCACAACAGTGAGAGGACCACATACCGCAAAAAAGAAAAAAAAAAAAAACAAACACATGGAGGCTAAACAATACACTACTTAATAACCAAGAGATCACTGAAGAAATGAAAGAGGAAATCAAAAATACCCAGAAAAAAATGAAATGAAAACACGACGACCCACAACCTATGGGATGTAGCAAAAGCAGTTCTAAGAGGGAAGTTTATAGCAATACAATCCTACCTCAAGGAACAAGAAACATCTCAAATAAACAACCTAACCTTACACCTAAAGCAATTAAAGAAAGAAAAACAAAAAAAACCCCAAACTTAGCAGAAGGAAAGAAATCATAACGATCAGATCAGAAATAAATGAAAAAGAAATGAAGGAAATGATAGCAAAGATCAATAAAACTAAAAGCTGATTCTTTGAGAAGATAAACAAAATTGAAAAACCATTAGCCAGACTCATCAAGAAAAAAAGGGAGAAGACTCAAATCAACAGAATTAGAAATGAAAAAGGACAAGTAACAACTGACACTACAGAAATGCAAAGGATCATGAGAGATTACTACAAGCAATGATATGCCAATAAAATGGACAACCTGGAAGAAATGGACAAATTCTTAGAAAAGCACAACCTTCCGAGACTGAACCTGGAAGAAATAGAAAATATAAACAGACCAATCACAAGCACTGAAATTGAAACTGTGATGAAAAATCTTCCAACAGACAAAAGCGCAAGACCAGATGGCTTCACAAGTGAATTCTATCAAACATTTAGAGAAGAGCTAACGCCTATCCTTCCCAAAACTCTTCCAAAATATAGCAGAGGGAGGAACACTCCCAAACTCATTCTACAAGGCCACAATCACCCTGATACCAAAACCAGACAAAGATATCACAAAGAAAGAAAACTACAGGCCAATATCACTGATGAACATAAATGCAAAAATGCTCAACAAAATACTAGCAAATAGAATCCAACAGCACAATAAAAGGATCATACACCATGATAAAGTGGGATTTATCCCAGGAATTCAAGGATTCTTTAATATATGCAAATCAATCCATGTGATAAACCATATTAACAAATTGAAGGAGAAAAACCATATGATCATCTCAATAGATGCAGAAAAATGTTTTGACGAAATTCAACACCCGTTTATTATAAAAACCCTCCAGAAAGTAGGCATAGAGGGAACTTACTTCAATAATATAAAGGCCATATATGACAAACCCACAGCCAACATCATTCTCAATGGTGAAAAACTGAAACCACTTCCTCTAAGATCAGGAACAGGACAAGGGTGTCTACTCTCACCACTATTATTCAACATAGCTTTGGAAGTTCTAGCCACAGCAAACGGAGAAGAAAAAGAAATAAAAGGAATATAAATCGGAAAAGAAGAAGTAAAGCTGTCACTGTTTGCAGATGACATGATGCTATATATAGAAAATCCTAACGATGCTACCAGAAAACTACTAGAGCTAATCAGTGAATTTGGTAAAGTAGCAGGATACAAAATTAATGCACAGAAATTTCTTGCATTCCTATACACTAATGATGAAAAACTGAAAGAGAAATTAAGGAAACTCTCCCATTTACCATTGCAACAAAAAGAATAAAATACCTAGGAATAAACCTATGTAAGGAGACAAAAGACCTGTATGCAGAAAACTATAAGACACTGATGAAAGAAATTAAAGATGATACAAACAGATGGAGAGATATACCATGTTCTTGGATTGGAAGAATCAACATTGTGAAAATGACTGTAGTACCCAAAGCAATCTACAGATTCAATGCAATCCCTATCAAACTACCAATGGCATGTTTCACAGAACTAGAACAAAAAATTTCACAATTTGTATGGAAACACAAAAGACCCCGAATAGCCAAAGCAATCTTGAGAAAGAAAAATGGAGCTGGAGGAATCAGGCTCCTGGATTTCAGACTATACTGCAAAGCTACAGTAATCAAGACAGTATGGTACTGGCACAAAAACAGAAATATAGATCAATGGAACAGGATAGAAAGGCCAGAGATAAACCCATGCACATATGGTCACCTT
The DNA here is from genome assembly GCF_005190385.1 of Monodon monoceros. Taxonomy (NCBI): domain Eukaryota; kingdom Metazoa; phylum Chordata; class Mammalia; order Artiodactyla; family Monodontidae; genus Monodon; species Monodon monoceros. The sequence goes on along the minus strand of NW_021703774.1, from coordinate 41,438,457 downwards.
ATCTTTGATAAAGGAGGCAAGAATACACAAAGGAGAAAGACAGCCTCTTCAATAAGTGGTGCTGGGAAAACTGGACAGCTACATGTAAAAGAATGAAATTAGAACACTCCCTAACACTATACACAAAAATAAACTCAAAATGGATTAATAACCTAAATGTAAGGCCAGACACTATCAAACACTTAGAGGAAAAAATAGGCAGAATACTCTATGACATAAATCACAGCAAGATCCTTTTTGACCCACCTTCTAGAGAAATGGAAGTAAAAACAAAAATAAACAAATGGGACCTAATGAAACTTCAAAGCCTTTGCCAGCAAAGGAAACCATAAACAAGATGGAAAGACAACCCTCAGAATGGGAGAAAATATTTGCAAATGAAGCAACTGACAAAGGATTAATCTCCAAAATTTACAAGCAGCTCATGCAGCTCAATATCAAAAAAACGAACAACCCAATCCAAAAATGGGCAGAAGTCCTAAATAGACATTTCTCCAAAGAAAATATACAGATTGCCAACAAACACATGAAAGGATGCTCAACATCACTAATCATTAGAGAAATGCAAATCAAAACTACAATGAGGTATCACCTCACACCGGTCAGAATGGCCATCATCAAAAAATCTAGAAACAATAAGTGCTGGAGAGGGTGTGGAGAAAAGGGAACCTTCTTGCACTGTTGGTGGGAATGTAAATTGATACAGCCACTATGGAGAACAGTATGGAGGTTCCTTAAAACATTAAAGATAGAACTACCATATGACCCATCAATCCCAGTACTGGGCATATACCCTGAGAAAACCATAATTCAAAAAGAGTCACGTACCACAATGTTCATTGCAGCTCTATTTACAATAGCCAGGACATGGAAGCAACCTAAGTGTCCATCGACAGATGAATGGATAAAGAAGATGTGGCACATATATACAATGGAATATTACTCCGCCATAAAAAGAAACAAAAGGGAGTTATTTGTAGTGAGGTGGATGGGTCTAGAGACTGTCATATAGAATGAAGTAAGTCAGAAAAAGAAAAATAAATACCATATGCTAACACATATATATGGAATCTGTAAAAAAAAAAAGGTTCTGAAGAACTTAGGGGCAGGACAGGAATAAACATGCAGACGTAGAAAATGGACTTGAGGACACGGGGCGGGGGAAGGGTAAGCTTGGACGAAGTGAGGGAGTGGCATGGACTTATATATACTACCAAATGTGAAATAGATAGCTAATGGGAAGCAGCTGCATAGCACAGGGAGGTCAGCTCAGTGCTTTGTGACCACCCAGAGGTGTGGGATAGGGATGGTGGAAGGGAGACACAAGAGGGAGGAGATATGGGGACATATGTATATATATAGCTGATTCACTTTGTTATAAAGCAGAAACTAATACACCATTGTAAAACAATTATACTCCAATAAAGTTGTTAAAAAATTTAAAAAGGAAAACTGTATATAGACAGATACAGTCTTGGCCAAAGAGGGGAAAAGTAGAAGATGAAGAAGACATCAAATGCTCTAAAGATAGGTATATGACAGAGAAAATATAAAGCCAAATTTTTATATTGGATATAAATATATACATTTTATATATTTATAAAATATAAAAATATAAAAATATATTATATATAAATATATATTTATTATATTTTATATAAATATGTATATATTTATATATAAAATATAAATATAAAAATATAAAACAAACCATAAGTTTGTTTTCTATTTCTATGAATGTATTTCTGTTTTGTAAATAAGTTCATTTGTGTCCTATATATATATATATATATATTGAATCCTGTGAAGTCCATGTTTAATTTCACATTGGTTTCTCCCCTCTCCCCCAAATTTTTGTGGGTCAGCCTTCCCTCCACTTTCAATTGATATATGTTCAGGGCATACATACCAATTTCAAGACCTAAGGGGAAAATCTTTAAGAAGAACATTTGCAAGAAAAAATTATTTAATATAGTTCAGTGCAAAATACAAATTATTCTGAACTCAGTGGAATCATCTATATCTCCTTGGAGAAAATGAAGTAGAATGGCTAGTTGTGTGTGTGTGTTTGCATTTCAAAAGTCAAAATGTTCCTTAATATAGACATAAACTGGATAATCTGAAATTCTAAATACACTAGAACTAATAGAAAATGTATGCAGAAAAAGTAGACTCATGTATCACTTACAAAAATATACATATCATCTAGTATTTATCAGCAGTCCAAGCACTCTAGCTCCCATTAAAATTTAACATAATATTTATGACAGCAAAATATTAAAATTATTGAAATAAATATAGCATGAGTAAATATGTAATACTGTCAAATAATGACTTTCTCTGCCTCTATTCATTCTATTGTACTAATATTACTGACTGCATCCTTTTTACCAGGCCCAGGTTAACTGATTTATAGTTTGTAGAAAGCTCTGAACCATAAGTTGAAAAATTGAAAAAGAGAGAGAACCTTTCCATTTCAACAATGTGAGAAACTAGACATTATAAATTTTGTCAAACAAAAATTAATTGGGTATTCTATTAGACACTGGGAATATCACAGTGATCAAAGGAGACAAATTCCTTACTCTCATGGTATTTATAGTGTGGTGAAGGAAGTGTTCCTATATCAGTATTAAATGATCCTTCTATTCACTTCTCAATTCTCCACTGATATGAGAATAGCAAATATCAAGTATGTGATTTTGAGAGCCAAATACTAAAGAATGTGCAGTTGGTTTATTTGTCCAGCTAAAATTTACTGAGATTTTGCCCATATCCCCTGGTACTCATTGTTTTCACAAGGCCAAAGCTGTCTAACTGCAAGCACCTGTAACTCTTCATCTGAGGGCATTTTAGGGTCAGCTGAGATGGCCTGGAATGCTAGGAAGTCCACACCCTTAGAAGCAACCTCAACCACACTTGAGTGTTAGAAAATAGTGCCTCAGCCCCTTCACTCCTTGGGTGAGACCATTCTGAGGGGTTCCATATGCATACCATCTCCCAGAGATCCTCAGAGGGATTAGGTTCCAGTTGCCCACGGAGGTGACTGCTCATAAATGCACTCTGAATCAACATCTTTCTTTTTCCTGTTAAAATGGATTTATTGTATATGATTCAAGAACCTCCATCTAACTCTTTCTCAGGAGAGGACTTTTAGGACATTCTCTTCACAAAGACAGTTACTACAGTCATTTGAAAAGGCCAGTAGGTAGCATCTTTGAGAAATTCTGTTCTAGAAGTCATCTGCAATTTGGGGGTGGGGGTGGGGGTGGGGGGGATTTGGATTCTTTATATCAATGGAGTACAGAGGCAAAATGGCAGCACTTAACTATCAGAGGCAAGATGAACATAATTATGGCATGGGTAGCAAGACTGGAACGTCAACCAAAGTGTTTTGACTTACTGCATTCTAACATGGTGGTTAATGAATAATAATATTTGTTTTTAAATTTATTTTTATTTATTACACAATTTTTAAAGGTTACTTTCCATTTACAGTTATCACAAAATATTGGCTATATTTCCCATGTGTACAATACATCCTTGAGCCTATGTTACACCCAGTAGTTTGTACCTCCCACTCCACCACTGTATTGCCCCTCCCCACTGGTAACCACTAGTTTGTTCTCTATATCTGTGAGTCTGCTTCTTTTTTGTTGTATTCATTAGTTTGATGTATTCTTCAGCTTCCACATATAAGTGATATTATACAGCATTTGTCCTTCTCTGACTTACTTCACTTAGCATAATGCCCTCCAAGTCGGTCCATGTTGCTGTAAATGGCAAATTTTCATTCTTTTTTTATGGTTGAGTAGTATTCCATTGTATAAATATACATCTTCTTTATCTTCTTTATCCATTCATCTGTTGATGGACACTTAGGTTGTTTCCATATCTTGGCAATTGTAAATAATGCTGCTATGAACATTGAGGTGCATGTATCTTTTAAATTAGTGCTTTTGTTTTCTTCAGATATATACCCAGGAGTGGAATTGCTGGGTCATATGGTAGTTCTACTTTCAGTTTTGAGAAATCTCCACACTGTTTTCCCCAGTGGCTGCACCAATTTACATTCCCACCAACAGTGTACAAGTGTTCCCCTTTCTCCATATCCTCACCATTTGTTATTTGTGTTCTTTTTGATGATAGCCATTCTCACAGGTGTGAGGTGATATCTAAATGTGGTATTTATTTGCATTTCCTTGATGATTAGCAATGTTGGGCATCTTTTCATGTGTCTGTTGGCCATCTGCATTTCCTCTTGGGAAACATGTCTGTTCAGTACTTCTGCCCATTTTTTAATCGGGTTGTTTGTTTTTTTGATATTGAGCTGTATGAGTTTTTTATATACGCTGGATATTAATCCCTTATTGGTCATATCATTTGCAACTATTTTCTCCCATTTATTACATTGTCATTTTGTTTTGTAAATGGTTTCCTTTGCTGTGCAGAAGTTTTTAAGTTTAATTAGGTCCCATTTGTTTATTTTTGCTTTTATTTCCTTTACTTTAGGATACAGATCCAAAACCATAATGCTATGATTTATGTCAAAGAGCATTCTGCCTATGTTTTTCTCAGGGAGTTTTATGATATATGGTCTTACATTTAGGTCTTTAATCCATTTTTAGTTTATTTTTGTATATGGTGTTTTAGAATGTTCTAATTTCATTCTTTTACATGTAGCTGTCCAGTTTTCCCAGCACCACTTATTGAAGAAACTGTCTTTTCTGCATTGTATATTCTTGCCTCCTTTGTCATAGATTAATTGACAATAAGTGTGTGGGTTTATTTCTGGGCTCTCTATCCTATTCCACTGATCTATGTGTCTGTTTTGGGACAGTACTACATTGTTTTGATTGCTGTAGCTTTGTAGTATTGTCTGAAGTCAGGAAGCATGATTCCTCCAGCTCTGTTCTTTTTTCTCAAGATTGTTTGGGCTATTCAGGGTCTTTCATGTTTCCACACAAATTTTAAAATTATGTGTTCTAGTTCTGTGAAAAATTTCATTGGTACTTTGACAGGGATTTCACTGAATCTGTAGAATGCCTTGGGTAGTATGTTAATTTTAACAATATTGATTCTCCCAATCCAAGAATACAGTATATCTTTCCATCTGTTTGCATCATCTTCAATTTCTTTAATCATCATTTTAGAGTTTTCAGAGTACAGGTCTTTTGGCTCTTTAGGTAGGTTTATTCCTAGGTATTTTACTCTTTTTGATGTGATGGTAAATGGTATTGTTTCTTTAATTTCTCTTTCTGCTGCTTCATTGTTAGTGTATAGAAATGCAACAGATTTCTGTATATTACTTTTATATCTTGCAAATTTAGATGAAATGGACTTCAGATCAAATTGATATATATATAGCATTCCATCTGAAAGCAGCAGAATACACATTCTTTTCAAGTGCACATGGAACATTCTCCAGGATAGATCACATGCTATACCACAAAACAAGCCTTGGCAAATTTAAGATAACTGAAATCACATCAAGCATCTTTTCTGACCACAGTGCTCTGAGGCTAGAAATCAACTACAAGAAAAAACTGCAAAAAACGCAAACATGTAGAAGCTAAACAATATGTTCCTAAACAACCAAGGATCACTGAAGAAATTAAAGAGGAAATAAAAAAATACCTAGAGACAAATGAAAATGAAAATACGATGATCTAAAATCTATGGCACACAGCAAAAGCAGTTCTAAGAAGGAAGTTCATGGTGATACAAGCTTACCTCAGGAAACAAGAAAAATCTCAAATAAAAAACCTAATATTACACCTAAAGCAAATAGAGAAAGAACAAACAAATCCCAAAGTTAGTAGAAGAAAAGAAATCATGAAGATCAGAGTAGAAATAAATGAAATAGAGACTAAAAAACAATAGAAAAGATCGATTAAACTAAAACCTGGTTCTTTGTAAAGATAAACAAAATTGAAAAAACTTTAGCCAGACTCATCAAGAAAAAGAGGGAGGGCTTCCCTGGTGGCGCAGTGGTTGCAAGTCTGCCTGCCGATGCAAGGGACACGGGTTCATGCCCCAATCCGGAAAAATCCCACATGCCGCGGAGCGGCTGGGCCTGTGAGCCATGGCCGCCGAGCCTGCGCATCTGGAGCCTGTGCTCTGCAACGGGAGAGGCCACAACAGTGAGAGGCCCGTGTACCGCAAAAAAAAAAAGAAAAAAAAAGAAAAAGAGGGAGAGGGTCCAGATCAATAAAATCAGAAATGGAAAAGGAGAATTTACAACCGATACCAGAGAAATACAAAGGATCATAAGAGACTACTATGAGCAACTACACACCAATAAAATGGATAACCTAGAAGAAATGGACAGATTCTTAGAAAGGTACAATCTCCCAAGACTGAACCAGGAATAAACAGAAAATATTAACAGACCAACTACCAGTAATGAAACTGAATTGGTAATTTAAAAACTCCCAACAAACAAAAATCCAGGACCAAATGGCTTCACAGGTGAATTCTACCATACATTTAGAAGACAACACCTATCTCTCTCAAACTATTACAAAAATTTGCAGAAGAAGGAACACTTCAAACTCATTCTATGAGTCCAGCATCACCCTGATATCAAAACCAGACAAAGATATCACAAAGAAAAAAGAAAGAAAATTACAGGCCAATATCGCTGATGAACATAGATGCAAAAATTCTCAACAAAATACTAGCAAAACAAGCCAACAATATGGTAAAATGATCATACACCATGATCAAGTGGGATTTATCCCAGGAATGCAAGGATTTTTCAATATCCACAGATCAATCAATGTGATGTACCACATCAATAAATTGAAGAATAAAAACATATGATCATCTCAATAGAAACAGAAAAAGCTTTTGACAAAGTTCAACATCCATTTATGATAAAAAAAATTCTCCAGAAAGTGGGCATAGAGAAAATATACATCAACATAATAAAGGCCATATATGACAAACCCACAGCTAACATCATACTCAACAGTGAAAAGCCAAAAGTATTTCCTCTAAGATCAGGAACAAGACAAGGATGTCTACTCTCGCCACTTTTATTCAATATAGTTTTGGAAGTCCTAACCAAAGCAATCATAAAAGAAAAAGAAATAAAAGGAATTCAAATTGGAAAGAAAGAAGTAAAACTGTCACTGTTTGCAGATGACATGATGCTATTGATACATGATACTACACATAGAGAATCCTAAAGATGCCACCAGGAAACTACTAGAGCTCATCAATGAATTCAGTAAATTTGCAAGATACAAAATTAATATACAGAAATATGTTGCATTTCTATACACTAACAATGAAGTAATAGAAAGAGAAACTTTAGATCATGATATTCGTAGGTAGAGAGCAAATTAAGTTTTTCTTAATAACGGTTTTATAGGGATTTAATTCACATACCATGATATACATCCTTTAAAGTGTACAATTCAGTGTTTTTCAGTATATTCTCAGCGTTGTGTAAACATCACCACCATCATTTTAGGACTTTCCATCACCACAAAAAGCCCCCCTGCTTACACATTGGCAGCCACTTCCCATTCCCTCTCTCTCCCAAACTCCTTGCAACTATTAATATACTTTTTGATCTCCACAGATATTCTGGGCATTTCATATAAATGGAATCATAAAATGTGTGGCCTTTATGACTGGCTTCTTTCGTTTAGTATAATATTTTAAAGGGTTGTCTATGTTATAGCATAAGCCAGTGCTTGATTCCTTTTTATTGCTAAATAGTATCCATTGTATGGATATTTTGTTTATCCACTTAAACATTTTGTTTACCCACTTATCAGCAGTTTCCACTTTGGCTATAATTCTGCAATGCACATTTGTGTACAAGTGTTTGAGTGGCATGTGTTTTCAATTCTCTTTAGTATAAACCTGAGAATGGAATTGCTGGGTCATAACATTACTCATGTTTAACATTTTGAGGAAGTGCCAAAGTGTTTTCCATAGTGGCTGCCCCATTTTAAGGTTCCTGTAGCAATGTAAAAGTGTTCCAATTTCTCCACAGCTTCATCAATACTTATTATGCCTTCCTCCTTATTTTAGCTGTCCTAGTGAGTGTGAAATAGTGTTTAATTGTGATTTTTATTTGTATTACTTAATGATTAATGATGTAGAGCATCCTTCCATGTGCTTATAAGTCATTCATGTATTTTTCTTTAGAGATATTTCTATTCAAATCTTTTGTCCATTTTAAAAATTAGGTTGTCTTTTTGTTGTTGAGTTGTAGGAGTTCTTTATATATTCTAAATACCAGCCTCTTATCAAATATATGATTTGTAAATATTTTCTCTCATTCTATGAGTTATCTTTTCACTTTCTTCATGGTGTCATTGCAGCACAATTTTTTTTGATAAAATGCAATTTATCTATTTTTTTCTTTTGTTGCTTATGCTTTTGGTGTCATATCTAAGAAGTCATTGCCTAATCCAAGGTCATGAAGATTTATGCCTACGTTTTCTTTCAAGGGTTTTATAGTTTAAGCCCTTACATTTAGGTCTATTATACATTTTGAGTTATTAAATTTTGTATACAATGTGAATTGGGAGTTCAATTTCATTCTTTTGAATGTGGGTATATAGTTTTTCCAGAACCATTTTTTGAAAATACTATTCTTTCCCTCATTGAATTGTCTTGGCGCCCTTGTAAAAAAGCAAATTAAGTGTTTGTTTTATTTATATAGTCAAAGATATCAAGAGCTGGCCAAAAAAAAGACTGAAATCACCACCACAATAGAAAAGTATGACCTGCACACAGCTTTCAGATCCAAGTAATTCCTAGGAACTGAGTCCATTCATTGAAGCAAAGGCCAGATCTTTTGAGGAACGACCTTGAAATATCTCCATAAGGATATATAGTGTGTATCCCTTCTGTCTTTCCCCATTGGGATCTATGACCATTTCCTAGAGTGAAATGTACAGGGACATGGGAAATGATCAGATTTTTGAGGACTATTAGATATAAGGTATAAGACAACACTGATATCAAGGAATTCCAAATGCAGTATGGTCCTTGCTTAGATGAGTGCCTATGGAGGCCAAATGATAAGTTGTGTTTGGGCCCAAATCTGTTGCACATTATCCAAAGGTTCACAAACCACCTCCCACACACACATAATGTGGTCATTTCCCCAGTTTCCCTTTACATAATTGAGATAGATAACTTAGCAGCTGACAGAACCCTCAGTTGGTTTTTAGAAATTACTTGGAAAATATCCCACAATAAAATGGATTCAGTTATTCTGATAACTAGACTTCATTTTCCAAGAATCAAGCAACGTATAATGAATCTCTTGCTGTCGAAAGGAAATATGTCACATTATTATCACTTGGCAGCAGTGATATAACAAGTTTGATTTCAAATTTTCTATTTTTTTCTAAGTATCTAAAATTTATTGAGCACTTGTTTATTCAGAATGATATTCATTTCTTGTAAATATCACTTACATTTGTATAAGTTTTAGAGCTTTCAAATCATTTTTAAGTTCATCTCATTTAGTGCTCACCATCACTCTGCAAGGATAACTACTGTTATCCTGAGTTTATACATTAAGAACCACAAGTTTAAGCTTTTTAAGTGATTTGCCCAAAACTGTGTGATGATTAATGGAAAAATTAGAATTCAAATCATTTGACTCCAGATTTGGTTATCTGACCAAGCTCTATTTTAAAACCATTAGAGATAAAGCTTTTTCTGATCCTCCAACCAGGCATGATGCCCTCCTGTACATTAAAAAAAAATACCTAGGTTAGGAATCTGCCTGCCAATGCAGGTGACACGGGTTTGAGCCCTGGTCCGGGAAGATCCCACATGCCACAGAGCAACTAAGCCTGTGCACCACAACTACTGAGGCTGTCCTCTAGAGCCCGCAAGCCACAACTACTGAGCCCATGTGCCACAACTACTGAAGCCGGCACACCTAGAGTCCATGCTCCACAACAAGAGAAGCCACCACAATGAGAAACCTGTGCACCGCAACCAAGAGTAGCCCCTGCTTGCCGCAACTAGAGAAAGCCCACGCACAGCAACAAAGACCCAACGCAGCCAAAAAATAAATTAATTAATTTAAGAAAAAAAAAAAAAAGAACCATCTGAGAGATGAGAGCTTTTATCCACAGGCTTCCATATCTAATTGAATGATGACTGTCCCCGGGACTGTTGACTCCCAAGGACCTTGTGACTTTGCTTGCAGGGCTACAGGTATCAGAGAAGGCAAAATAAGGAAAGATGTAAAGTGTATACTTGAGGTGACACACTAGCACCATGAGGAGAGTTGGAACTGTTTTCCACAATTTCAGCTGAAATTAGATGTGGGTTAAAGGAATGTGACAAGTACCAGAGATATCTGCCACAGACTAAGACGGTTTCTTTTATAGAACCAACTTTAGTAGATAATGCCAAACCTATGTTCCAAAATAATTGAACCAATTTACACTTCCTCCAGCAATGAGAGTTCCAGCTGTTCCACATCCCCACCAGTACTTGGTATTATCAATCTTTATTATTTTAATCACTTGGTGAGTATGTAGTGATATCATATTATTATGTTTATCTGCATTCCTTTGATTACTAATGAGGTTGAAAACCTGTTCATAAGTTTGTTGGTCATTTGGATATCCTATTTTGTGAGGTGTCTGTTCTGATCTTCTGCTCAAGTTTTTTGTTTTTTTGGTTTTTTGTTAATTTATTTATTTTATTATTTATTTTTGGCTGTGTTGGGTCTTTGTTGCTGCGTGCCGCTTTTTCTAGTTGCGGCGAGCCGGGGCCACTCTTCATCGCAGTGCGCGGGCTTCTCATTGCGGTGGCCTCTCTTGTTGCGGAGCACGGGCTCTAGGTGTGTGGTCTTCAGTAGTTGTGGCACACGGGCTCAGCTGCTCCATGACATGTGGGATCCTCCCGGACCAGGGCCCGAACCCGTGTCCCACGCATCGGCAGGCGGATTCTTAACCACTGTGCCACCAGGGAAGTCCCTGCTCAAGTTTTTTAAATCAACTTTATTGGAGTATAAATTACATGTGATAAAAATACACCTATTTTAAGTGTTCAGCTTGATGATTTATGACAAATGTTTATCCCTTGTAACCACTACCATACCCATTCTGACCCAGAAAATTCCCTTGTACCCCTTTACTGTCAATCCCCTACCCCCTGCCCCACCCTGGCAACCAATGATCTGCTTACTATCACTGTAACTTAATTTTGCCTATTCTAGAATTTCATGTAAATGGAACTGTATGTACTTCTTTGTGTCTAGTTTCTTTCATTCAGCATAATGTTTTTGAGATCATCCATGTTGTTCACGTGTCAGTCAGTGCTTCCTTTTTATTGCTGAGTCGTACTCCATTGTATAGATATACTACCACTAGTTTATCCATTTAACTGCTGGTGGGCATTTCAAGTTTTTGGCTATTATGAATAAAGCTACTATGATCACTCATGTACAAAAAAAATACCTAGCATGTTCTTGGCACATGTATGCATTTACTTGATGTTATTTCCCCTTACATTTAGTTTTGATGTTCCATAGTTCTTCATGGCATACTTCTTTTGACAATTACCTTAGGCTACAGTTTTAATACTGTCTTATTTCCTCTGCTAGATTTATAAGTACTTGAAAGCTGACTTGAGATCCCCTGGTTTCCTCAGCAATTGATATACTTCAGTCTGATGGATCAGAACCTCTCTCCCTATAACTTCTCCCCAAATGTGGTCATATTTGTCTTACCTTGGTCATTATCTTTGATCTTTCCTTTCCCAGTCATCTAAAAGTCATGGCTAGTGGAATCCTGAGATCATTATTTCTTACCTGCTTATTATCTCTTGAGTGACTTTCAGCCACCAAATAATTATCTTTTCAGATCTGGGAATAACACTATTCTCCTTCTCAGACCAGACCCAGCCTCCATCACTGTTGTAACCTTCATTCATACAGTTCTCCTTTATCACTAACATCCTGATGTCTAACAATACCCTTCATGCCCCTAGCAGAAAAGGGCACTCCTTGTACAATGTACACATGAACTGATTTATAAACTGGTGTGGTCCAGAGACCCAGTTCTCAAAGTCCCAACAGACTAGCTGCTCCTCTATACCAATCAATCTAACATTAAGAATTTGTAAAACACCAACTATTTGGATCACACTGCACCAGTCACTCTGAGAATTATCTGTATGCCAACTGAGACTGCAACTTTTTTTTGTTCCTTTCTAATTCCTTTAAGGCTGTGATTCCTTTTTCTGAAGTTACACACTGCAGATTTATGGCAGGATTAACTCAACAGTTTGACAGCAATATTGTACCATCTGGTTACAAGCCTGATTATTTTTCTGTGGGTTGTTACTGCTACCCAACACAACAGAAAGGTATCAAGGATATCATACTACTCTTGGGCTACACATCATATATTTGAATCAGCAAGATGAATGAAGCTGATATAATTAGGTTAATCCAGACTATTAGTTCTCCTATTAAATGGTAAACTCTTGAAAGTCAACTACCCAGGTCTTATCCATTTGTGTCTCCTATATACAAATATTTTGTTGAATCAATTAGAAAACAATATAAGACTAAAGTGATAAAATAAGTAGTATAAAACAAATTCCTATGAAACTTGGAGAGGGAATATATTCTAATTTCCAGCACTGATTATACGAAACTCAGCATTTTTACCTTGTCCAATGTTACAGTAATATGGAGATGGGACTCCAAAAGAAATAAGAATAACTTCAAAACAACACACAAAACTTCTATTTAAAATTTTGTAGTTACTCTATGTCCCTTAGACTCATTAATAGTGATTTAGGTTCAGTATTTCTCATTGTTCCCCAAACTCAAATTTTGTCTGTTTTGGAAGATATTTCATGCAGGTATATACTCTAAAGAAATTGCTTGTCTTTCTTTCACACATTAACATTGACTTTGTCCAGATGCCTCTATTCTGAGTAATTTAGCAGTATTATTTGAAATACATGAATCTTTTAGTCTCTTTTCCATCTGACATTCCAGTTACTCAGTTCACCTTAGATTTCACTGCTTTTCAAAAAAAATTATAATCAGTGTGCTTTGCAAAAATAATGAATATTTCTTTAATGAGTAGGCATCTAGGCCTTCACTACCTCTTACATCTTCATTTCAGTTCCTTTAATACTTTCTGATGTCTAAATGGAAAATTAATAAAAACAATTAGGTTTCCATTAAAAAGAGCCTTATGCAAGTATATTCATAATATCCTTTCTCCCCAAAAGGGATTAAAAATGCCTTAATAAAAATAAGAAAGAAGCACAAAATAAAACTAGTATAATAGAAATGGAAAATTGGCACTGAGGAGAATAAGGAATGTAGGGAGCCAATATAGTAAATGAATTCAGTTATAATTTTCCTGACAACCCAAACTAAAAGGAATATCTAGTATGTTATATAATGTATAAAGTCAGTGAAAAGGAAACAAATTCTTCAAAGCATATGTATAGTGATTAGTCCAAAAAGTCTAATAAGTTTCCAAAATACCTTAAGGTAGAAGTAATACCTTGCCATTCCTTTAGTTCAAGAAATATCAAGCATGTAGTTCAAGGACTTACACTAAGTATTGTATTGAATATCAAGATGCAAAAACCTCCAGTCCCTACGCATAGAATATGTATAATCCAGCTGGACAAATAAGAGGTGTGCTTATAAAGGTAACTGACAATACGAGCCTACGTATTTTAAATGTGAAATTAATTGTGCAGCCCTTAAAAGTTGGAGAAATTGGGAGGAAGGAGAGACTGCTGTTCCAGGCTTGAAATAACCACAGGGCAAGTGATGCTAAGAAAATCAGTCCCAGGATTTGGGCATGCAGAACAGAACATTATTGGGAGTCCGGTGAGCAGAGATGAGGTCAGAATCCAGGGTATCAGGGCATATCTGATGTGAACAAGTTTTAGTATCTAAAACTTGATGTAAACAAGTTTTAGTATCTAAGGAAACTGACCAAGTTTGGCTTTCAGAAATCTAAGTCAAGCAGAAAGACATGGTAGGAGTAAAATCCAAAAATATATCCACTACTCAGGTTTCAGTCTTCAAGCCAGCTATCTAGAAACAAGAATGGTGTTCCATCCAAAAGACTTGGAACCCTGTCTGTTTTCAAACAGACTCCTTGGAGGGAGTGGATAAGAAAGGTCAGAGTGGGTGCTTCTCAGAATAAGTGCTCTCCAGGGGCTGGTGCCTGCCCAGAAAACGAACTCTGGGAGTCACCTTTTGGGAACCAGTAACCCTCAAATCAATTCCAGGGTATTCAGAGAATAGCAAATAAGATAACAAGGGGTCTGGAAGTCGTTGCAAGTAAGGACTTTTTAAAAGAATTAATCATGTTAATGATTAATGACCAAGAGGAATATAATTGTTGTCTTTAGATATTATAAAGGGTTGCCCTATATATCTATAAATGTAAATTATTTTATTCTACTTTTGTGCATTATTTCTTAGTTTTCAAGCACTAAATATGTAGTCTCAGTTCAAATTTTTCTTAATTGAATAAATCATCTACTTTTAAAAACAAATGATTTTTCCATCCAGAGAGCTGGAAGTTAGATGACCCTCTGTCAGAAATGCTGTAGATGATATTCTGGCATTGAAAGTCACTTTCAGGTATCTCCCGCTCTATCTTTTGGTAAGTTTCATAGTTTCAACACTACCTTCCTTTCAACCAAGGAATATTTTGATCCCTCTTATACACACCAACTTCTCATAATAGATCTGACAATACTTTACACTTGGTCAGGGAAAGAACGTTTCATAGCACATCCCTGATCCCCCTGGCTTGAAGTCCTCCTTATCTTGGAAAACCAAGGCTAAAAGAGGTCAGATAACTCACAGAAAGTCGCAAGGTTAGTTAATGGCGGAGCTGCAATATCAGCACTCCAAAGGCTTACTGATTCTCTTTCCACTCTACCACTCTTCCTCCCTTGCAGGAGGAGGAACCCGTAAGAGAGGCGTATGATAAGGCAAGTGCAAGGGCAGAAAGCGTATCCTTGTTAAATGAGAATACAGGCAAGACACAAACCAGGCACCTTTTAAAAACTAGGTTGCTTCCCTGCAGAATGCTCAGACATCTCATTTCCTATTTGCCCTGTCCACACACACAGACGAGCAGTCATCTCCAAAACTGGATGCACAGCTCCAAAGTGACACACAAAACAATCCACTGGGGTGGAAAAAAGAATACAGTAAAAGTTCTATGTATATTAATTTTAATGTCACCCATCAGTACTACTTTTATATATGTTTTATATATACATATAATGCATTGAGATGCATATGTATATAGTTTATACATTAATATACACATATTGAAGATACATGCTCAAGAAGCAATCAGAAAAGTTTAGAGACCACTGGTTTTAAGACAAGCTGTAATGTTCACTGTATAGTGTTCACTGAATTCCTGAGTTGCTGCATTCGAATAATTTTTCCCCTGGTTATACAAAACAAAATACATACCCCTTATAATTAGTTCTAACTGGTTACCTCCAAAAAGTCCCAAAGAGCAAAATACATCAGAGATTTACCGCAAGGCTCAGAACTGCAGAGCAATGGGCATCACAGGCAATGGCTCAATTTCCATAGCAGAGACAAAGTCCTGATGTCAAAGTTGAGCCACTGGCTGAAACAAAATAATCAGGTTGTTTGTATCTCCTCAGGGCACAAGCGGCAGATTGGATTTCCTTAGGACTAGCCATCTATTTTGAGACTAGAGGACCATATTCACCTCATGAACTGCATTTGCTAAAAGAGCAAGAAAATGTTCTGTTTTTTTATTAATTTTTTTTAAGATTTTTTTTGATGTGGAACATTTTAAAAGTCTTTATTGAATTTTTTACAATATTGCTTCTGTTTTATGTTTTGGTTTTTTGGCCCCAAGGCATGTGGGATCCTAGCTCCCTGACCAGGGATTGAACCCACACCCTCTGCATTAGAAGGTGAAGTCTTAACCACTGGACCACCAGGGAAGTCCCAAGAAAATGCTGATAAGTCAGTATTTTATCACTTGTCAGAAAGCATACAGGATGTGTCTGAGAAAAAAAGAACTGAAATATATGTTGAAATAAATCTTAAAAATTCCTTACCCACTTACCACAACTAGAGAAAGCCCATGCGCAGCAACTTAGACCCAATGCAGCCAAAATAAAATAAACAAATAAATAGGATAACCTTACTTACAGCCATGGTGTCCACTGCATTTTGTTGGAAGAATTCTAATATGAGGAATTGCTGAGGGTCACCAGTTCTTCCAAGTGCTGTTGCTTCCAAGTGGAGAGGACCTAAGTTACTTGAAGCCCCTCCAGGTCTGACACCAAACCCAGTCTGATCCACACTTCATGTGCCCTGCTTAGGACTACTTAGAATGGTTTCTCAGAAAGCAGTTTTTGGCTTCTTGGCATCAGAACTTCAAAATCAACTAAAAGAACCTTTTCCTCATGTGAAGTAAAGCCAGTTACAAGCTGGTAAGGTAACAGGGATCAACAAAATCAAAGTTCAAACTAGATATCAGAAACCATGGGCACAACATGGGAGAGAAGAGATGCGCTCTCTCTCTAATGAGTGAATTCAGGTCTGCAAACAGAACCCACTCAGGCTCCTTTACGAAAAAAAGAAATTTCTAGAAGGGAGTGGAAATGAGTGTCAGAAAGCCAGGTTTACACACTGTGCCACCTGGCACAATGCTCCAATTATACCACAGATCTTCCCCAGTGAAGATGCCACAGTTGTCATGCCTGGGCAAGCGACCCCACAGTTTGCCCCGCTGATGCTATTACTGGACCTCAGTCCTGCTATCTCTGCTCCTACACTCACCAGGCTGGATGCTCCACAACACCTCTTCTTAATGCCATTAGTTTCTGAATTGAAGTCTCTCATGAGTGAATCTGGTGAAGGCTAGGTAACGCACCTACCTGCGTTTCAACCACAAGGGAAAGACTAATAACTGACTTCTACCTTGAAGACAAAGAGTCATCATAAATTGGGGGATTTCCCAAACATCAAAAGGTGTTCAAAGTTGCCACCATTTCAAATATGTTTCACACTGGAAATGAGCTATAGTACCCCACTACCTGGTACTGCCTGACATGTGTGGTAGGACCCAATGAGACAGTTTCCCACTTGGCCAGACAAAGCTCTTCTCAGTGGGGTTGAATGGTGCCCCTGCATATTTTAAAAAAGACTTTAACTTACAACTGGCATGAGGCAATAGTGTATTAACAGAGAAGTTCTTGTCCAGTGTCAAATTATTAGCCTTTAGCTGTGGAAAATACCTGGTCAAGAGGCTAAGCTAAAGCACAGGATCAGCGCAGAGATTACTTAATTTTGAGGAAATGGATAGATTCACATAAGCAGCTATTTTGATTTAATAAAGCTGCAATTTAAACCCTCCACTGAGGCAAGTTTATGGTGCTACAATTTTTCCTCATTGTGTAAATCAATATCAGGCTACACATACGTAATTACGAAAAGAAAGGCATAAGCACAGAGTCATGCGCTGTTTGCTCAGTCCGATATTTGTTTGGTGAAGAATTGTATTATGGCTTTAAGATATATTCCAAGGATTTTTTATTTTATCATGGCCAAAATAGATATTTCTGTCCCCTTCTATTCTCATAAATTATCTGAAAATGGCAGAAAGTGTCAAGAATCAAAACATAAACTTCACCTTTGGTGAAACCAGGAGACAGCTCAACCACAATAAATGAAAACTGAAAGCAAATGGAGAGGAGTGGCAAAAAACAAAGAGGAGGGTGGTGAAATGTTAGTGCCCAGAGATTTGTAACATGGATGATGAACAATGCTATTCCCTCACAGAAAGTTTCACAAGAAAGGCTCGGGACTCACAAGCATGAAGCTTATAACACAAGGCGGACGTGAGGAGTTGTGGTGAAAACCTCAGAAAATGGATGAGGATTACATGAGGAACAGTTGAACTCTCTCCCTTCCCTAACCCACCACTAACAGAAAAAGAACAATCAGAAAATAAAGAAATATTCTTGGTAATTAAAAATACAACAGCTAAAATAAATAACTCACTAGAATAATTAGAAGATACAGCCAAGGAGCCTCATAGAATGGAGTGAGAGGACTAAATGCTGGACAAAAAACAGAAAGCCAGGGAATGAAAAGATGAATTCAAGAGGTCCAATGTTCCACTAATGGAATTTCCAGAATGAAACAATAAAAGAGTTAGGAGGGAATCATCAAAGAAAGACTATCAAAATTTTTCACTTAACTGAACACAAGAAGCCTCTGGATTGAAAGGACCCACCAGCTATACAGCTCATTGAATAAAAACAAGCCCACACCAAGGCACATCATTTTGAAATGTGAAATAATAAATACTTCCAGAGAGGAAAAAATTAGATCACATACAAAGGATAAAAAAGAATGACACTGGGGCTTCCCTGGTGGCGCAGTGGTTGAGAGTCCGCCTGCCGTTGCAGGGGACACGGGTTCGTGCCCCGGTCCGGGAGGATCCCACATGCTGCGGAGCGGCTGGGCCCGTGAGCCATGGCCGCTGAGCCTGCGCGTCCAGAACCTGTGCTCCGCAATGGGAGAGGCCACAACAGTGAGAGGCCCGCGTGCCGCAAAACAATGGAACAATCCCTTCAAGTATCTGAAGGAAAATTATTTTAAATTCTAAATCCTACCCCCAAATCAAATTATAAATTAGATGTGAAGGTAGAATAAACACATTTTCACACGTACAATGCCTCATAAATTTATTTCCCATGTACTTTTCTCAAAAACCACCTAAGGGCTACACTGAAATAAGTGGGAAAAAAATCAAGAAAGAAAAAGATAAGATATAGGAAGCAAAGAATCCCACACAGACATTCAAAGATAAATCCCAATATAAACCCCAGGATGCCAAGTATAAAGAAGACTAGAGAACACCATTCAAATTGAAACAAGAAGTTGAAAAGGTCCTGCAGAGCATCTTCAAGGGAAAACTAGAATCTGACCGATGACCTCATTCAATTCAAATATGGAAAACTGTACTGAGAAGCCATGGAAGGTTACGAAAACACTTAGTAATGAGTGCAAAGAAAACTCAAACAAATGAAGAAATGAGGCAATGATTAACCCCAGGAAAATATATATATATTTTTCAAGAAAAGAAATGAAATTGTAGTATGTTATTGTCTCAGCAGTGAACAATTTTTGTATAGTCATAAGAATGTAAACTCTGAGTTCTGATTACCCCAAGCTGTCATGTAACTATATTGGAAAGATGGTGTGTAAGGACTCAGAGTGTATGTAGAGAGTGGGGAGACTGGGCAGCAAGTCTGTGTATATGAGAGCTAAATCCTAATCTTCCTTAGTCAAAAGTTGAGACAAAGTCTAAAATTGGTTAATCAAGAGCATAACAACATTTAGAAATATGAAGATAAATACAAAAAAGAAGCAAATATTGGAAGAGTGCTAAAAGTCTTATGAAAAATGATAATCTCTCCCCCTAATTCCTGATATCTGGTCTACTCTCCAAAGGTAAATTCTTCATAGTCTTTTAGTAGCTTCTTTTTGTATTTATTGGATTAAAATTTAAATTACTCTTAGAAAGATATTCTCAGAACCAGAGTTACCACAGTCTTGCAACCATTGGAAAAGCAGCTTAAAGAGCGACAAGGCATTTTACAAAAAGCTGGAGGGGTCAAGTCTGGGCTAAATCCACCCCCAAGGCTCAAAGTTCTTCCCCGGCCTAGTCCCACCCCTGTCCTTGGCATCCCTCTTGGAACCATGTGTGGCTTGACCTCATGCAGACTCACTTCACAGACCTTGCTTCCCGCCTGGGCTCTCACATTGAGCTATGGATTGAACCTGGTGCACTGTCACATGCTCCCTCCACCACAGCCTGCATCCTGCAGTTTTTACACCTCTGAGAGACACTGGGTGCTAAGGAAGGTGACGGTGTGAAGCCATAAGTCGAATCTGTGGCCAGGAAGGATAGATAGCCCAAGACTGAAAAGGTGGGAAACAGTCTTCTGAGAAATCCATCCAAAATGCCTAGCAGCATATTTCTTGCTTAAAACTTTTCAGGAATCACTAGAATTTTGCGTGCTAACTCTTTCTCCATAATGGCTTAAAGGCTCTTCCTGGGGTCTTCATTAAGTATCTGATCCTGGGCTATCCATCTCAGTAAATCTCAAATAGCATTAAATTCCATGCAAGGAAGAATGTTCTGATCTATGCAATGAAAAGCAACTAGAATTTTCGCCTATCTTATTGAAATTAAAGTCCGAAGCTTAGGGGATTTCTGTTTGTTAATAAACTTTATATCATGTAAATAGGAACACCCTGCCTAACAGTATTCCTCCAAGACCTGCTGGATACAGGAGCAGTAGCAGATGTGAGGGTGGCTCTATGATCTACTGCATTCTCTGGGAGTGGAAGACATCAAGAAGGGCTGACAAAACAGCCTGGGAAAGGAACCCTCGCTCTTGGTTAGTGAGGCCCTTACACTACATAAGATCAAAGCTGGGATAAAATGATAATGTAACATGGCATACAATGTAACATTGGCTCCAGTCTCATATACTATCTCAGCACTTGTTTGTGGAGTGAGCGTAAATCCCACTCCTGGTGTGAGCAGAGGTCCGGAGCCCAAATCTCAAGGTTACACCCATCTGATGCACCCAGCTAGTGGCAGAATTTATCATTGTTAGGAAAGCACCTTTCTCCTTCATTTTTCTGGTCCCAAATCTCATGCAGAGATCTAACTAAGTCTTGCAGTTGACCCAGACTGATTGTTTTAAGCTCTGGCCCATAGCTGGTTTATACAGAGCTTTGCTGGGGCACAACCCCTCTCTGAGAAGCCTTCGTGGGGACATCAGTATTAGACTTGTTAACGCTTACTTCTCATTTACTAGTTTCATATATTCATTCCATAAATGTTCAAGTACTTTAAATGTGAGTACAGAAATGAAAACGACATTAACTGCCTTCAATGGGTTCTCAGTCTAGTGAGGGAGACAGACGTCAAACAACAGGGTATGCGATTGTGCTAATAGGACTACACACGGGATAACTAGCATCAGAGGAGGGGCAAAGAATCTCGTGAAGAGGGATCAGGGAAGAATTCCTGAACTACTGTGTTCAAAACTAAGATGTTCTAAAGCATTCTAGAGAGAAGAGATAGAATGTGAAAAGGGCAAACAAGAAAGGGAGGTAATGGCCAGGTTGAAGATCTGAGAGTAAATTGGGTTGTCTAAAGCACATGGCACAGTGCTGGGAGATAAGATTTCAAGCACAAGAAGTCTGTATACCATGCTAAGAATTTGAGCTTTATTCTATTAGAGATGGGAAGTCAAATGGCTAAGAAATTCAGAATTACATTTTAGAAAGATCACTGTAGCATCAATGTGAAAGATAAATTTTAGTGAGGGATAGAAAAAGAGATTGAGAGTGTAAGCGGGGAGCTGAATTAGGAGGTAAAATGGAAAACAAAACAAACAAAAACAAAGTCTAAATGATGACATTGTGGGTAGAGATGACAAAGAGACTTCAAATTTATCCACAACAGGAATATTTCTCACTCCTCCACTGCTACTGAAACAGCACATAAAACACTGACCAGCTTAAACTGGTTTTGCCTCCTTATATAGGCTGTTGATTAATCAAACTGAAACAGCACACAACTTCTTAAATAGGTTGATTGATTAATCAAACCTTGAGTTATTTTACAGAGACAGCAATGCACATGTGCAAGACAGGAACCCAGGTCTCCAGGCTGACCCCATAACCGAGAAACTTCGTCTGGGGAGCTCAAAGAAAAGCAGTGTCGCCACCCCATCCCTTTATGAAGCAAGAAGTCCTTCAATAAGGAAAATCAGGTTTCCAGCAGCATGAGTACCATCTATGGACTCATTAGAGATTAGCCAATCAGCTTCCAAGTTTGAAATCATCTAACCCCTTAAATTTCGCCCCAACCCTGGATGGAATAGACAGATTTGAGCCCTGCCTTCTCTCCCTGATGTTGACCTCGCAATAAAGCTCTTTTTTTTTTTTTCCTCAAAAGCGGGTGTCATAGTATTAGATTCTATGCCTGTCGGGGCAGGGGCGGGGGGGGCGGTGGGCAGCGAACCCTTGCTGGGTAACACTGCCACACCGGAGCAAGGCATTATTATCTCTTGACTGGATTTTCACAAAAGCCTCCCAGCTGGTCTCCCCATTTTCCTCCTCGCTTTGCTTTCAACCACTCTCACTCAGCAACCAAAATGAGTCTGCTGAAACTTAGATCTGATTATGTAACTCCCCTGATCAAAATCCTCCAGTGGCCTTCAATCATGCCGCGGACACAAACCAAAGCCCTTTTAATGGCCCTTAAGGCCACACAGACTTGTCCCCCATCACCTCTCTGACCTCTTCTACTACGCATCTCCAAAACCAAGCACCACTCTTGACTTAGAGATTTTTCCCTTTTCTGGAATGGTTTCCCCCAAATATTTCTTTTCTCACCTCCTTCAAATCTACTCAAATGCCACCTTCTCCAAGAGGGTTCCCTGAGCACCTTCTAGAAAATTGCAACCCCCAACACTCCCTATTCCCCTTACCTGTTTAATTTTGTCTATGGCTCTTATTATCTACTAATATGCTGTATAATATTTTACTTAATTCTTTTGTTTCTCATCTATGCCCTTCCCCTCATCTTGGCCTGTAACTTCCATGTGGGTAGGAATTTTTATCTAGTTCTGGTCATTGCTGCATACCTGCAGTACCTAGAATGATGCCTGGTACATAGCAGGTACTCAATAAATATGTATTAAATGAATAAACATCTAGGAAGTGAAATCAATGGGACTCGTTGATTGATAAAACATAAGGGTTAGGAAAAGGAAAGAGTCTGGGTTGCCTTACAGGTTTCCTGTTTGTCTTACTGGGAAGATAGTGATACCATTTAGTAAGACAGGAGCCAGAGGGAGATGTAATTAGTTCTATTTTTGACAGATTGACCTGGGGATACAAGTGGACCATTTGTGCCAGTTATCAATTTATTGAGCCCCTAAGTCCACCCTTCTTTGCTTTGTGTACTGGAGCCAGACCCTGTAGAAACATCTCCTTTGCTAGCTGATTCAATGTTAGGCTTTGTCAACAGAGAGCACTGGGGGGACACTGTGAGGCCATAGCAGCAGAAGTGAATCAGCATGTAGAAGCCCCAGGGGCATTCACCCCAGAATGCCTCTCAGACCAGCTCCAACCCTGGGCCCTCTGGCAAGCTTTTCCATCACTGTATGTTCCTCTGGCAGCCATGCCCTCTCCAAAAAGGCCTGAACTTCAGCCCTGGAAAGGAGGAGCATAGCTTTTTGAAATTCTTAATTTCTTACCTTTTTGCTCTTCCACAGACCTGGAGGTAGTAGCTGCATTCTGCATTTAATAATTTTCTACCTTTAGAGATTTCTGCTTCCCTTCAAGTAGTTAATCACCTTTTACCAGTTAACAGTTTTTTATATTAAATGTTCTCTTATTTAAATTGCTGGTGTATTTTCTATCTCCTAACTGCACCCTGACCAATACAACATCCAAGTGGAGATGCCTCTTAACGAGCTATAGATGCAGCTTTAAAGAGAGATTTATATTTGGAAGTTTCCAGAATACTGCTGGAATTTAAACCAGAGTAGATGATTAATCATAGAAAGTATAAACAGTAAAGACATAAGGGGCTAATGAAGGAGCACTGGGTCACCATCACTGTGGCAGGTGGGGGAAGGGGGGGCGTTAGGAAAAGAGTAAAATTGGAAATTGAGGGAAAGGGGGAATTGGGAAAGTCAAGTGGAGAATTAAGAAGGAGCTGAGAAGTGTTTGTCTCAGAGGTAGAAAGAAAATCAGGAGAAGCCAGAGGCAGAGAGAGTTTCGAAGAGAGTTTGATCAATAATGCAAATACTACAGGAAACTAAATTAAGTTAACTGGAAACATAAAATGAAGTTAGGAGTAATCGTTTCAAGAACAATTTTAGTACAGTGATTTGAGAACTCAATAAAAAGAGAGGAAGTAGGCATGACAAATGTAAACCACTCTTACTAAACTTAAAAGATTAGGCTGCTATGATGTGCAAAAGCTTTTAAGTTTCATTAGGTCCCATTTGTTTATTTTTGTTTTTATTTCCATTTCTCTAGGAGGTGGGTCAAAAAGGATCTTGTGATTTATGTCATAGAGTGTTCTGCCAATGTCTTCCTCTAAGAGTTTTATAGTGTCTGGCCTTACATTTAGGTCTTTAATCCATTTTGAGTTTATTTTTGTGTATGGTGTTAGGAAGTGTTCTACTTTCATTCTTTTACATGTAGCTGTCCAGTTTTCCCAGCACCACTTATTGAAGAGGCTGTCTTATCTCTGTTGTATATTCTTGTCTCCTTTATCACAAATAAGGTGACCATAGGTGTGTGGGTTTATCTCTGGGCTTTCTATCCTGCTCCATTGATCTATATTTCTGTTTTTGTGCGAATGCCATACTGTCTTGATTACTGTAGCTATGTAGTATAGTCTGAAGTCAGTGAGCCTGATTCCTCCAGCTCCGTTTTTCTTTCTCAAGATTACTTTGGCTGTTCGAGGTCTTTTGTGTTTCCATACAAATTGTGAAATTTTTTGTTCTAGTTCTGTGAAAAATGCCATTCGTAGTTTGATAGGGACTGCATTGAATCTGTAGATTGCTTTGGGTAGTATAGTCATTTTCACAATGTTGATTCTTCCAATCATACAGAGTGAAGTAAGTCAGAAAGAGAAAAACAAATACTGTATGCTAACACATATATATGGAATCTAAAAAAAAAAAAAAAAAAAAGGTTCTGATGAACCTGGGGGCAGGACAGGAATAGAGACACAGACGTAGAGAATGGACTTGGGGACATGGGGAGGGGGAAGGGTAAGCTGGGATGAAGTGAGAGAGTAGCATGGACATATACACACTACCAAATGTAAAATAGATAGCTAGTGGGAAGCAGCTGCATAGCACAGGGAGATCAGCTCGGTGCTTTGTGACCACATAGAGGGGTAGGATAGGGAGGGTGGGAGTGAGAAGCAAGAGGGAGGGGATGTGGGGATATATGTATACATATAGCTGATTCACTTTGTTATACAGCAGAAACTAACACAACATTGTAAAGCAATTATACTCCAATAAAGACGTTAAAAAAAAAAAAAAGATTAGGCTGCTAGAGAGGTAGTTGCTGGCATAGCAGCTCCACAAAAGCATCAGTGTCTCATAGCCCTCCTGGCTTTCTGCCTCCCTGTCCTCCGCAGGTTGCCATGGTTTTAACATGGTTGCTGAACCCCTGGATTTCATATTCTTGTTCCAGGAAGGTAGGGGAACGGCCTACCTTCTGTATGATATCATTTATATGTGGAATCTAAAAAATACACTTTCAGCTTTTTGCCGCTGAGTATGATGTTAGCTGTGGGTTTGTCATAAATGGCATTTATTATGTTGAGATATGTTCCCTCTATATCAACTTTGATGAGAGTTTTTATCATGAATGTTAACATTAAAATTTGTCAAATGCCTTTTCTGTGGCTATTGAGATAATCATTGATTTTTATCCTTCCTTTTGTTAATGTGGTATATCATATAGATCAATTTGTGGATACTGAACCATCCCTGGAACCAGGAATAAATCCCACTTGATCATGGTGTGTTATCCTTTTTATATATTGCTGAATTTGGTTTGCTAATATTTTGTTAAGAATTTTTGCATCTATAGATAGATAGATATTGGCTGTAATGTTCTTTTCTTGTAGTTCTTTGTCTGGTTTTATCTGAGTAATGGTGGCCTCAGCAAATATATTTGGGAGTGTCCCCTCCTCTTCAATTTTTTGGAATAGTTTGAGAAGGATAAGTTCTTCTTTATACATTTGGTAGAATTCTCCTATGAAGCTATCCAGTCCTGGATTCTTGTTTACTGGGAGCTTTTTAAATTACAAATTCAATTTCACTGTTAGTGATTAGTCTGTTTATTGTCTGTTTCTTCCTGATTCTGTCTTGGCAGGTTGTATGTTTCTAGAAATTTGTCTATTTCTTCTAGGTTGTTCAGTTTGTTGGCATATAATTGTTTGCAGTATTCTCTTATGATTTTTTGTATCTCTGGGGTATTGGTTATTATTTGTTCTCTTTCATTTATTTTGTTTATTTGGGTCCTCTCTCTGTTCTTCTTGATGAGCCTGGCTAAAGTCTTATCTATTTTTTTTATCTTTTCAAAAAACCAGCTCTTGATTTCATTGATCTTTTCTATTTTTTCCCTCCAATTTATTTATTTCTTCTCTGATCTTTACTATTTCCTTCCTTCTGTTGACTTTGGGCTTTGTTTGTTCTTTGTTTTCTAATTTCTTTATATGGTAGGTTAGGTTGTTTTTTTGAGATTTTTCTTGTTTCATGAGGTAGGCTATATTGCTATAAACATCCCTCTTAGAACTGCTTTTGCTGCATCCCATAGGCTTTGGAAAGTTGTGTTTTCATTTTCATTTTTCACACGGTTTTTTTCTGATTTCCTCTTTGAGTTCCTCATTGATCTTTTGGTTTTTTAGTAGCATGTTGTTTAGTCTCCATGTGTTCGTGTTTTTCCCATTTTTCTTCCTGTAATTAAATTTTAGTTTTATACCACTGTGGTTGAAAAATGCTTGATATAATTTCTATCCTCTTAAATTTGTTGTGGCCTACTATATGGTATATCCTGGAGGACATTCCATGTGCACTTGAAATGAATGTGTATTCTGCTGTTTGGGGATGGAATGTCCTGTAGATATCTATTAAGTCCAAATGGTCTAATGTGTCATTTAAGACCACTATTTCCTTGTTGATATTGTCTGGATGATCTAATGATGGAAGTGGGGTGTTATAGTCCCCTACTATCATTGTATTATTGTCTCTTTATGTCTGTTAATATTTGCTTTATATATTTAGGTGCTCCTATATTAGGTGCATATATGTTAACAAGTGTTATATCCTCTCTTGTATTGATCCCTTGATCGCTTTATCATTATAAAATGCCCTTATTTATCTTTTGTTATAGAATTGGTTTTAAAGTCTATTTTGTCTCATATGAGCACTGTTATACCTGCCTTCTTGTCATTTCCATTTGCATGAAATATCTTTTCCATTCCCTCACTTTCAGACTGTGTGTTTTCAGCTCTAAAGTGACTCTCTTATAAGCAGCATAAAGATGGATCCTGGTTATTAATCCAATCAGCCACTCTAAGTCTTTTGATTGGAGCAGTTAGCCATTGACATTTGAAATGATTATTGATAGATACGTACTTCTTGCCATTTTGTTACTTGGTTTCTGGTTGTTTTGTAGTTCTTCTCTGTTCTGTTCTTCTCCTTTTAGTTTCTTCCTTTGTGGTTTGATGATTTTCTCTAGTAGTATGCTCATGTACCTTTCACTTTAGGTTTTGTGTATCTATTGTAGGTTTTTGATTTGTGGTTACCACAGGGTTTGTATATGTTGACCTACATCTATATCTACTTGTTTTAAACTTGTAATTTAATTTCAAATACAATCTAAAAATCTACATTGTTTTACTCATCTCCCTTTCATGTTGTGTTTTTGATGTCATATTTTACATCTTCATTTTTATCCCTTTACTGTTTAATGTAGCTATAGTTGATTTCACAATTTTTTGTCTTTTAATCTATGTACTGGCTTATTTAATTGGTTTATCCTCAGCCTTCAATATATAATTGTCTTTACTAGTGGGATTTTTCCTTTCCTATGGATACTTATTTCTTGTCATAGCCTTTTTTACACTTAGAGAAGACATTTCTTTTAGAATAAGTTTAGTATGGATGAACTCTTAGTTTTTGCTTGTCTGAAAAGTTCTTTATCTCTCCTTCAATTCTAAATGATAATCTTGCTGGGTAGAATGTCCCAGGTTGCAGGGTTTTCCCTTTCATCACTTTAAATACACCATGCCACTCCTTTCTGGCCTGCAAAGTTTCTGCAGAAAAATCAGCTGACAGCCTTATGGCTGTTCCCTTACATATGACTCTTTTGTTTTTCTCTTGTTCCCTTAAGAATTCTCTCTTTATCTTTAACTTTTGCCATTTTGATTATACTATGTCTTGTTGTGGTTCTGTTTGGGTTCAACTTGTTTGCGACAATCTATGCTTCCTTTACCTGGATATCTGTTTCCTTCTTCAGGCTTGGGAAGTTTTCAGCCTTAAATTAATCAAATATATTTTTGACCCCTTTCTCTCTCTTTCTTCTCCTTCTGGGACCCCTATAATGTGAATGCTGGTATGGCTGATGTTGTCCCAGAGATCTCTTAAACTGATCTCTTTTTTTAATGTGTTTTCCTTTTTGCTGTTCTGATTGGGTGATTTCCGTTATTCTATATTCCAGATCACTTATATGTTCTTCTGTATCACTTAGTCTGTTATTAATTCCTTCTAGTGTGTTTTTCATTTCAGTTATTGTATTCTTCAATTCTGACTGGTTCTCTTTTATATTTTCTAGGTCCTTGTTACAGTTTTCACTGTTTTCACCTATTCTTTTCCCTACTTTAGTTAGCATTTTTATTACTAATGCTTTGAATTCTTTGTGTGGTAAATTTTTTATTTCTGTTTCATTGCTGTTTTTCAGGAGTTTTCTCTTGTTCTTTCAAGTGATACAAATTCCTGGTTCTTCTCATTTGCTTAACTTTTATTTTTCTCTATGAAATTAGGTGAAACAATTACTTATTGCATTCTTGAAGGGCTGTCCTTGTTGGGAGCATCCCTATACAGTCTGCATGGTCCCAGAGACTTTGGTAGGAGAGCTGGATCTGACATGAGCATGAGTCACATCTTTCCCCAGGTGTGCTGGCAGCTATCATTTTAGTAGAAAGTGGGGTTGGAGATGGAGGGCCTAGAGCCAGAGCAAGGTATGAGCTGGGGTTTCTCTACCCAGTGGCCAACACCACCCTCTTGGGGGTGGGGGAAGGGGCGGGTATCAAGTTGCTGAATCAGAAGCCCTGATGTCATGTCCAAGCTGGTTCCATGCCCTCCAAGTATGCACTCACCCCCTCCCAGCACCAACACCCTTGCCCCAGAAGGGAGCAGTACCGCAGCAAGCAAGGCTGGAGAAGCCATTCAGCATGAGTCTGGATGCAGGCTTTGGCAGCCAAAGCCCCATTCAGAGTTCTGGACCACCTCTGATGTGCTGCCTCCGTGCAATCACCCATAACAGCAACCCCCACCCTATTCAGATGCCATTCCAGGTCTGAGCCAGCTCTGTCCTTCATAACTGACTACTCCTCTCAGTTGCTGCTGCCCTTGCCCTAGTATGGAGTTGTGCCATGGAGCAAGCAGGGCTGGAGTAGGCACTTGGCTCAGGCTGGGGCACACACCAGGGTGGTTGTGGGAAATTGGCCAGAGTTTAGCGCAGTTTCAATCTGCTTTGTCCACCTTGCTTCAATAGTAAGCAAGTGTGTGCATGCTTTTTACAGAAGAGTCTAGGATTCTCACAGACCTCCAGTTATTCCCATTGGTTTTCTAACCAGCTAAGGGGACACATCTTCCCAGTGTCAGAACCCAGGGCTGGGGCACCAAATATGGGACTTGAACCACTCACTCCCCAGGGCAGGTCTCCACCTGTGTAATCCCCCTCCTCTTTTCTGTCCCCCCACACCACCAAGGGCACAGGTTCGATTCTCTTCCCTTCCTACCCAAGTCCATGTGGATATTTCTTACAGCCTTGGTTGTACAAGAGTCTTTCTGCTAGTCTCCAATTATTTTTCCATGAGAACTGCTCCACATGTAGACTTACATTTGATGTATTTTGATGAGTTCTGTGTCCTCCTACTCAGCCATCTTGATCTGAATCCTTTTCACTGCTCATTTAAATCATCATTAGAGAGTGAACAATAAAAAATATGCAAAGTCAATGGCAAATTTTATTTTAATTTACCACCTCTAGGAGATAACACTGGCTAAACTTAATTGTTTCACATTAACCCATCTCCAAAACTTTTGGGTTTAATATAAAAATAGTCAGATGCATCTGAACCATGTTTAAAATTTAGACTTACCATGGGGGCACCAATATGTCATTTAAGGATTTTAATCAAAGGAATAGGAATGAACTTGATTGACCTGTGACAACAGTTCACAAAGTCAACAAACTTTTTCTGTGAAGGACCAGATGGGAAATACTTTAGGCTTTATGGATCATAAGTTCTCTGCACAACTATTCAAACTCTGCCATCGTGGTATGAAAGCAGGTGTGAACAATACATAAGGGATTGGGCATGCATATGTCCCAAAACAACTACTTATAAAATCAGGTAGTGGACTTCCCTGGTGGCGCACTGGTTAAGAATCTGCCTGCCAATGCATGGGACATGGGTTTGAGCCCTGATCTGGGAAGATCCCACATGCTGCAGAGCAACTAAGCCCATGCACCACAACTACTGAGCCTGCGCTCTAGAGCCCGCGAACCACAACTACTGAGCCCGCATGCCACAAAACTACTGAAGCCCACGCACCTAGAGCCCGTGCTCTGCAACAAGAGAAGCCACTGCAATGAGAAGCCTACACATCACAACAAAGAGTAGCCCCCGCTCCCCTCAACTAGAGAAAGCCCGCACACAGCAACAAAGACCCAATGCAGCCAAAAATAAATAAATAAGTAAATAAATTTTTAAAAATATATTTTAAAAATAAAAACAGGTAGTTGGAAGGATTTGGTCCTTCCCACTTAGTTTGCTAGCCC
This sequence comes from Monodon monoceros, assembly GCF_005190385.1. Taxonomy (NCBI): domain Eukaryota; kingdom Metazoa; phylum Chordata; class Mammalia; order Artiodactyla; family Monodontidae; genus Monodon; species Monodon monoceros. The sequence goes on along the minus strand of NW_021703774.1, from coordinate 41,407,757 downwards.
CTGATATAGAAGTAATAAAACCAGAAGGGGAAAAAAAAAAGGATAGACTTCTTAACTCAGTTGCTTCAACTTAGTTAACTTATGAGACAGAAGGCTTTTTTTTATTTTTTAACTGATATGAAAAAACTAGCATCACAAAGGTTGGGACTGTGTTTGTAATTTTTCTCTATTTCTTATGCTGATAGATTTAAAACTGGGGAAATCTTGCATTCTGTATCTTAGCCTCATTGTCTCCTGTTACCTGAGTAACACCTCTATTCCCTGCTGCCAAAATGGCTATTCCTGCTACTGGGTCAGACCGATTCTTTCCTCAATGGTTTGTATTCACCTACACTTCAAATAAACAGCTTTGAGGGAGGGGGGATAACAATGTCTGGCACTCATTGTACTCCACACACCCATTATGTAAGCAACACATCAGTCTGGTCAATTAAAGAGCCGAGGACTACAAAGCAACTATATATCATGTGTATTATCACTCTGCCACAGACACTATTCAAATATCTGACTTTGAGAGTCCTTTTCTGCTTACCTAGGTACTTTATCCTATTTTTTTAATTACAAAAAAATCAACAATATTCTTAAAGTAAATCTTCCCATGCCAATTCATATCACTACTTTATAGAAAAAATTTTGAAGTAACTTTCTCTCTCTCTCTCTCTCTCAGGTTTCATTTCCAAATTACCATGGAGACCTTTGAGTGTTAGAATGATAGATCTAGGGGAAAATGGCACAGTTAGTTTTAGAGACTGCCTCTTAAAACTCTCTTAATCCCTCCCAATTCTTTTAGAAAGTATCGAAATGACTATAAAAATGCTAATAATAGTTAACATTTATTGAATAGTTCCTCAGAACTTTTCTTGAAATGCTGCATTTAATTCTCACAACAAACCTATCAGGGAGTTACTATTAAAATCTCTATTTTATACATAAGGAAAATAAGGAATTGGCAGAGCCAGGCTTTGGTCCTTGGGTCTCCAACTCTAAAACTCATGCTGTGCGCTGTTGACAGTATCATTTCACACTCCAACACCTCATGCTCTCCTAACCTGTCATGGCTCACCTACCAGGTAACCTTTATTGTTGATGGGGTAATTAGAAAATAATTACAAAAGTGACACTTGGTTCCTATGTCAGAATTTCCAGGGTCAGCTACATTGGCACATTCAACCAGATGAGGCAGGTTAAAATAGAAGTAAAGAGATACTGAAAAGAAAAATCATAATTTTTTAAGATGAGAAAAACAGGTGTTCATGGCCTCATAGACTGAAACCAGCAGAGCTGGGGCCTGAATACAGGCTTTCTAATGCCAGGAGAAATGCTCTTTCCAGGGACCACTGCTCCTAACTTGGACTTCCTCAGGAGTTCTCTTTCCCCAGGTCATTTAATACCTTCCCATGATTAAAACATAAATGATTTCAAAAATCCCTTGAGAGTGAGTCTAAAGGTGGGCCTGTGATACATCCCTGGAGTAGGTATTTTGGGCTGTGGAAACCTTCTGCCCTCCAGACCACAGGGCTTACTTATATGAAGAGCTGATCCTAGTTTGGGAACTAAATTTAATAACTTATCTAAATATTCTAAAAGAAATATCTGGGAGTATTTTTATATACTGATTTTGTATATTAAATATATATTTATTTATGTAAAATCTGCCTAAGATTTCTTTCTGGAGCCCTTAGAAAATTATGCCATGACTCTAAGAGAAATAAACAAATCAAAGCCATCTAACTTACAAATATAGTTATTATTATACTAAATTATATCATATTATATTATATAGTTAGGACTGTGCTATTTATGTAACAATCCTGTTGTGCTTATCTCACAGAATGAAGGGAACTACCACCCAAAATTTGGTTTGTATGTTGAGACTGATCATGCCACACACACGCCACACATAAGAGGGTATGAAAAGGCTTATCACTCACATAATGAGGCTTTCTGGGAGAGCAGTGCATCCTCCTGAGCAAGTCTTAAATGGCTAAAGAGAGCACAGAGGGGCAGCTGGCTTGTGATTTTATGGTGGTTAGGAGGAATGGGATTGGGTGAGGGCTCCCTCTCACAGATGGGCCTTGCATGGTTTGAACTTCCTGCCAGCACTAAATGAGGAAGCACCCAAACTTTCTTATTAGAAAGATTATTGCTCAGATGTGGGACAAAGGAGGAAGGAAGAATTGTGGGGTTTGAATGCTGTCCAAACATCAAAAGTGGAGTCAGACTCCTTAATATAAAACCCCATCTAGATCCTGCTTGTTTCCTTTATATGATAGTCAGAGTTTGTCATTATATACTGTTTCATTGCTGTTATCTCGCTCTCTCTCCTCTCAGTTGTGAACTCCATGGGACCATTACTTTATCAGTTTTCTTCATTAGTAGATACCCAGAGCTGATCATAACACCTGGCACAAAACAGATGATCAGATATAGTCATTGGAAGCCAAGAGGTACATGAAAAAGTGCTCAACGTCACTAAACATCAGGGAAATGCATATCAAAACCACAATGAGATATCAATTCACACCTGTTAGTGGCTACTGTCAAGAAGACAAGAGACAACAAGTGTTGGCAAGGACGTGGAGGGAAGGGAACCCTCGTGCACTGTGGGTGGGAATGTAAACTGGTGCAACCACTATGGAAAACAAAATGGAGGTTTCTCAAGAAATTAAAAATAGAACTACTATATGATCTGACAAACCCACTTCTGGGTATATATCCAAAGGAAATGAAAAATGGATATTGAAGAGATACATGCACCCCTATGTTCACTGCAGCACTATTCACAATAGCCAAGATATGGAAACAACCTAAGTGTCCATCAATGGATGAATGGATAAAGAAGATGTGGTATTTACACCATGGAATATTATTCAGCCATGAAAAGGAAGGAAATCCTGCCATTTGTAACAAGATCGATGTGCCTTGAGGGTACTATGCTGAGTGAAATAAGCCAGACAGAGAAAGACAAATACTAAATGGTATCACTTATATGTGGAATCTTTAAAAAGTCAAACTCATGGAAACAGAGAGTAGAAAAGTAGGTACCAGGGGCTGGGAGGTAGGGGAGATAGAGAGAAGTTGGAAAAGGGCACAAACTTTTAGCTATAAGATGAACAGTGTTTGAGGATCGAATGTAAAACATGGTGACTATAATTAATAACACTGCCTCCTATAATTGAAATTTGCTAATTTAAGGTGAGACCTTAAAGGCTCTCACCAAAAAGAAAAAAGAAAAAGATAAATATGTGAGGTGAAGAATGTGTTAATTAACTAGAGGGAATCCTTTCACAATGTATACATATATCAAATCACCACAAAGCATACTTTAAATATCTTACAGTTTTATATGTCAATTATACCTCAAATCTGAAATAAAAAAGCAAAAAATTAAAAACATTTTCAAGTAATAATAAAACATAGTGAGATGCATCTATAGGCTTCATTTAGCTGTTATATGTATATCTAATGTCCTTAATAACTTACCATTTACTTCATGTACCACTCCACCATATTTACTGCAGTGGTGCTATAGCAGATACTTAATAAATCCTGTGGACTAGTGAGAGTTTTCTATAACTGTTGTTTAAATAAGTAAAACATTGTTTTCAGTATGAATTTGATGGTGAAGTATACAAAATGGTTTCAATTATAATCCCATGTTCACATGTTCATAACTTGATGAAAAAAATGTCTTTGAGGCTGAAACTTTCCATTTCATGTTCTAGCTCCACCCAAATATAGTTATTTTTTCTCTCTGGAAAATTTGAGGAAATCTGTATGATCACTTATGAATGTGGAAAAAATGCATTCTTTCAAATGTTTAATTAAATAGAAGGATCAACAATTACAGAATCTTTAATATAAACCTACCATGCACATTTATAAAAACCAAAATATAAATATAGCAGGCTTCAGAAAAGAGATCATGTTTTTACCCATTTAGAGAAAATCTTAATTTTTAATGATTGCTAATTTGAAGCTTAGAAAAAGTTGTATCATGCAAGCACAACAGAAACTTTCATGTTAAGTATGATCATTCAATATGCCTTTATGATACAATTACTTTGTTAATTTTTGCTAAATGATATACCATGGGCCAAGGAATAGAACTGAGGGTAGAGATTGTTTTCTGCATTTTCAATGTTCTGTATACAGTGTGTACTCAAAAATATTCATCAAATAAAATGTGTGAAAATACGGCAAATAACTTTTTTAGTGCTTTAAGTTAACTTAACCTGTAGAAGTGACTTTTTACCATATCTTCACAACAATTTACTTTGAAAACTTTTGAAAATTCCATGGTCATTAAGTTGCCTGTAACATTTTCCCTGTAAGGAACGCAATTTTTCAAGAGTATTATGACAGTCAAACTTTTAAGCATTTCTTATACCAATTCTTTCTGGACTTCCTCCTTGCTACAGATGGTCAAATAACCAGAAATTATTAACATGGGTAGCAATCCTTACCCAAGAAGCTCTCTTGGGAATATAAAACAGTACAGCCACTTTGGAAGACAGTTTGGTGCTTTCTTACAAAACTAAATATACTTTTACCATACTATCCAGCAATCATGTTCTTTGGTATTTACCCAAAGGAGTGGAAAGCATGTCCACACAAAAGCCTGTACAGATGTTTACAGAAGCTTTGTTCATAACTGCCAAAACTTGGAAGCAACCAAGATGTCTTTCAGTAGGTAAATGGATAAATAAACTGTGATACATCCAGACAATAGAATATTATACAACATTAAAAGGAAATGAGCTATCAAGCCATGAAAAAACATGAAAGAACCTTAAAGGCTTATTACTAGGTGAAAGAGGCCAATCTGAAAAAGCTACATACTGTATGACTCCAACTATATGACATTCTGGATAAAGCAAACCTACGGAGGCAGTAAAAAGATCAGCGGTTGCCAGGGATTAAAGGGAAGTAGGGTTGAATAGGCAAAGCACAGAAGATTTTTAGGGCAGTGAAACTATTTTGTGTGATATTATAATGGTGGATACATGTCATTCTACGATTGTCAAAACCCATCAAATGTACAACACCAAGAGTGAACTCTGACATAAACAATGGACTTTGGGTGATGATGTGTCAACGTAGGTTCATGAATTACAACTAATGCACCATTCAGGTACTGGATGTTCATGGTGATGGAGGCTGTGAATGCTTGGGTGCAGGGAGTATACAGGACCTCTCTATACTTTCTGCTCAATGTTGCTGTGAACTTAAAACTGCTCTTTAAAAAAAAGTCTATTACAAAAATAGGAAGATTTTAATCTTGAATTTTGGAAACAAAAATCAGCAAACTTCCATATTTTTCAAAAGGTTGGGAAGTGTTCTGGATACATGAAAAGTCCACTTACTCACTTTTGAATGTGGTGGTCTGGTTAGTTTGGTATTCTGGGGATACCTGGGGATGGGAAGTGATAGAACAGGAGACTAACTTTTTGTTACAAGGAGCATGCATTATTATTTGCATACGTTTTAAAAGAATAGACAACTTCAGTTGCAAGGGTTGAGTGCAGAGGTGAGCAGAGGCTAGAGAATCTCTTAAATTCAGAAGATCACCTAGCTGATGGTAACCTTAGTTTGGGCAAAAGTCATCAGTCATCAGAGTCATCAGAGTCAAAAGTCATCAGAGCTCCACAATCATTAGCCTAGAGTTTAATTTCTCTAATAGCTTGGACCCAAGTGCACACCCTAACCAGCTATTAACACAGAGACAAAAAGACCTGGAGACTGAGTTTTTTTTTTAACATTTTTATTGGAGTATAATTGCTTTACAATGGTGTGTTAGTTTCTGCTTTATAACAAAGTGAATCAGCTATACATATACATATATCCCCATATCTCCTCCCTCATGTCTCCCTCCCACCCTCCCTATCTCACCCCTCTAGGAGGAGACCGACTCTTTAGAAATGCTTTTCACACCTTTTTTATACTCAAGACTAATAGTATTATAATAGCTATTGCTTTTTGACCTCTCACAGTGGGTCAGGCATTCTGCTAAGCACTTTGCATAAATTATCTTCACGGCAATTCATGAAGCAGGTATTATTTCCATTTTATAAATGAGGAAAATGAGGTCCACATTGTTACACAGCTAGTAAGAGTCACAGCTAAAATTTGATCTGACTCCAGAGTACTGTGGCACTCTTAACCACAGTATACAGCTCTAAGGTCTTTCACATGAAATACTGAAACCCCAGTGGCACTGAACAAAGTCACGATTCAGTAGTTGGAGTATTTTCAACCAGCAGCCAATCTGACCTAAACTGATGTGATGCTCCTTAGAATCTTTATTAGTCTTCGTTGCAGACATAAGAATTCGTTTGACTGCAAGCTGCTCTTTCAGATGCCATTGGAGACATTATGTGGTATATAGCAGTGGTCCCCAATCGTTTTGGCACCAGGAACCAGTTTCGTGGAAGACAATTTTTCCACGGACTTGGTGGGGGTGAGTATGGTTAAGGCGGTGATGTGAGCGATGGTTCAGGCAGGAATGAGAGCTATGGGGAGCAATGGGGAGCAGCAGATGAAGCTTCGCCCGCTCGCCTGCCACTCACCACCTGTTGTGCAGCCCAGTTCCTAACAGGCCATGGCCCAGGGGTTGGGGACCTCTGGTATATAGTGTATGCAAAGTAATACTTCCCTAAAATCAGAAACATGCAGAATTCAGAACACACTTGACTACAAGGATTTCAGAGAAGAGATTAAGGACCTGTACATGCAAATGTTATTCTTTTAAAAATATTTCAGAAGTTGCTGGCTAAAACTTGGGAAGATATTCACTGCAGCAGTATTTGCAATAGCCAAGACATGGAAGAAACCTAAATGTCCATCAACAGACGAATAGATAAAGAAGATGTGATACATATATACAATTGAATACTACTCAGCCATAAAAAAGAATGAAATAATGCCATTTGCCGCAACATGGATGGACCTAAAGATTATCATACTAGTGGTAGTGAAGTAAGTCAGACAAAGACAGATATCATATGGTATCACTTATACATGGAATCTAAAAACATGATACAAATGAACTTATTTACAAAACAAAGTAGACTCACAGACTTCGAAAACAAACTTATGGTTACCAAAGGCGAAAGGTGGAGGGGAGGAATAAATTAGGAGGTTGTAATTAACATATATATGCTACTAAATATAAAATAGATAATCAACAAGGACCTACTGAATAGCACAGGGAACTCAAGTCAATATTATGTAATAACCTATATGGGAAAAGAATCTGAAAAGGAATGGATATATGTATATGTATAACTGAACCATTTTGCTGTCCACCGGCAACTAACACAACATTGTAAATCAACTATACCCCAATATAAAATAAAAATTAAAGTTAAAAAAAACTTGGGAAGACAAATATTTATAAAGAAAATAAGAAGGATTGGGCAAAATCTATATTGACATATGTAATATAGCCAGGAATATACTTTTTAAAATGGAAAGAACTTTGATCAAATGTTTGGTTTTCAATGATCTGTTTCACAGAAAACTTGACCTGTGAATGTGAAAGAAAGATTTTTTTTTTAAATGTGCATGTTGTTTGAGCTGTAATTAAATGGGGAAAATCTTTGCAAATAAATTTGCCTCCTACTTGTGAAGTTTTAAAAAGTGAAAATTTGTCTTTTCACAAAGTTCAAATGAGACAGAACAAGTGATTATGACCTTCTTCTGGTGTGGATGTGACATGCTGATTTTGCTCAAGCCAGCAAGTGTTTGCGTTTTTAATTAACCAATAAAACAAAGGATGCTAAAAATAACGTGGAGCTACAACATATTAAAACAATTATACAAGCATTTTTCCTAGTAAACAAACAGACTTAGATGATATTAATGTCTTCCTACATTTTTTTTTCCAAAAAGCACTAACACATGAAAAGTAAAGAGTACAATTTTGTGGCTTAAAATGACACTTCCATGTAAATTGCTTGGTGCTATTAAGCTGTTCCTCCGTATTTACCACATCCATTTGTCATATATTGATGTTGGCATTACCACTGTGCTCCTGTGAACTCAAGTGAACTCTTCCTTTTTTTAAATTTTTATTATGAAAGAGTTTAAACAGATACCAGGTAGAGAGAATAGCACAATAACCACAGTTCATCCATCATGTAGATGCAATGATTGCCAGTATTTTGCCATACTTATCTCTCTCTCCCTCTCTCTCTCTCACGTCCTCTCACTCTTTCTTGCTTTTTCACCTTACAAACTATTGAAAAGCAAATCCAAGATACCATGACATTTAACTCCAAAGTATTTCAGCATGAATTTCTTTAAAATAAGAACACTTTCTTCCATAACAACAATACATTAGAACACTTAACTATAATTCTTTAATTTCAACTAGTACCCAGCCATATTCTAATTTTATTCATATCCATATAGTCAAATATAGCCAAAACTGCATCCTCGTTAGTCTAGTACAGTGTTCAGGGCATGGAGTGGGTGCGGAATGAAGTCAGGTGCCTTCAGGCAACACATGCTTTTCACTCTGTACCCCAGCTCCTATTTATTTTATTTTCTTCTCCAATGGATTTCTATATTCCATTTTCTGATCTTGGCTTCTAATAATTACTAGTTGTGTGACAACTTAGAGAATGGTGCGTAATCTCTCTGGACATCAGTTTTCACATCCGCAAAATGGATCTGATAAAACTTGCCTCAGGGGATAGTTGCGAAGATTCAGTGAAACAACACCTTTAAGCACTTAACAATGTTGTAAGTGTTCCTTAAATGCCTACCTCTTGTCCACTTGGATTAAATTAATATTGCTCCATTTGTTATGGAAGTAACATCCTATCCCTGTTCTTGATCAATTCTCCCACTCTGCTCCAGACACATCTCCCACCCTCTTTCTCCCTGTTTTGTTTTTTGTTTTTTTCTTTTCTCTCCACTGACATTACCTGTACCTTGGGCTGAGGAAGATACGGTATTAACATGCCTCCCATTCTTATATCTAAAACTACCATCACCACTACCAAAAACAATAACAGCAACAACAACTGCTTATACTTAAAATCCCAAACAGTTTTTCACATGCCATATTTGATGCTGTTTACAACCCTATAAACAGGATATTACTATCTCCCACTTTATAGTTCAGGTAGCCAAAGAGCAGAGATTTGTTTGAGGGCTCAGAGGGAAAACTGTTCTCACTGGTATTCTTACCAATATTAGCCACACTTCAATTAACAAAGTAGAATGGTGAATTTTCATTTGTTCTTTCTACCTTGAAGCTGATTTTGAGGACTGGAGAGAACCCACTTTGCGGCTCCATGTTAGAGACTCTTTTTAACTGTTGGTTAAAATAACTTAACTTTAAAGAATATTGTACCCTTTAGGAAACCAGTTCTGATTTAAATGAATTTTGCCCCTCCAAATTCTGTCTCAGAAGCAGATTTTACAAGAGGCTATAGCTAAAGGAAGTGGGGCATTCTACTTCAGTTTACACAAGGCCTGCTAGGGCAATAAAAAATTAGGGACAAAAGCAAAAATAACCGAAGTTTGTGTGTGATAATCTCTCTGTTTCTCTAAGAAGAAGACGAAAGAGAGAACAGGGACTGTGGAAAGCAAATGAAATTCCTACACTTGATATTTCATAAGGAGTCATCCAAGGATTCACCTTCACTAAACGGGGACTCAGTTGAGAAAAGTTGCCTACAGGGGCTTCACTATGGCAAATCTGAATCTATAACACTCCCCTAGAATGGACTTTTTGGCTGTTAGGTAATAGAAGTAAGGTAAATTCCCCCCAAATAATAATAGTATAAATTATACTTCTAAAAATTTCAATGACTTATTAGCGATTGATATAACATATACTATTATAGGATGATGAGAAAGATATTTAATTAGGATAATTTGCTTTATATACTATACTTTATAACTGTCACATCAAAGTTATCCTTAGGAGAATCTTTAAATTGTATAAATCCCTAAATTATTTTTAATAATATTAAAAATAAATAATTATTATCTAAATAATTATTACCTTCTCTAGTTGCCCCCTTATAAAAAAAATCTCCAGTAGGAAATTTTGAATAAAAGTTGTTATAGAAACTGGACAAATATTTGTGAGATTAATATATATTGAATATCAAACTCAGATTCTTTTTTTTTCCAAGGTAGTTCAGGGCATTGTAAATGATACTGGAGGATAATAATGAGAATAATGTTTGTAATGGCAAAAACTCAGATGGTACCATATTAAAAAATAAAGACTGAGGAAAATATACAGAGGAAAAGGATATGAGAAAGGAAACAATTAAAACTCCAGCCAAAAAGAGCGGCTGTGGGAGGAGGATGGAAATGGAAGTGAGATTTTAAAAGAAAGCAAATACTATTTTCATTATTCTTTTATAAGTATTTATTTGTTAGAAATATCAAAATGCTCTAGAGGGGCTTCACTGGTGGTGCAGTGGTTGAGAATCCGCCTGCCGATGTAGAGGACACGGGTTCATGCCCTGGTCCGGGAGGATCTCACATGCCGCGGAGCGGCTAGGCCCGTGAGCCATGGCCACTGAGCCTGCGCGTCCAGAGCCTGTGTTCCGCAACGGGAGAGGCCACAACAGTGAGAGGCCCGCGTTCCGCCAAAAAAAAAAAGCTCTAGAAATCATAGAACCAGACAAAACTCTTGCCCAGGAAAAAAAAAAAATCAAAGACCCAAGAGTGCTAATGTGTAGAAACTCATTACCTTGACTATATTCTTTTATCAAATAGGAATAACTGGAGGGCTGCAGTTTGTTTTTATCCTGCATATTATAACCACTCTTGTGATTTAATGGTGATTTGCACTTTAGCTGTAATCATGCTGCTATGGTCTGAATGTTTGTGTGACTCCCAAAATTCGTGTGTTGAATTTATAATGCCCAATGTGATGGCATTAGGAGCTGGAGCCTTTGGGAGGTGCTTAGGTCACCAGTGTGGCGCTCTCATAAATGGGGTTAGTGCTCTTATAAAAGAGACCCCACCGGGCTCCCTCGCCCGTTCCACCATATGAGGACACAACGAGAAGTCTGCAACCCAGAAGAAGGCTACCACCGACAATGTCAGCACCCTGACTTCAGACTTCCAGCCTCCAGAATTGTAAGGGGTAAATTTCACCCAGTCTGTGATATTTTGTTATAGAAGCCCAAACAGACTAAGGCACCTGCTCTACTAAAATGATTTGCCTACATTCTGCCACCTCCCCAAGATTATATACTCCTTTAGGGCCAGGACTGTACTTCATTCATTTCTGCATCTTTGCCTCCACATTCATGTTCCTCACCCAGAGATGGCTCAGCCTGGGAGTGTCATAAGTGCAGCTTACCCTCAGCCTCCCTCCATGCTTGCTCTGTTTTCCTGTTTTCTCTCAAAACTAACGGAGTCACACTCCAGTGGCTCTGGATGAAGAAACATGGTCGCCACCTTGATTTTTCCCTTTCCTTACATGCGTGTCATACTATTCAACAACAACCCCCCAAATCAATTAGGTTTACTTTTCAAATGTCTTTCAAGTCTACTTTCCTTCTCCATCCTCCATCTAGGCCCAGGTTTTGATTTCTTATCACTTCTCACTTGAAGTGTTTTAACAGTCTTGTAAATAAGCCACACATTTTCCCTGTGTATCTCTCACTGGAAAGATAAACTTGAAAAGCTCAGATTATATTGCTAAATAAATAAATAATAAAAATCAGAGGTTTCTTATCAACTAGGAGAAAATTCGGCCTTTTCTGCAGGACACGCAGATGCCCCATGGTCAGGCTCTAGGGTCTCCCCTCAAGCTCATTGCTCACCCACACTGCTACACGCCCCTCAGCTGAATTTCTTTCTGTTCCTCAGATACATAATACTTCCATTCCCTTATATATGCTGTTCCTTCTTCCTAGAATGCATCCCTCTTTTATTCAAGACAAAGTTCTGTTCATTGCTGTAATATCATCTTTCCTGAAAACAATTTCCCAACTCCCAGATGGAGTTTGCTGCTCCAACTCCATATTCTCACAACATAGTGGTCATATTTATATTAGAGTATTAATCATATAGTAACATCACTACTTACTTATATCATGATCCCCTCCCTCGGTTCTGGCTTCCTGAGAATCAGGACTGTGCTACAGTGTCCTGTACAGCTGAGCCTCAATACAAGTTCTATCAATGCTTGAATGAAAGAATAAATTGATTAATTAATGAAAAAATAAATACAATATTAGAAAGAATTTTTAAATAACTTGAAAGAAAAACTTTCTCAATCAATTTTAGGCACTATTTACATGAATACTAACTATAAACTTGCAATCAATAAATCTTAAATAGATCACTCCAGTACCTTAAGAGCATTAAGGTTATGGCATTACTTAAAAGCTATTATTCCCAAAATTCTTGCTGATTCAGACTGCCCTTCCTCTTGAGTTCTATAACTTTATTTATTTATTTAAGAAATATCTTCCTCACAAGATTTTAAGGTCATCAGGAAGAAGACCATAGCTGTTTTGTTCAACACTATATTTACAACGTCTACTCACAATATCTGGCCCAAAGTAGGCTGTCAATAAATATTTAGAGAATGAATTGAATAGAAGGGTGAATGCTTGTCAACTGCTATAGACCCTGACAGATGAAGACTTAAAAATGGTTTAAAATAAGTGAGTGGACTGGGCCTTAAACTGTACTGTTAATTCTATGAAGGAAACCAGAGCCAATATAGTGGCTCTGATGCTATCTTTTCAAGAGCTAAAAGACACCAGAAGCTAGACTAAGAAGAGACAAAGAGCTCATTGTTACACTAGTTGATTATGAAATTTTACACTGATAATTTTTCATAGAGAGTCACTGAAATTTCTAGTTCTTCTTGAGAAAAAGATGTGTTGATCTTTTAGGAACCTGCCAATCTATGTTGTCTTCCTGCCTAAATCACTCACTAATTACAAAAAAATAAATAAAAGCGTTGCCATTCTAAAAGACTAAGTTTGAACGATTGTTCTTACATGTTCAGATGATTTATGAAAAGACTCCCCATAATATCCCTTTGAGTAGGAAACTCCTTAGCTCTTTTCAAATAATTCTTGATTTATAACAGTTTAAAACATGTAAGTCATTAGAGCGGCAGTATTACATTACAGTTAAAAGCATGAACTGTGAAGTCAAACAAGCCTAGTTTGAACATGAGCCAAGTTAGTAAAACTTACTAAACTTCAGTTTCCTTATCTGTAACATGCAAATAATAATAACTCATATGTCTTAAAACATGTAAAGCTCTTATCTCAGTGACAGGCAAGTAGAAAGTGCTCAACAGTTGCTTTTTTAAAAAAATGAATATTTAGACTTCAGCCAAACACCTGCCTCCAAGTTATAGGAAAATTCTACAAATTAGGTTGTATGATTTATATTAATGTTGAAAAACATACACATCTTTCTTTTCCTAAATAAAAACTCTGATGGAAAGTCATTCCTGGAACACATGTTTGGCTGACACCCGTAAATCAATATAGCCTATACCCAGATGAGGCTGCAAATTTCTGAATTGAGGATTCACTTGTGTTTCCTAATAAGGAGGAAAAAAAGTTTGATGTAGACATTTTTTTAAATCTTGCATTTGTAAAATCTTATATTTATGTGGCTTAGAATTGATGTTATCTTTCTCTTACTTTATCAAAAAGAATTATTAAATGAGACTATTATCAAATGAAGAAGTAGTTATTAGATAAAAGGGATTAATCTGTATAGGATAGAAAGTTCACAATAAGCAATATTATCCCCAAAATACTCCATAGATCTTCTATGTAACAGTGATGGTCTTTGTGCTTTTTATTGGTGCTTATACTTATAAATCAAAGATGTAAATCAAAAAATTAAATTGTTCATTGGGTAGATCTATCAATACTTAACGTCCAAAACAAACTTCCTTTATCTTCAGAAATGGTGCTTTTCATCTGAATCACTTAACTCACAGCTATAACTTGCATTTTGTACAAGAAATTCCACTTACAGCGTAGAGTTAGAAAGCACTGACCCACAGAGCCTTACATGCATAACTGAGGCTAATATCAAAGTGAATATCCTCACCTGAACTGACAGGACTCCAGAAAAGTTCCCTCCCTCTGAGAAAGAAGAATAAGGTATAAATATAAAGAAGTATATAGGCAACTCTTTGGTGATAATCATTTTGCAAATATAAATGTATCAAATCAACACAAACTTACACAATGTTATATGTGGTTATATCTCAATAAAGCTGGAAAAAAAGTGTGTGCACCACATGAGTAGCAGTGGCAGCCTCTGGAGTAAGGGTCTGGGAAGCTGGCAGACAGGGTGGATAGAACAAGCATTCCTTAAATGGTATATCACTGTGTACGCTTTAGATTTTACGCAACTACACGAATAACCTATTCCAAAACAAATGTATAATTGTTTTCAATAACAAAGAAAAATACCTTCGACCCCACCGACATAGAGGTATAAAAAGCAATGCTCTAGCCCCTAGAGGAATCTCCCCAGACTTTGCCTCCTAAGGTTGATCATGAGGCTTGCTATGCTTTTTACTTGGTTTTGTCTCCTAGAAATAGATCCCTCCTCTCAGGGTTGGCCCTTCACTCGATGGCCTGGTTGGCTTTGTTCCGGTTTGCTTTACTAAGTGCTGACTTTCCAATTTTCCTTTATCCTCTTTTTAGCTTTATCTTCTGCACCACATGGGATTCCCAGAACTCTACCCCAGGCGTCTCACTAGCAACTGTCGCTTGCCCAAGATGGGCATTCTGACCCTCCCCCCTTGGGGCTTGTCACCCTGTAGCAACTCATCTCTTAGCTCTGTTGGACTTAAAGTTCAAACTGTGGGTTCAAAATTCTTCCTGTACATTTAGATACATGACGTCAAAATCAATGCCTGAGTTAAAACCCTGTCTCTACATTTACCAGCTGTGCATCCTTGGGCAAGTTATTTCCCTTCCTCGTGTATGATTAACTAATCCAAAATATAGAGATCATAATAAATAGCAGTTACCTCAATAAGGTCTGACGATGAAATGAATTACTACAAGCAAAGCACTCATAACAGATCATGACACACAGAATATGTAATGTGTGAGCTATTACTATTAAGGCAATAGCTACTGTTTGATGTTGTTATCATTATTACTTTATGTCACCATACTAGGCCTTATCTTCTGCAACAGGGTCAACAAACTTTTTCTTAAAGGGCCAGATAAAAAATATGTTAGACCCTGGACCCAGAAGCAAAATCAAGGCTATTATGAAGGTACCTACATAAACTTTTAAAACGTAACCATTTAAAAATGTAAAAAAAAAAAAAATTTTTTTTTGTTAATAGACATCAAGAAACAGGTGGCTGGGCTTCCCTGGTGGCGCAGTGGTTGAGAGTCCGCCTGCCGATGCAGGGGACATGGGTTCATGCCCCGGTCCGGGAGGATCCCACATGCCGCGGAGCGGCTGGGCCCGTGAGCCATGGCCGCTGAGCCTGTGCTCCGCAACGGAAGAGGCCACAACAGTGAGAGGCCCACGTACCGCAAAAAAAAAACAAAACAAAACAAAAACCAGGTGGCTGGTCGGATTTGACCCATGTGCTTTAGTTTGTCAACTCCTATTCTAGAATAACACTGTCCAACAGAAATATAAGGTGAGCAAGAGGGAGGAGATATGGGGATATATGTATATGTATAGCTGATTCACTATATATATATATATTCAATATATTATATATATATATAATATATATATTCACTATATATATAACTGTTAGTTAGCAGAAACTAACACACCATTGTAAAGCAATTATACTCCAATAAAGATGTTAAATATATATATATATATATATATATATATATGGTGAGCCACAAATGTGAACCACACAAGTAATTTAAAATTTTCTAGTAGCCGTATATTTAAAAAGTAAAAACAAGTAGGTGAAATTAATTTTAATTATCTATTTTATTTAGTCTGATATATTTAAAATATTATCATTATAAAAATGTAATCAATATAAAATTATTAATGAGATATACATTCTTTCTAGGGGGACTAAGTCTTTAAAATCTGGCGTATATTTTACACTTAGAGCACATCTCAATCCAAAAGAGCCACATTTCAAGGGTTTAACAGACAATTTGAACAGTGCAATCTAGAACTATAGACTGAAAGGGTTGGATTAAATAATACATTAAATTATATATAAATATATAATACATAAATATATAATATATAAAATATATAATATAAATAGTATGTAAATATAAAATATATAAAAGTTTCCTTTTGCTCTAAATAACATCAATTATGAAGGTAATCTACTTTTCTAATACCCAACCAACATGTATTTATTTACTTAATCTCTGAAATTAAGTGTCCTGTATGTACCAGGCCCTGTATTGAACTCTAGAAAAAGACGGACAGCTTAAGAATGGTTCCTGTCTCCAGAAGTTCACCATCTAACATGGGAAGAACAATTTCTAAGACTATCAAAAGACATAACACAGTAAGAAAGTCACACAGAGACAGACAAAAATGGTTGGGGGCAGGGTGTAGCACCAAGGAGGAAATGGCCGTTGCCCCTGAGCACTGAGAATAGGGCCAGAATAGCATCACAGAAGTGGTGATGCTTGACCTGAGTTTGCAGAGTGGTGAAGGGTTTCAATTCCAGGACAGGAGGCAATGTGATGAAAGGCAGGGAGGCATGAAACAGCCTGGTTCCACCAGGGACCTGAAGGTCCTTCTGACTGACTAGACTTGAAGATGCTAGAAAGAAAAGTCCTAGCCAGAGACCTCAATTAAGAGCCACACGTTGGCTCTTATTTATTTAGTGGTGATGCTAAGAAGTCTGGACTTTACCCTGTAGGGAATAAGGAGGTATTAAGTAGTTAGAGGCCAGAGTTGGCATGATCAGCTCTGCATTTTGGAAACATCATTTGCCTGAAGTTTGGAGGATTAGAGGGGGAAACACAGGGGATGAGGAGATGTGTTGGAAGATTACTGCAGTAACCTAAACTCGTGACGGTAAAAAGCCAAACCAAGATAGAAACACAGAAGGACACAGATATAGGAAACAGCAAAGGCAACAAGTAGATGTGAGATGAAGAAAATGAGAGGAGGGGAAGAGGCAGAGGCCCAGATTTCTGACCTAGATAACTGGAAAGATAACTGGGCTGCCATTCACCACCACAGAAGGAGGTTCTCCAAAGAGGTAAATTCCTTTATAGAAGCTTCCAGAGAGACCCATCTTATATGGAATGCTTCTCTGTAGCAAGGTTGTCTTGGTCAAATTCAGTATAAGGGACTTGATCACTTTGTCCTTGTATAAAAAGCTCAGTGAAGGGGCTTCCCTGGTGGCGCAGTGGTTGAGAGTCCACCTGCCGATGCAGGGGACGTGGGTTCATGCCCCGGTCCGGGAGGATCCCACATGCCGCGGAGCAGCTGGGCCCGTGAGCCATGGCCGCTGAGCCTGCGCGTCCGGAGCCTGTGCTCTGCAACGGGAGAGGCCACAATAGTGAGATGCCCGCGTAGCGCAAAAAAAAAAAAAAAAAAGCTCACTGAAGAAACATATTTTTTGAAATGCTTTGTGTGAGTTTCCAGCCCTACAATGGAACAATCATGACAGTGTATTGTTTGATGCTTGTTTTCTGACAGAACATCTTGAGTTCATGATCTAATGTTCCTGAATCGACCACAAATTCCCTGCAGAAAACTAAATTTGCCTGAACTGCAAACTCAATACTCTTTCTTGGTGATTCAGTGATGGAAGTAAATCAAGCTTCTCTTCACCTCAAACAGTCATTAGTTGCTATCCGGACAGTCCTTCTGACCACACTTTTCAGTCTCTTATTATACCAGATTTCACCAACATGATTAACAAGTCTTTCAGTACAGCTCCAACCACTGCATCCTCCCTTAACTTGGTTCAAGGCCGGCAGGAAGGGGCAAGATTTCTCATCTCAGCTCTTTATATTAGGCAGCAAAATTCTTCCCAGAAAATCTCTTCACCCATCAGTCTTCTCTTTATGCCTCACTGAATGGAACTGGATCACATGTCCACTCCTAAACCACTAGCAGCAAAGGCCAATAGGTTTACCATGCCCTGGCTCAGACCAAATACATTTCATTCCATAGGAGGGGGCAGGGGTCGTCTTTCCTTTTCATGTGCTATCAAAATATTAACAGTAATCAGTGTATTCATTTCCTACTGCTGCTGTAACGAATACCACAATCTTAGTGACTTAAAGCAACACAAATTTATTATCTTACAGTTTGGGACTCAGAAGCTCGAAATGGGTTTCCCTGGGCTGAAAGCAAGATGTAGGCAGGAATGTGCACCCTCTGGAGGCTCTAGGAAAAATTCTGTTTTCCTACTTTTTCCAGCTTCTAGAGGCCACCTGCATTCCTTGACTTATGGCCCCATTCTCCATCTTCAAAGCCAGCAGTATAACATCTTTCTATCTCTCTCAGTGTATGTTTCTTTTGTCACACTGACTTTTCTGAATCTAACCCTCTTGCATTCCTCCTACAAGGATACTTATAAACTCACTGGGCTCACCCAGATAAACCAGGTTCATCTCCCACCTCTAGATCCTTAACTTAATCACATCTGCAAAGTCCCTTTTGCCATGTAAAATAACATACTCCCAGGTTCCAGGAATTGTGGTGTAGATATCTTTGGGGAGCCTTTATTCAGACTACCACAGTCAGGCATCTACAACCCAAGGCCAAAAAATGAGGGCCACATTAGCGACCACTTAGGGTCTACCATGTATCAAGCTGTTAGAAATGTTACCCAATATAAGACTAACCCTAAGACTTTGAGAGAGGCAATGCCCCATTTTACAGATGAAGAGAATGATACCCAGAAAGCCCATGTTCATGGAGCAAGGAATCAGCCTCAATACAAACCCAAGTTTACCTGCATCCTTAACCTGTGCTAGCCCATGCTCTCTTCCACTTGGAAAAGTTCACTGGAAGCCACCAAGTGAAGGGTTATTGTTTGTTTGTTTGTTTGTTTTTTATTTTTGGCTGTGTTGGGTCTTCACTGCTGCGTGTGGGCTTTCTCTAGTCGCAGCGAGTGGGGGCTACTCTTCGTTGCAGTGTGCGGGCTTCTCATTGCAGTGGCTTCTCTTGTTGCGGAGCATGGGCTCTAGGTGTGCAGGCTTCAGTAGTTGTGGCACACGGGCTCAGTAGTTGTGGCTCGCGGGCTCTAGAGCACCCGCTCAGTAGTCGTGGTGCACAGGCTTAGTTACTCCGCAGCATGTGGGATCTTCCTGGGCCAGGGCTCGAACCCATGTCCTCTGCATTGGCAGGAGGATTCTTAACCACTGTGCCACCAGGGAAGTCCCAAGTGAAGGGTTTTGAATCTTCAGAATTACATGATTTCCTCAAGTGCACAGTTTATCAGTGGCAAATATATGCCTGGACCCTATTTTCTGAATTCCCAGTAAAATACAGAATGTTGCCTTTTTTTAAAGAAAGCTAATAACAATTTAATTTCTATTTATTTCTGAGGACTTAGTCCTATAGGAATAATCAACCCCTACCCACTATTTCCATTCCCTGCCTATGCTTTTCAAGGTCACAAAAGCAAAGATTTTTATAAAATGAACATTTTAAAATAATATTAATAGTAATATCTAGTGGGTTTATTGTTTTATTTCCTTTCTGTTTTAAAATCCCAGGGCAGTTTATAGTTGCATTTAAATAATTCTAATACGTTGTCTCCCTGGGAAGATTTCCCTTATCTATTCAAAAGTAGACACACAATAAAAAATAAAAATAGTATTTGTGGTAAACAAAGTATTAAAAATGAGTTTTTACAGTTTTGAAAATTGGCAAGATTGACACATGGGTTTTAACACATATAATGATAAGTAGCTGTATTAGTATATTAGGAGACAAAGCCATGTTCTTACCCTAACAGCAGCCATTTGCAGAAAGGCAGAAAGGTGATGGGGTAGAGAGATAATTCTTAATTTTTACACATGATGAATTCCTAAGAAGACACACTAAAATCAAATATAGAAAAGACGAACAGTAGCTTTACATATTACAAGGGGAAGATCTATTCCAGAAAAGCTAAAAAACAAAGGAAAATCCCAAATTACACCATGCTTTCTAGACCATCTTCAACAACATACTCCCAGCTCACGGTTTACTTTTTCTCTTCCTTTGCAGTTGAACACCATAGTCAACTCAGGTCTGATAAGGATCCATTGAAGCTAAAAATTAAACACTCCGTGGCAGTGCTGGGTGGGGGGGCAAGGGGCACAATCTTCACCTCATTAGCATCATTGCTAGTGTCAACAATTTGGTTTTCCATTCACGTTTAAATATTAAGGATGATATGCAATAAAATATTTATTTAAGTAATTACAGAAGCAAACACTACTATGCAGCCAACACTGAGCTACTGGCTGGCAAGCAATAGCGATAGCCAGTAGACATCACACCCAATTCAGCATAATAAGAAAGGCAATTTGGATGTATTATTGCATAGTTTATGAAAAAGAATTAAAATATCAGACAGAAAAGAAGGAATGCCTGTAGTCCTGTTCTCCAGTGTTAAACCCCTAACATCTCACCTGGGACACTGTAGGACATACGATGGTTTCATGTCTGTGATGGGTGAGGGTGTCTGGAAGGTGGAGGTTCTGTCTGCCTAGCTTTCTCTCTGTGTCTGTCTGGGAAGTGAGTTTGGCTTTTTGTCTGAAGCTCAGACAATTTTTCAATTAAAATGCTTCTAGAACAACGCAGGCCCAACAATCTAGAAGCCCTCTTCAATGTCCTCACAAATCGTTGTCTCTTCTTTCTCCCTCCAGAGTCAGAACTCAGGATCCGGGCAACTTCAGGTGCATGGGACATGTGGCATCTAGTGTAAGCCTTCCCAGCAGCCATCAACACTGCTGTTTTCCAGATGTGCACCCATTCACTGTGTGCCAGTGCTGCTGCAAATTTGGAAGTTTACAAGTGAGTCAAGAAGTAAAAATGACTAGGAAGCTCCGGCATAAGCCACTACATAAAAGCTGAAATTTGGACCATCCACTGATTTCTCCTTTCAAAGCACTGATGAAGAGGATTGCCTTAGAACTGGAGCCACATTCAGTATTGGGCAGAAACTCATGGATGGTTTTTCTCAGACCCTCAGGAATGTCAGAAGGTTCTTATTAAAATGAACACTGAGTCATAAACTTTAATAGTCTCCAGAGGTATGTAATGGAAGAGAATAATACATTTTAAAAAATGCTGATTTAATAAGAATCCTTATAAACTCCTCATAAATCATTTATTGCAAAGTATAATTTTGAATTACTCAAAAGATACTAAAACCATGATAAATTATCACTTATGCTGAACTAAGCCTTATGTTTCCAGTATCAAATACGTAAATTAATGTCCTTAATTAGCAGCTGAGGAGAAATCATGCATAGCTTTAAAAGAATTCTATAACGTCTGTGAAATGTCCAAGTCTGTTGGCTAAAATAAGCTTTTCCCTTTCACAAGTTTTTTTTTTTCCTGGATCTCCCTGCAAGATGTCAAACCAATATATCATGCACAATTGTGATGCTGCCCATCACAGAAAACTGCTGTTTGACAAAGCTCTTTCCAATCTGTAATGATTACTGTATCTGTCAAGCACATAGTTAAAGTAATATAATAAAACCAAGAAAATTTGATACTTCCCCATATGCCTGGGTAACCAGTATTCTGTCTCTCACACATGCACTTCACAGATGCACTGTATTTGTTAGCAGAATACAAATAAAACATAAACAAAGACCATTTTCTCCAATTTGCATAAGCAGCACCAATGTGGGAGGGGAGTTGGAATTAAAGATTCTGGGTTTCTTTCACTTGTATCTTCCAATTGTCAAAATCTGAAAAGGTATAATCACCCTGACAAGAAAGGGGTCAGCGGTTTCTATGGCAATGTTGAGAAGGGAATGCCAAAGAATGGCCAAAGGAGGTAGGAAAGGGGTCAAGTTTATTACTACAATTTCTTAACTCTCTGAATCTTGTTATTGTTGACATTTTGACTGAAAAAAATCCAATTTTAAGTGACTTTTCTTGATGTTTCACGGGTGAGTGTCAAACTGCAAGTTATGGAAAAGAATGTCTAAGGGGAAGGGAGTGGGAAAGAGATTCTCATCATGGTATCAGACTGCTGAGATCTAGGCTGAGAGACAAGTTTCAGGAGTTTTACTGATGGCTCCAAAGTAAGGCAGACCTCACATCTAAAATCAGGGCCTTCCAGAGAAAGTGAGCCAGAGGGGTGATGGAGCACACTGATAATCTTTTGCGACACATTTTTCAAGCGTGGGCAAGATATAGTGGCAATCTACCAAGTCTCTGAACATCACATCTTATCCCAAATAATTTAATTATCTTCCATTAAGTTTGTTATGGAGTTATAGTATTTAGAAATTAGGAATTTGGAAAAGTTTCTAACACGTAGACTACCTATGACCCAACATCTCTTCATTATTAGAACGGCTACCTGAGGCAAGTACTCCATCTTTGTGCTCCAGTTTCCCTATGTTCAACAAATGGCATTAAAAATGCTTATTTGGGCTTCCCTGGTGGCGCAGTGGTTGAGAGTCCGCCTGCCGATGCAGGGGACGCGGGTTCGTGCCCCGGTCCGGGAGGATCCTGCATGCCACAGAGCGGCTGGGCCCGTGGGCCATGGCCGCTGGGCCTGCGCGTCCAGAGCCTGTGCTCCGCAACAGGAGAGGCCACAGCAGTGAGAGGCCCGTGTACCACAAAAAAAAAAAAAAAAAAAAATGCTTATTTTCTCTCCAATTTCTGCCATATCTAATGGAAGAATTGAGCAAGGGTGAGTGGGACAGGGTATTCTGGGAAGAGCTGCCCCCAAACTGAACTTGGCTATTGAGGTGGGGCAGATACCAGAGGAGCCAGAGTCTGGGTATATCGGGGGTAGGGGAACTACCCAAGTGCCAAGGCAACAAACAGGGTACAAACAGTGAAGTCAAGAGTGAGCATAAGGATGGAGCAGCACAGAGAAATAGGGTCTCCCAACAACCACCACTGAATGTATTGCAACAGAAACCAGGGATGTTCCCGTGTCAACACACTTTTATTAAGCACTTATTATGTGCCAGGCACTGTGACAGGGGCCAGAAATGGTGAACCAACTAGAAAGCATCTCTTCCCTGAGGGACCTTGCGTCCAGTAGGGATGAGAGTTGTGACAGAGAAAGTAATAGTTGCCTTTGGAGGATCTAGCAAGAGTACCTAATCTAGGCTGAGAGAACAGGAAAGAATTCCTGGAAGCAATGCCATTTTGGTCAGCCTGAAGCATGAATAGGAGCCAGCCAGGTGAAGAGGGGGAGAAAGAGAATCCCAAGCCAAGGGACATCCTAAGGTTTCAAGGAAAAAGAGTCCATGGTGTCTGATGGACTGAAAGAATACCACAGTCTTACAAAATTTAGAATATGTGAGTTGGGGGAGAGGGGAATCAACATGAAATGAGTGAAAGATAAGGGCAAGTTCCTAAGGTTTTGTGAGTCAGGTTAAGACTTACCTAAGTGCCAAGAGAAGTTATTAAGGAATGTAAGCAGAGGAGAAATGTGATCTGATCTGCATTTCCGAACATCACTGGCTTTGGTGTTAAGGATGCATTTGCTTAAAACTTAACTCAAGGTTTCACGACTTTAGGATGCCCAGTCCAGGCAGGGAAACTGGTGATATAGACTAGGATGACAGTGGAGGTAGAGAAAAGTGGAAGGGCCAAGTGCCATTTTAGGAAGTAGGCATAACACATTATGGTGGCTGATTAGACTGGACATGGGGGAGAGGAAAGAAAGAGCTAAGGATGAAGTCTGGGTTTCCTGCTTCAGCTACGGGATGGGGAGAGGAGGTGTTTGAAGAGCCAGTCAAACAGTCCTCATCACAAGTTCACCCTGTCTGCAGGTATTAGGGCCCAGGAGGTTCAGAGAAGGAACTTCAGATCCAGAAAGAGGGTGCAAGAAGCAAGATGAGCTCAGGCTCCCCTCCATCCTGTCCTTTGGGCTATCACTTTCGCATTGCTGTCCAGCCCCACACTGCCCAAGCTCTGTCAGCAGAGGGGATCGATAGCTTGTGCCTCAGTTCTGTGAGTGCATCCCTGCCCTCCCCTGACCTCTGATTCTATCTTTAAACTGACACCTTGGGCAGTTGAAAGTTAATCATTTGGTACTTGTGAAGAACTTTTACCTCCCCGACGAGACATTCTCCACTAGTTAAAAATGTTAACTTCGTCTGATCTGAGACGCTTCAGTCTGTTCAATTTCATATACCATCCTGGAAATTTTTTTCATTTTTGAGGTAGGGACCCAGAAAGCTGAGAATTATAGCTAAGCCATCATCAAAAACTTTCTGAGATGAACCAACACAAGATTGGGAAACCAGAAGCTCTTTCTCGTCATTCACTCATTCATTTGTTCATTCCACTAATATTTATTGGGTCATTCAACAAATACTTTAAAAGCTCCTTTCAACATTCTAGGCTGTGTTAGGCACTGGGGAGAGAGCTGTGAACAAGTTATCTGCCCTCACATTGTGTACATTCTTGTAGGGAAGACACTAAGTAAGCGAATAAGTATTCATCTAGGAAACGTTATAAAGAAAATAAATGAGGTGATGATCAGGGAGTCCCTGAGGATGGCCATTTGAGCAGGAGTGGTCAGGGAAGGTTTAAGTTTCTATCTGAGAATGAGAGCCGCCATGCAAAGAGCTGGAGAAAGAGCATTCCAGGCAGATGGAACAGCAATGGCAAAGGCTGGGAGTGGGGAAGGGTTTTGCATGTTGAAGAACAGGAAGTTTGTCCAGGAATGTCATGAGCAAGTAGGCAAGTGTTTTAGACTGAAGGTGGAGAAGTGGGCAGAAGCCCTGTGAGTTCAAGGCCTCATAAGCCGTGATAAAAATGTTGGGGTTTACCCTAAGTGCAAAGGAAATCACTGGATGTCTCAAGCAGAGTGACAAAATCTGGGATATTGGTTATAAGATCACTCTGGCCATACTGTGGAAACAAACTGGAATAGAAGCAAGAGATTAGAGTCAAAAGGTTGCTGCAGGAGTCCTGGTGAGAAATGGGGAAGGGAACAGGTACATGAAAAGGTGCTCAACACTCAACAACAATAATCACTGGGAAATGCGAACCAAAGCCACGATGAGATAGCAACTTACCCCGCTGGAATGGTTGTCATCAAAAAGACAAGAGGTATGTGGAGAAAAGGGAGTCCTTGTGCACTGTTGGTGGGGATGTAAATTGACATAGCCACTATGGAAAACAGTATGGAGCGTCCTCAAAAATTTAAAAATAGAACTACCATATGATCCAGCAATCCCACATCTGTGTATACATCTGAAGGAAACAAATCACTGTCTCCAAGAGATATCCGTACACCCATGCTCACTGCAGCATTATTTATAATAGTCAAGACATGGAAACAACCTAAGCATCCATTGACAGATGAATGGATATAGAAGATGATATCACGGAATATTTTTCAGCCATAAAAAAGAGGAAATCCTGCCATTTGCAACAACATGGTTGGACCCTGACAGCATTATGCTAAGTGAAATAAGTCAGACAGAGAAAGACAAATACTATGTGATCTCACTTATATATGAATATTTTTTAAAAACTCACACAGAGAACATATTGGTGGTTGCCACTGTCAGGGGTGGAGGTGGAGGAAATGGGGGAAGGTGGTCAAAAGGTACAAAATTCCAGTTATAAGATTAATAAGTTCTACAGGTCTAATGTATAGCATGGTAACTACAGTTAATATTGTATATTTGAAAGTTGCTAAGAGAGCAGATATTAAAAGCTCTTGTTACAAGAAAAAAATTATAACTATGTGAGATGATAGACATTAACTAAACTTGTTGTAATCATTTCACAATGCCTACATATACATCAAACTATTATGTTGTTCATCTTAAACTAAAACAATATTATATGCCAATTATATCTCAATAAAACTGGGATTTGAGGGAGGAAAAAAGAAGAAATGGGGACTGAAACCATGACACAATGGAGATGGAAAAAAATGCAACAGCTTCAAGGAAGGCCGGGGCAAGCGGATGGAGACTGGGGACAAGGGAGAATCTCTCCTCTATGCAAGGCACACACTTTCTCTTTTCCATACGAACTTCCCATTTTATCTCTACTAATGGCTTATGGAAACTATTCCTATGTGGAATCACAATTCAGCCAATATCATTGGATTAAGTTCTACTTAAGTCTTATTTTCATGTCCTGGCCCATGTGTCAGGTGTATTTCAGGTCACAAAGGAAGGATTCTGTACCCAGCCATAAATACGGGTGGGTTGGTTTTTCATTGCTTGGCCCATTGTCCCTTCTTTTTCCCTCAACCCCACCCTCCTGGAAAGCACTGCACTTGCACAGCTGGAAAAGATGACTGTTGGGGGCCAGGACACCACTACCGCCCAACAGGCCAAGGAATTGCTTTAAAAATAGAATATTGAACCATTTTGCAGCCTAGTAAAAAGTCCAGATGCTGTTGGGCGGGGGCTCCGGCTGGCTTGAGAATAATCAAGAGAGGCTCTGGGGCCCTTCTAGACTTCTACTTCCCCTGTTCCTCCTTAATCTCTAGTTCAGGATACTCTAATAAAGACAACCAGATCAGCACTCCCTCTGTAGGTTAACTTTGAATACTGTGGAGTCCTTCATACACGAGGGCATCATCACACATGTTATAGGCTCAACAAAGTGGATAAAAGGCAGTGTCTGCCTCTGACTAAGAAATCTCCTTCAGTAAAAAACACAGTGATTGAGCTCCACATCATCTCCCTCTCCAAATAGATCTTCGGGTGTTTACCCTATAAAGTTTGCACCACGTGTGGGCACAAAGTCTAATGAATGTTGTTCACACGTTTGGCGTTCCCTGCTAGTTAAACCGAAGCTGGTCTCCCCTCTCTTGGAGAGCGACCCGGAGTAGCTTAGGGCAAGGAAGGGAATTACTTGAGGATTTTTTATGTGTTGATTCAAGTGTAGAACTTTCTTAGCCTGTCCCTGAAAAGAAAAGTGATGGGGAGTAATTGGTGACAGGATAAGAGCCTTGCAGTGCTCTCCATCTGGTGAGCTGAGCAGACTGCAGCTTTATTTACTTGGGATGCTGCTGCTCTCCGTCCTGCTGTAGGATTTCAGCTGTCTCATTAGGTTGCTCCCCAGAGCTAAATATTCCTTCCAAAACATTTTCATCCCTAATAACAAAAATAGCCCATTATTTCTGAATCATTTATATATAAAGACTTTTAAAATTACATATCTCAATTGAGAGAGATTTCTGGGAGGAAAAAATGGTTTTTTTATCCCTATGTTATCCCCACAACAACTTTCACGGTGCAATTCGTCTGGCATATTAACATTTATGTACCAGAAAAAAAAGAAGCTAAAAGCATGGCTTATCTTTCTGTCAGTTCTGACCCTCTCCAAATGTTTTCAGCAGTGGACATTAAGATGGAAAAATATACACCAAAACTCAATTGTTCAGACTATTCTGTTCCCTGTGTTGCCTTTCTAACACAAGTACTTCTTTAAAAAATGAGAAGCAGACTATGTATCCATGAAGGGGAATTAAGTTATCTTTTATTGAACCACAACACTTAGTTTCAGGAATAAAGATAATTTATTTTCCCATTTTGAGTTGCTTTTCTAATAGCAGAGATAGATTTAGACTGACAATTTTCCCAATCTTTTTCCCCCATTAAAAAAAAATGTTTTTCTTAATTTATATACTATAAAATTTGTTCCTTGCTGTGTACAGTTCTATGGGTTCTGACAAATGCAGAGATGTGCATCCACCACAATTATGATACAGAACAGCTCCATTGCCTCCCCCCAAATTTTTTCATGCTGCCCCTCTATAATCAACCTATTCTCCAGCCTATATTCCCCCTCTTCTCTTTTCTATCCCTACTGTTTTGCCTTTTCTAGAATGTCATATAAATGAAATCACACAGTATTAAACCTTTTGGATGTGGCTTTTTCACTTAGCAAAATTCATTTGCAATTCATGCACGTTGTCACATGTATCAGTAGTTCATTCTTTTTTGCTGTTGAGTAGTATTGCATTACATGGACATACCACAGTTTGTTTATACATTCATCCACTGAAGGACATTTCAGTTTTTAGAGATTATACATAAACCTTCTATAAACATTTATGTACAGATTTTTACATGAGCTTAAGCTCTGACAAATGCACAAACTTAAGCTTAAGTTTGTATTTCTCTAGACAGCTAGATCATAAAGTAAGAGTAGGTTAAAATTTCTAAGAAAACTTAACTTGCATATTTTACATTCCCATCTGCAATGTATGAGAGTTCCAGTTGTACCACATCCTCTTAGTACTCTCATTTTTCTTAAATTTTAGCCATTCTGATAGGTGTGAATAGTTATACCATTATTTTTTTTATTGACATACAGCTGATTTACAATGTTGTGTTAGTTTCTGCTGTAGAGCAAAGTGATTCAGTTATACATATGTATACATTCTTTTTTATATTCTTTTCCATTATGGTTTATCACAGGATATTGAATGTAGTTCCCTGGGCTACACAGTAGGACCTTTTCTTGTTGTTTATCCATTCTATATATACCAGTTTGCATCTGCTAATCCCAAACTCCCAATCCATCCCTCCCCCACCCCCCCTCCCTTGGCAACCACAAGTCTGTTCTCTATGTCCGTGAGTCTGTTTCTGTTTTGTAGATAGGTTCTTCTGTCATATCTTAGATTCCACATATAAGTGATATCATATGGTATTTGTCTTTCTTTCTGCCTTACTTCACTTAGTATGATAATCTCTAAATCCATCTGTGTTGTTGCAAATGGCACTATTTCATTCTTCTTTATTGCTGACTAGTATTCCACTGTATATATGTACCACATCTTCCTTATCCATTCATCTGTTGATGGACATTTAGGTGGTTTCTAGGTTTTGGTTATTTTGAATAGTGCTGCTATTGGAATGCATGTATCTTTTCAAATTAGAGTTTTCTGGATATATACCCAGGAGTGAGATTGTTGGATCATATGGTAACTCTATTTTCAGTTTTTTAAGAAATTTCCACACTGTTCTCCATAGTGGTTGTACTAATTTACATTCCCACCAACAGTGCAGGAGGGTTCCCCTTTCTCCACATCCTCTCTAGCATTTGTTATTTATAGATTATTTAATGATGGCCATTCTGACTGGTGTGAGGTTGTACCTCACTGTAGTTTTGATTTGCATTTCTCTAATAATTAGTAATGTTGAGCATCTTCTCATGTGCCTCTTGGCCATCTGTATGTCTTCTTTGGAGAAACATCTATTTAGGTCTTCTGCCCATTTTTCGATTGGGTTGTTTGTTTTCTTGTTGTTGAGTTATATGAACTGTTTTATACCATTATGTTTTTAAATTGTACTTCCCTAATGATGGCTCCTTTGGTTCCCCCATCGTATTCATACTTTAGGCAGGAAGAAAGGAAAGGTGACAGGCAAAAAGCACATGCTAGCAGAGGTAGCACCCTTTCTAAGTGGCTTTCCTGGAAGCCCCTCCCAACAACCTCTGATCACATTTCACTGGCCAGAACTAGTCACAAGACCTCCCCTATATGCATGGAAGATTGATAAATGTAGTTTGGGGGGATTTTTTAATCTGAGTTCATTATTATCTCTGTTAATTAGGAATTTCTAAGTTAAAAAAAAAAAAAAAAGAAGAGAATGGACCTGACCTGGCAGCTCACAGACACATCACACTGATCTCCCTTCTTCCCTCTGTGCAGTCTATTCTTCACCTGAAGCCACAGTGATCCTCATTAAAATTCATCAGATCATGTCTCTCCTGTGCTTGAAATAATTCAATGCTTCCAATCTCCCTCAGAGTAAAATCAAAAGTCCTTTCACTGTTCATAAGCCCTTTCCTGATCTGTAAGCACCCCATCTTTCAGAACTCATCTTCTACCAATTTTCTCCTTGATCACTATGCTGCAGCCATATTGCTGTTCTCCCTCTTCTGTGAACAAACCAAACATGCTCTCACTTCTGGGCCTTTGCATTTACTACTCCTTCTGCCTGGATAATTCTTCTTTCAAACAGCCTCACTGCTCTATTCTCCATTCCCACAAGTTTACACACAAATGTTCCCGTATCAGAGAGGCTTTTCCTCTAATATAAAATCATCTTACATAAAATACAACTACCAACCCTTCCCATATTGTTTTATTGTTCTTAGCACCTAATAGCATCTCACATATTGTCTATTTTGTTTATTTGTTAATAGTTTCTGTCCTCATCTGTAGAATACAAGGGAGCAGGAACCTTGTTTTGTTAACTCCTATGTCTAGAATAGGGCCTGACACTCAACAGTATTTGCCAACAGAATGGAGAGAGAAGGATGCATGAATGGCAATGAATGAATTAAGTTTGTTATTAGAGAACATTTCCTCCACTGTAGGTTCTTTAGTCTCCACTTCTCAGCTGGATGAGGAGGACCCCAAGAGAGCTCGGAGTTTTTGCAAAAGGGGAGCCTGACATCACCCCTCTTACTGCATATTTGCTGAACTAGAAAATTCTGAGGAGAGGAGTTACATGGAGTTTCCTGATATTGCAGAGCATGGAAATAGAGGGAGGGATTGGGAGTTTGGAAGGAAAAGGAGGCATGTGACTTCCTGTCTGCCAAGTAGATACCATGAAGGCAGACAAGCTAGGGCCATATTGAAAGAGTCCCACGAAAGTGCTTTCCAGGGTATATTAGTTTGCTAGGGCTGCCATAACAAAGTGCCACAGACTGGGTGGCTTAACCTACACGTTTATTGTCTTACAGCTCTGGAGGCTAGAAGTCCTAAATCAATCAGCACGGTTGTTTCCTTCAGAGCACTGTGAGGAAGCATCTATTCCGTGAATCTCTGGGGGTTTGCTGGCAATCTTTGGTATTTCTTGGCTTGTAGAAGCATCACCCCAATCTCTACCTTCATCTTCACATGGTGTTCTCCCTGTGTGCATGTCCCTGTGTCCAAATCCCCCCTTTTAATAAGGACACTTGTCATACTGGATTTACGGCTCACCCTAACTAACTCAACTAGCTACATCGCAAAGACACTATTTCCAAATAAGGTCACATTCTGAGGTACAGAGTGTTAGGGCTTCAACATATGCATTGGGAGAAGGGGGGAGACACAGATCAATCCATAACAGTCTCTCTCCAAAGAAAAAACTGTTAGTCTCTAGCAGGGCACCCTACTGGCACGGCACCATCCCACTCCTGCTACAGTTATGATAAAAAAAATAAAAAAAACATGTGAAAGTCCCCACAACTTCAGCAACTAAATAATCAACTCACTATAGAGTAAAACTGACATCAGTACCAAAATGTTCTTTTTATCCAAGTCTAATAATAATAGCAAGTAATAAGATTGAGATGATTTTTTAAGTAAAAGGCAATCATTTAATTTTTCAAAATCGATGGCAGCAACCTTTGCTAATCAAATGTAACTTCCAATAGTTGACAGAAAAACGCATGCCTTGAAGCTGCCTTATTTGAATGGGATGTGAAGGCTCATATTGAGATATGAGGCTTCATATTTTATTTGTTAACTTAGCTGCTGTTGACTCATCTGTACCCAACGGTTTACGCACTAGGATTAAATGTGAGAAGAGCTTTGCTTTGATGTCAAAAGTATGTCGGAGGCTTTTATTTGCTTTGTTTGGAAATATTTTTCTTGGACTGTCTTATTTGAATTTCTATTATCCAGGGTCTTTAGAAAAGTCAGAAGTACATCAAAATTTTTTTAGTGCCCTCTATCATTGAGTGACATTAGAACAGTCTAAAGAATGGTCCTTTCGTGGATGTGGTACATTTATTCAAGACTTCAGAGTCTTTTCCAGCAGGTGTTATTTTCTATGTTATGGCTTCAGAGGTGATTGGAGGCTAGTCCAAAGTCTGTGAAAAGATCTGGTGAGAAAAAAATCGAGGAGTAAAGTATTATGGTTGAATTCCTAGCCTTGGGCTGTACTTAGAAAAATGGA
Organism: Monodon monoceros; assembly: GCF_005190385.1. Lineage (NCBI taxonomy): Eukaryota > Metazoa > Chordata > Mammalia > Artiodactyla > Monodontidae > Monodon > Monodon monoceros. The sequence continues at coordinate 41,375,724 of NW_021703774.1, read as the reverse complement.
CTCTCTTTAACACAGTGATCAGCAGCTGCAATATATCTGGGCATCTGCCATCTAACTAAAATCTAGCCCGACCAACCAAGAGTATTATTTATTTAATAAACATCACTAAGTCCTACTATGCATCTCAGGCTATTCTATGCACAAGGGATGCAGTGATGAGCAAAGTTCTCACAAGTGTATATTTCAGTGAGGGAAACAGACAACAAACAAGATAAATATATTAGTGAACTGAGTTTAATAGTGTCCCCTCCCCCTAAAATTCAGGTCTACCTGGAACCTGTGAATATGACCTTATTTAGAAACATAGTCTTTATAGATGTAATCAGGGTAAGATGAGATTAAGGTGGGCCCTAAATCCAGTATGACTGATGTCCTTCTAAGAAGAGGGAAATCTGGACAAAAAGACACACAGGGAGAACACCATGTGATGACAGAGGCAGAGACTGGAGTGATGCAGCTTCAAGCCAAAGAATGCCAAGGACTGCCAGTAACCACCAGAAGATAGGAGACAGGCATGAACAGATTCTCCCTCAGAACCTCCACAGGGAACCAACCCTGCTGACTCCTTAATTTTGGACTCCTATCCTCCAGAACTGTGGGAGAATAAATAACTGTTGTTTTGAGATACCTGGTTTGTGGTTTTTTACAGCAGCCCAAGGAAACTAGCACAATTTGTGAGTGATAATAAAAGATAAGGAGAAAAAAATAAAGCAGTGAAGTGGGATAGAGAGTCCTGGGGAGAGACTGCAATATTACATTGGCCAGGAAAATCCTCAATAAGAAGGTAACATTGATTAAAGTCTGAAGGTGATGAGGAAGTAACACATGATGACACTTGGAGGAAGGGCACATGCAAAGGCCCTGAGAGGCCAGTTTGGCTGGATCGGAATGATAGGTAGGGAGAGTAGGAGGAAGAAATGAGCTCAGAGAGGTGATGGGCAGCAAGATCATGGAAATGCTATGGACTGTTGTAAAGTCTCTGGCTTTTACTATGCATCAGACAAAAAAAGGAAGCTCTTGAAGAGTTTGGAACAGGGAAGTGGTGCAGAGGAGTGACAAGATCAACCTAGATTTTAATAAGATCTTTGCATTACTGAAATTATTCTGAAAAGAACAAGATGGAAGTGGTTTAGAAAACTATTTCAATAATCCAGGTGGGAAATGACAATGACTTAGACCATGGTGGCGGTAGTGAAAGTGATCACTACTACAGAGTCAGTTTCAGGTTATATTTTGTAGATGTGGCTGATAAGACTTACTGTGGATGAGATGTGGGACATGAATAAAAGAGAAGAATCAAAGATGGCTCCGAGGTGCTTTGCAAAAGGAAGCATGGACTTGCCACTTATTGAAAGGAGAAGGCCATGGGAGGATGAGGCATGGTGAGGGAGATCAAGAATCAGTTTGGGACATGTTAACCTTAAGATGCCATTTAGATATATGTGAGAACATTGTGGGAATACAAGGTGGACTTAGGGAGAAGTCTTGACAGGAGATACAGATATAGAAGTTGTTGGAACAGAGACAGCATCACCAGTCTATGTATTCATTACTCCCCTCCACAATACTTCTTGTTTTCCTGCAGAAATACTATATAATTTAACAATGCAGGGAGGGTGACCCTGCCTCCAACTTGTGACAGTTCTACACTCTTCTTGTGGGAAGAACTATAAAAATGACTTACCACAATCTGTTCAGTGTTTTAGATTGTTATATATTTATTTTTATAAGCCTTCTATTTAAAAATGTTAAGCAGTTCACAATTTTATAAGACATAAAATAAGAAAATTACAATTTAAAAAAGTAAAAATGGCAGTTAGAGAAGTTAAGTAAACCAAGCACTTGTGAGTAGGAGATTTCTTTGAGTTCTTTTTATGATCATCACACTTTTACTGTAAGAGTATGAAAAGAGAGCAAATAGAGCCTCTGGAAAATTTCTTTTAAAATATTTTTATTATCTCACTTTTGGAAAAAAAATTTAATGTATTATTTTGAATCAATGAATAAAAGGCTTATACTGATCAGTGAGACCTAACCACAAAATTGTTTTGATTTCTAGTATTAATTAAATATTGTCTCCCATGACCCAAATGTATCAATATTTAAGAAATGACTTAAGAGCATAGAAGGAGGTGGACCAGTGATAAACACAGGTGAATCTATGATGACCCAACTGGGAGCAAGAACCCAACTGGGAGCAAGAAAGAGGTTCAGAGGACAAAGTAAATTCAATGAGGGCTGCACTTAATGGATAAGGACTACTGTGGTGCATATCTTCCTTATTCTTATTCAGATGTTGCTTTGAGGTTTGATATGTCTTCTATGGTTTCTGCTTTTAACCAAAAAGTGAGTCAAGTCATGATCCTAGAGGGGTTTCTTCCCACCCATCCATTAATAAACACACAAAAAAAATCCGGGGCTAAGAATGTTCCACTTTGGAACCAGTGGTGCGGAGCACGTAAATTATATCACTTGCCTCCAATTTAAGAATTTGGTGTTGTGTGTTCAATTAAATGGGGCCTTCAGTGGGGAAGAGTGAAAATGTTTTGATTAACTCTTTTCCTCCCAGTCGCTCTAGTCAATTCAGAAAAGTTATCTAAAACAACTGGTATAAGTTAGGTATTATAACTGAAAGCTAAATTTAACTTAGAGCTTCAGAGCAACTAAGTTTTAAAACGTCCTTTTTAAAGACGTATATATTTGCTTGGAAAAAAGTATTTTTTTCAGGTGTAAATCTAAGAAATATTTATTGGACAGATTTTTTTCAACATCTTTATTGGAGGATAATTGCTTTACAGTGTTCTGTTAGTTGCTGCTGTATAACAAAGTGAATCAGTTATATGCATACGTATATCCCCATATTCCCTCCCATGCGTCTCCCCCCCCACCCTCCTTATCCCACTCCTCTAGGTGGTTGCAAAGCACTGAGCTGATCTCCCTATGCAATGCAGCTGCTTCCCAAAGCTATCTAATTTACATTTGGTAGTGTATATATGTCAGTGCTACTCTCTTACTTTATCCCTTCACCCTCCCCGTGTCCTCAAGTCCATTCTCTAGGTCTGTGTCTTCATTCCTGTCCTGCCCCTAGGTTCATCAGAAACATTTTTTTTATTCCATATATATGTGTTAGCATATGGTATTTGTTTTTCTCTTTTTGACTTACTTTACTCTATATGACAGGCTCTAGGTCCATCCAGTTCACTACAAATAACTCAATTTTGTTTCTTTTTATGGCTGAGTAATATTCCATTGTATATATGTACCACAACTTCTTTATCCATTAATCTGTCGATGGACACTTAGGTGGCTTCCATGTCCTGGCTATTGGAAAGAGTGCTGCAATGAACACTGTGGTACATAATTCTTTTTGAATTATGGTTTTCTTAGGGTATATGCCCAGTCGTGGGATTGCTGGGTCATATGGTAGTTCTATCTTTAGTGTTTTAAGGAACTTCCGTACTGTTTTCCATAGTGGCTGTATCCATTTACATTCCCACCAACAGTTCAAAAGGGCTCCCTTTTCTCCACACCCTCTCCAGCATTTATTGTTTACAGATTTTTTGATGATGGCCATTCTGACCAGTGTGAGGTGTTCCTCATTGTAGTTTTGATTTGAATTTCTCTAAAGATTAGTGATGTTGAGCATCCTTTCATGTGTTTGTTGGCAACCTGTATACCTTCTTTGGAGAAATGTCTATTTAGGTCTTCTGCCCATTTTTGGATTGGGTTGTTTGTTTTTTTGATATTGAGTTTCATGAGCTGCTTGTAAATTTTGGAGATTAATCCTCTGTCAGTTGCTTCATTTGCAAATATTTTCTCCCATTCTGAGGTTGTCTTTCCGTCTTGTTTATGGTTTCCTTTGCTGTGCAAAAGCTTTTAAGTTTCATTAGGTCCCATTTGTTTATTTTTGTTTTTATTTCCATTCCTCTAGGAGGTGGGTCAAAAAGGATCTTGCTGTGATTTATGTCATGAAGTGCTCTGCCTATGTTTTCCTCTAAGAGTTTTATAGTGTCTGGCCTTACATTTAGGTCTTTAATCCATTTTGAGTTTCTTTTTTGTGTATCGTGTTAGGAAGCGTTCTACTTTCATTCTTTTACATGTAGCTGCCCAGTTTTCCCAGCACCACTTATCAAAGAGGCTGTCTTTTCTCCATTGTATACTCTTTCCTCCTTTATCAAAGACAAGGTGACCATATGTGTGTGGGTTTATCTCTGGGCTTTCTATCCTGTTCCATTGATCTATATTTCTGTTTTTCTGCCAGTACCATACTGTCTTGATTACTGTAGCTCTGTAGTAGAGTCTGAAGTCTAGGAGCCTGATTTCCTCCAGCTCTGTTTTTCTTTCTCAAGATTGCTTTGGCTATTCGGGGTCTTTTGTGTTTCCATACAAATTGTGAAATTTTTTGTTCTATGTCTGTGAAAAATGCCGTTGGTAGTTTGATAGGAATTGCATTGATCTGTAGATTGCTTAGGGTCCTATAGCCATTTTCACAATGTTGATTCTTCCCATCCAAGAACATGGTATATCTCCATCTGTTTGTATCATCTTTAATTTCTTTCATCAGTGTCTTATAGTTTTCTGCATACAGGTCATTTGTCTCCTTAGGTAGGTTTATTCCTAGGTATTTTATTATTTTTCTTACAATGGTAAATGGGAGTATTTCCTTAACCTCTCTTTCAGATTTTTCATCGTTAGTGTATAGGAATGCCAGAGATTTCTGTGCATTAATTTTGTATCCTGCTACTTTATCAAATTCATCAATTAGCTCTAGTAGTTTTCTGGTAGCATCTTTAGGATGCTAAATATCTCTATGTATAGTATCACGTATTGTATCTCTATGTATAGTATCATGTCATCTGCAAACAGTGACAGTTTTCCTTCTTCTTTTCCAATTTGGATTCCTTTTATTTCTTTTTCTTCTCTGATTGCTGTGGCTAAAACTTCCATAACTATGTTGAATAACAGTGTTGAGCATGGGCAACCCTGTCTTGTTCCTGATCTTAGAGGAAATAGTTTCAGTTTTTCAACATTGAGACGATGTTGGCAGTGGGTTTGTCATATATGGCCTTTATTATGTTGACATAGGTTCCCTCTAGCCTACCTTCTAGAGAGTTTTTATCATAAATGGGTGTTGAATTTTGTCAAAAGCTTTTTCTTCATCTATTGAGATGATCATATGGTTTTTATCCTTCAGTTTGTTAATATGTTTTATCACACTGATTGATTTGCATATATTGAAGAACCCTTGTGTTCCTGGGATAAACCTCACCTGATCATGGTGTATGATCCTTTAAATGGGCTGTTGGATTCTGTTTGCCAGAATTTTGTTGAGGATTTTTGCATCTGTGTTCATCAGACATATTGGCCTGTAGTTTTCTTTCTTTGTGACATCTTTGTCTGGTTTGGTATCAGGATGATGGTGGCCTTGTAGAATGGGTTTGGGAGTGTTCCTCCCTCTGCTGTATTTTGGAAGAGTTTGAGGATAGGTGTTAGTTCTTCGCTAAACGTTTGATAGAATTCACCTGTGAATCCATCTGGTCCTGGGCTTTTGTTTGTTGGACGATTTTTAATCACACTTTCAACTTCAGTGCTTGTGATTGGTCTGTATACATTTTCTATTTCTTCCTGGTTCAATCTCAGAAGATTTTGCGTTTCTAGGAATTTGTCCATTTCTTCCAGGTTGTCCATTTTATTGGAATATAGTTGCTTGTATTAATCTCTCATGATCCTTTGTTTTTCTGCAGTGTCAGCTGTTACTTCTTTTTCATTTCTAATTCTATTGGTTTGAGTCTTCTCCCTTTTGTTCTTGATGAGTCTGGCTAATGGTTTATCAATTTTGTTTATCTTCTCAAAGAACCAGCTTTTAGTTTTATTGATCTTTGCTATCATTCCCTTCCTTTCTTTTTCATTTATTTCTGATCTGATCTTTATGATTTCTTCCCTTCTGCTAAGTTTGGAGGTTTTTTTGTTCTTCTTTCTCTAATTGCTTTAGGTGTAAGGTTAGGTTGATTTCCTCTTTCATTTCTTCAGTGATCTCTTGGTTATTAAGTAGTGTATTGTTTAGCCTCCATGTGTTTGTATTTTTTACAGATTTTTTTCTTGTAATTGATATCTAGTCTCATGGCGTTGTGGTCGCAAAAGATACTTGATGTGATTTCAATTTTCTTAAATTTACTAAGGCTTGATTTGTGACCCAGGATATGATCTATCCTGGAGAATGTTCCATGAGCACTTGAGAAAAATGTGTATTCTGTTGTTTTTGGATGGAATAACCTATAAATATCAATTAAGTCAACCTTGTTTAATGTATCATTTAAAGCTTGGGTTTCCTTATTTAACTTCATTTTTGATGATCTGTCCATTGGTGAAAGCGGAGTGTTAACGTCCCCTACTAATATGTGTTACTGTCGATTTCACCTTTTATGGCTGTTAGTATTTGCCTTATGTATTCAGTTGCTCCTATGTTGAGTGCATAAATATTTACAATTGTTATAGCTTCTTCTTGGATTGATCCCTTGATCATTATGCAGTGTCCTTCTTTGTCTCTTGTAATAGTCTTTATTTTAAAGTCTATCTTGTCTGATATGAGAATTGCTACTCCAGCTTTCTTTTGATTTCCATTTGCATGGAATATCTTTTTCCATCCCCTCACTTTCAGTCTGTATGTGTCTCTAGGTCTGAAGTGGGTCTCTTGTAGATAGCATATATACGGGTCTAGTTTTTGTATCCATTCAGCCAGTCTATGCCTTTGGTTGGAGCATTTAATCCATTTACATTTATGGTTATTATCAATATGTATATTCCTATTACCATTTTCTTAATTGTTTTGGGTTTATTATTGTAGGTCTTTTCCTTCTCTTGTGTTTCCTGCCTAGAGAAGTTACTTTAGCATTTGTTGTAAAGCTGGTTTGGTGGTGCTGAATTCTCTTAGCTTTTGCTTGTGTGTAAAGGTTTTAATTTCTCTGTGAAATCTGAATGAGATCCTTGCTGGGTAGAGTAATCTTGGTTGTAGGTTTTTCCCTTTCATCACTTTAAATATGTCCTGCCACTCCATTGTGGCTTGCAGAGTTTCTGCTGAAAGATCAGCTGTTAACCTTATGGGGATTCCCTTGTATGTTATTTGTTGTTTTTCCCTTGCTGCCCTTAATATTTTTTTCTTTGAATTTAATTTTTGATAGTTTGATTAATATCTGTCTTGGCGTGTTTACCCTTGGATTTATCATGTATGGGACTTTCTGCACTTCCTGGATTTGATTGACTATTTCCTTTCCCATATTAGGGAAGTTTTCAATTATAATCTCTTCAAATATTTTCTCAGTTCCTTTCTTTTTCTCTTCTTCTTTGGGACCCCTATAATTCGAATGTTGGTGCATTTAATGTTGTCCCAGAGGTCTCTGAAACTGTCCTCAATTCTTTTCATTCTTTTTTCTTTATTCTGCTCTGCAGTCGTTTTTCCCACTATTTTATCTTCCAGGTCACTTATTCGTTCTTCTGCCTTAATTATTCTGCTATTGATTCCTTCTAGAGAATTTTTAATTTCATTTATTGTGTTGTTCATTGTTGTTTGTTTTCTCTTTAATTCTTCTAGGCCCTTATCAAGCATTTCTTGTATTTTCTCCATTTTATTTCCAAGATTTTGGATCATGTTTACTATCATTACTCTGAATTCTTTTTCACATAGACTGCTTATTTCCTGTTCATTTATTTGGTCTGTGGGTTTTTACCTTGCTCCTTATCTGCTGTGTGTTCCTCTGTCTTCTCATTTTGCTTAACTTACTGTGTTTGGGGTCTCCTTTTTCCCAGGCTGCAGGTTCGTAGTTCCTTTTGTTTTTGGTGTCTGCTTCCAGTGGCTAAGGTTGGTGCAGTGCATTGCGTTGGCTTCCGGGTGGAGGGGACTGGTGCCTGTGTTCTGGTGGATGAGGCTGGATCTTGTCTTTCTGATGGGCAGGACCAAGTCCAGTGGCGTGTTTTGGGGCGTCTGTGACCTTATTATGATTTTAGGCAGCCTCTCTGCTAATGGGTGGGGTTGTGTTCCTGCCTTGCTAGTTGTTTGGCATAGGGTCTCCAGCACTTTAGCTTGCTGGTTGTTGAGTGGATCTGGGTCTTAGCATTGAGATGAAGATCTCTGGGAAAGTTTTCGCCATTTGATATTATGTAGAGCTGGGAGGTCTCTGGTGGACCAATGTCCTGAACTCAGCTCTCTCAACTCAGAGACACAGGCCTGACACCTGGCCAGAGCACAAAGACCCTGTCAGCCACACAGCTCAGAAGAAAAGGGAGAAAAAAAAGAAAGAAAAGAAATAAAGGAAGAAAGGAAGGAAGGAAGGACAAAAAATAAAATAACATAAAGTTATTAAAATAAAAAATAAAGAAAATCATTAAAAATTTTAAAAAATTAAAAAGTAATTTAAAAAAGAAAGAAAGAAGAGAGCAACCAAACCAAAAAAGAAATCCATCAATGATAAACAGCACTAAAAACTTAAAACAAAACAAAAAAAAAAAAGAAGGAAAAAAAACCGGACAGACAGAACCCTAGGACAAATGGTAAAAGCAAAGCTATACAGACAAAATCACACAAAGAAGCATACACATACACACTCACAAAAAGAGAAAAAGTGAAAAAATATATATATCTTTTGGGAAGTCTGAGGTCTTCTGCCAGCATTCAGTAAGTGTTCTGTAGGAGTTTTTCCACATGTAGATGTATTTTTGATGTATTTGTGGGGAGGAAGGTGATCACGTCTTACTCCTCCGCCATCTTGAAGGTCTCCAGAAATTTTTTTTTAAGTTAGGTTCCTGTGTGTTTTCTTCTGCTATGAAAGACAGAATGACTGAGATTTTTCTTTTAAGAAAGGAAGCATCAAATTCTGCCTCAGCACTTGGATATTTGGTCACAACTTCATAAGTTTATGTCACTTCACAGTAATTTTCAGGGTTTCCCTGGTGGCGCAGTGGTTAAGAACCTGCCTGCCAATGCAGGGAACACAAGTTCAAGCCCTGGTCCAGGAAGATCCCACATGCCGTGGAACAACTAAGCCCATGTGCCACAACTAGTGAGCCTGCGCTCTAGAGCCCGCGAGCCACAACTACTGAGCCCACATGCCACAACTACTGAAGCCTGCGTACCTAGAGCCCATGCTCTGCAACAAGAGAAGCCACCACAATGAGAAGCCCCTGCACCACAATGAAGAGTAGCCCCTGCTCACCACAACTAAAGCCTATGTGCAGCAACAAAGACCCAATGCAGCCAAAAATAAATAATAAATAAATTTTTTAATAGTAATTTTCAAATGGCATTAAGCAATAGAAAGCAAAATCGTATGTGGGAGCCAAATATTTTTAAAGGAAAAAATAAATAAACTGGCAGCTCTTATTAACCCCTTCCTTATCCCTAAGTCAGGCAGTCCCCGCACCTTTGGGAAGAAATTCATGTGATCATCAGAAGAGTTTGAGGGTCTCTAACAAATAGCAAATACAAGTTAGTGTGTGGCTTTAAATTTTTTTTAAGAAGATTTGTTACAGTATCCCAATGAAAGAGTTGACCTGCCAAATGCGTTTTTTCTTTTTTCTTTTTCCATGTCCTGTTGAAAGATGGCTGTAGGGGTGCAGTACACTTAAATTTGGAGAAATTTTTAACCAAGACTATAATCCCAGCCTTAGTTAGCTGATGTTAATCCCACCTATGGAAAATAATGAGTCCATAGGCTCAGTTGTTTCTTAAGGTCATCCTTTCTTCCTAACAATAAACCACGCAGTCAACATGGAAGAGGTCACTTGAGGCACACAAGAGGGCATGCATCCAATCAATTGATGAGCCTTGCCAGATTATTTAAAGTTATGCTAGTGATAAGAGAGGAAATGACAAAATCCAGTTCTGCAGCAATTGGAAATGAAATTCCTTTTGTAAGAAGACCATTCTTACCTGCTCTAGTCTAGTAACATTATCATACTAGAAGTTTTGAAAAAGCGTTATAAATGTTAAAACATGTTCTAAAGAAGAGTCTTCTTTATTTCATTGAAATCTGTCAAGAAATGATAGCAAAAAGCACAATATCTTCTTTTTCTCTGTATCACTCTCATCTATTAACTTGGGCAATGAAGCAGTTATCAGTAGTGGAATAATTATACCAAAACTTGATTTTCCCATGCATGGCATCAGGTCAAATGACTGTTCTACAGCATTAGTTTTGCTTTGTTCCTTTCTTTTTTCAGAAAAACTTGTCCATAGTCTTGAAGGAATACACAAGGCACTGGTAGGTCTGCAAATTGGGACCAACCAGATAGCTTTTCTTTCGTTAGAACTGGATAACAACACTTCAGATCCACCCTGAGGAGCTATTTAGGGTAAAGTTTGAAAGAAGCACTGATACTGCCTCCTGCTTTCAGTTCTGGCAGGGAGGAAAAGAAAAAAGCAACTTCTTTGCTACTACCCCTAGTCTTAAATATTCACAGATATTTTAAGATGGCAAAGAAAACAACTGATAAAGTTAATAACAAAATTAAAAATTCTTCATGGCAAAACTAACTATAAGAAAAGTTAAAATACAAATGAAAAATCAAGGGAAAACATAGTTGAAACATATCAAAGACAAAGGGATAATTTCCTTTATAATGGTCTCAGAAAAATCAATAATACCAACAAACCAATAGAAGAAAGGAAAAAAGGACAGGAACAGATAAGCTACAAAAACTACAAATAGTTCTTAAATATATGAAAAAAGTGCCTTATCTCAGTCAGAAAAAGAGAAATAAACATCTACACAAAATTAGGTACAATTTTTTTTTTATCTACAAGATTGTCAAATATCGAAAAGTTTGATAGCCCTAAATGTTGGTGAAATTGTTGGTGACTTGTAGGATGAAATTCACACAACACTGAGGAGAGAATAGAGACAATGGGAGACTGTACAGACAATATGTGGATCAATTTCCAAATGTCTATCAAATGTACAAACGTACAAGGATATTCACTACCATATAGTTTGCAATAACAAAGGATATCCATTGATGGGTTACTAGTTGAATAAATTATAGAATATACGCAGAGTGGAATGTGACATTGGAAAGAATGAGGAAGTTCCATATGAGTTGGGGGGCGGGGGGGTGGTCTCCAGCTTTAAAGAAGGGACTTTAAACACTACATCTCCTACCCAGGATCAGGTCTTAGAGTAAGGGAAAGGGTAGATGAATAAATGCTCCTTTTCAGATAATTTTGGCATTCAGAGAGCAAAGTAGGATGGGGCTCATTTCCAAGTGGGGCACATAGAGACAAGCAAAGGCGCTGTTTTAGTCTGCAGAAAAAGGAGAGCCTTAAGAAGGTCTATCTGCTACATATTTTAGGGAGTACAAAAGGCAGGCATGAAAGATAGGGAGAGAAACAGGGAAGGAGATGATAAGAGGATGCACTATCAAGCCTGGCCATTACAAAACATGACTGATTACTGCATTTTTCTGAACCAATCTCTGAGAAGTCATTTGGGAAGAAAAAGCCCCAAAATGGACCTAATCTGAAATAATTAATCACAACTGGAATTAACCGGGTAAATTTTCTGCCACCAAGCAGAAATGAGGCTCAAGATAGAGATAAGGATGAGTTATAGAAAAAATAAAGCCACATTTCTAGCATCCCTGAGGACACGGCTTGAAAATATTGATCATGTCACTTGTATACTGGCTGATTCAATGACAGCAACATTGAGGATCAGAGCACGTCCAAATTTTAGAGCACGACTAAAATTCTATCTCGAGTAGAATTTGCAAAGAAACACTGACTATTAATTAATCAACAGGGCTAGTCTCTTGATATAAGTAAAATTTTCTCTAGATAAATATATTAGTTTGCTAAAGCTACAGTAACACAGTACCACAAGCTAGGTGGTTTAAACCCCAGAAATTGATTTTGTCACAGTTCTAAATGCTAAAAGTATAAGATTAAATTGTCAACAGGGTTGCTTTCTTCTGAGGCCTCTCTCCTCGTCTTCTAGATGGCTGTCTTCTCCTTGTGTCCTCATATGTTCTTCCCTTACTACAAATCTGTGTCCAAATTTCCCCTTTTTATCAGATTGGATTAAGGTCACCCTAACGACCTCATTTTAACTTAATCACCTCTATAAGGACCCAATCTCCAAATATGGTTACATTCTGAGGTTAGTATATCAATGTAAATTTTTTTGTGTGGGGGACACAATTGAGCCTGTAACAAGTTACCTTTTCTTTTTTTCTCTCTTTTTTTCTTTTCTTCTTTTTTAAAATGTGTGTTAGGGGCTATGAGGCAGCCGGATAGAGAGAAGGATCTGTAAGAGCATTGACCAGAACATGTGTGCAGAGAGGCTGAGGAAGGTAAACAGCCAAGAGGCTGGTACAAATTATCATAGACATATCAGACCTCCTGAAAGAAACAAAAGTAGACTTTAACGAATGGTAAGGCATCCCCTGTTCTTGGATAGGTGACTTGGCATTAAACATGACAGTTTACCTTATATTAATTTATCAACTCAATGCAACCCCCCAAAAATTACCAAGAAATTATTTAATAGAGTTAGATAAGTTGATAACTAAAATTTACATGGAAAAACAAATATGCAAGGATAGCCAGGAAAACACTGAAAAAGAAAAACTACAGAGAGGAACTAGCCCTACCAGACATTAAAATATACTATAAAGCTTCTGGAATTAAAAGTGTGGTATGGGCACATGAATAGACAAATAGATCAACAGAATAGGATAAAAAGTCCAGAAATAGATTCAAATATAGATGAGCATTGAGTATATGATAAAATGGCATCTTAAATCACTGGGATAAAAATGGACTTTTTAATAAATGGTGCTGGAACAACTTATGGACGCTGACAAGTTGTTTAGAAAATGTAAAATTAGGTCTATTACTCTATTTAGCAAATCTGTTTCTCATAGGGGTATGGGCTAGCAATTCTATAATCCTTTATGTGTATTCTAGGATTGAACAAATAAGTAAGTAAAGATATTATACATATTGAGATCCAGCTTTCTCACTGTGGGAAAAAGAAGTTAAAAATAAGGAAAGAAGGAAGGCTAGAAAGACCTTGGCAGTGTTAGACTGGAATCAGAGATACCAGTATGAACTCAGTTTTTAATGTATATGCAGACATATGAATATAGAAATAAATGTAAATATATGTGTGTATATGTGGGTTAATATATACGCTACCCACTGAGAGGGCCTGGGATCAATGATACTACAGTAACAAGGAGCACACCCAGTACCCAGATCTTCATCTTCTAAATGCCATTCTCCAAAAAAGAAACCAGTCTCCTTGGAGAACTGGCTGATACCAGGACTGGAGCAGAGGAAATATAAGATAAGCCTGGGACATCTTGTGATGCTAGAAAAATAAGGAAATGTACGAAAAGAATGAGATGTGTCAAAGGGACACAAGAGCCAATGGCAAGGAACTCCAAATGGCCAAAGTTGAAAAATGAAAGAAAGGAAAAAAAAGGAAGAAAGAGAAGAGAAGAAGAAAGGAAGGAAAAGAGGAAAGGAGAGAGGAAAAAAAGAAAAGGAAAAAAAGAAGAAAAGAAATTGTTGGATTTATAAGCCACATAATAAAATAAACATCCAGGACTCCCTACAGATTATAAATACTTGAATAAATAAATCAGGGATACAGGACATCTCTTATCAGAAAAGTTCCCATTAATAAATGTAAAAGTAAAGAAGGAATTAGAAAATTACCATGAGGCCAACACAACAGTAATATCTGTTACAGACAAGATCCACCAATGGATGCTAATATTGGTGGGCAAAAGTTTGATGAAAAAGGAAGATATTACTATACTCTCAAAATATCTACCCCACTAATTAACAATTTCAAATGTATAAATAATAACTTTACAGTGGAAACCCAGCAGATACCACCTTAACCAAGTGATCAAAATTATTGCCAGTAGTAAGAATATCTACTCCCTGCTGGGATGTGCTGAGAAGGACGCAATGTCACCAGTGGTATTTTTGTCGAAAAACCATAACCTCATTCTAATGATGAGAGCATCAGACAAACCCAAACTGAGAGAGATATTCTGCAAAACATCTGAATATTTATCAAGATTGTCAAGGTCATGAAAGACATAGAAATAATGTGTCACAGGTTGGAGGAGACTAAGGAGATAGATGAACTAAGTGCAAGTGAGATCCTCGATAGAACCTTTGGACAGGAAAAGGATATTTCAAGGAGAGGGAAACTGGTGAAATTTGAACCACAACTTTGTAGTTGAGTGATCAGAAGTGTATCAATGTTAATTTCTTGGTTTTGGTCATCGATTTTGATCACTGCACTATGGTTATATAAGTTATTGACAACAGGGACTTCCCTGGTGATGCAGAAGTTAAGAACCCGCCTGCCAATTCAGGGGACATGAGTTCGATGCCTGGTCTGGGAAGATCCCACATGCCACGGAGCAACTAAGCCCGTGCACCGTAACTACTGAGCCTGCACTCTAGAACCTGCAAGCCACAACTACTGAAGCCTGTGTGCCTAGAGCCTGTGCTCCGCAAGAAGAGAAGGTACCGCAATGAGAAGCCTGCGCACCGCAATGAAGAGTAGCCCCCACTCGCCACAACTAGAGAAAGCCCACGCGCAGCAATGAAGATCCAATGCAGCCAAAAATAAATAAATAAAAATAAATAATTTTTTTAAGTTATTGACATCAGGGGAAGCTTAGTGAAAAGCATATGTGAACTAGATACAATTTTTGCAACTTTTCTGTAAACTTAAAATTTTTAAAGAGACACTGGGGAGAAAGAAGCATCTCTTACCTGCTACATGAGAAACAGGATTCAAAAGAGAAGAAGTCTGCAGATAAAGAGGTTCCAAAATAACAAAGCAAAAGGAACTACAAAAGTAAAATGGAACTACACATGGAAGACACAGTTTAACCCCTGTTATTCTCTCAAAGAAACTCCCACCGCTAACCAATGGCCCATTTGCATCCTTAACTCTATCAGAGGAGTAGAGAAGAGCCTCTGGAGAGGAAAGCACGTGCCGTTAATGTCTACTCAGAAGATTATTGGGAGGGTTAATGAGGAAATATATTCAGAAGAGCTCAATTTGGTGACTAATAAATAAGTGGAGCTCAATAAAGCTTAGTTCCTGAAAGGCAGGAGATGGGTTAGTGTCTATCCCCTGCCCTCATACATCCACAGAAGACAGGGGACTCTTGTTCCACTTCCCAGGAAGGAGCAGCAGGAATGAAATTTCCAGCATCTTCTCTGAGTGTTGATGTCACAGAGTGATTAATGAGACTGGGCCATTCAACCAGTGAGCTGCTCAAAATCAAGATAGACTCCTTTATTTCTCATTCACTATGGGCTTTTTGCTTCAGATGTCTGTAAAACAAACAAACAAACAAAGTTTTTAAACCCCTGGTTTCTCCTCCATGCAGAAAGCAAAGAGAGATCTGCTTCGGCTTGCTTGCCCTCCTACAGCTTTCTGTCTGCAGGTAAGTGGGTAAACCAGAGGTCCCAAGGTCGTTTCTCAATGGGCATTCTCAGTTTGGTCCCTTACTAAAAAGCACTGTTCTTAGAAACAGATTAATGGACTATTGTCTGGTCCTTTGATAACAGATATATTTTTACCCCTGGTCTTGCCTTTATGGACATACTCTATGGACTTCGGAGGAGAAGAGGAGTGATGTAATCTAGGCATCAAGCCTGACCCTGAACTTCCTACCGTTCTATTCTCTTATCTTTATAGAGACTTGGATTTAGTGTAATTATATGTTATGTGATCTTTGTCAATGAAGGGTTCCTGAATTCTATTTTATTTATTTGTTTGTTTGTTTGTTTTATTTTGGCTGTGCCCGGTCTTAGTTGTGGCATGTGGCATCTTTGTTGCGGCCTGAATTGTCAACTGGAGCTCTCTTTCATGAAACAAACAATAAAATCCAAGGGTAGAAACTCTACTCTATTGAAAGGCCTTGCTGGAATGATTTAAATTCTAATCAACTCTGGCTTCCAGAGTAAGAGAAGGGAATTAGAAAGCACATTAGAGGAGTCCTTTAGCAGCTCCGCTTTGGTGGTAGATAAATCAATGAGGTGATCATCATGCCAGGGACAGGTCCTCCTCTAGGCTTCCTTTCCCCGAAGCCTGCTAGTTATATAATATTTTAAATATTTATTGAAATGCTTGTGTGTACTTGGCACTGGGTGAACACTGTGAAGAATACAAAAGATGCATGAATTTCCTCTGGAATTCACAGTCTCACTGAGGTAATGACAGAAATACAAAATACACAGATTATCAGGAACCATCAAGAGTATTATAAGATCATACGACAATATGTGATAAAACCAATAAGGTACAGGAAGTCAAAGAAAGAAAAGATCAGAATTGCCAAGCATATGTGAGGAAAGCTTCAGGAGGACATGAAAACTGGGATAGTTTCTGGAGGATTTATACTTGTCATGGTCAAGACAAGTGCAAGTCAGAAAATGGTGATTAATGCCCCCCCACCAAAGAGGTCCATGCCCCAATCCTGGAACTTGTGAATATGTTACTTTACATGGCAAAGGGATTTTGTAGATGGGGTGATTAACATTGAAGACTCTGTGGAGGAGGGATTATCCTAGATTATTCTGGTGAGAACAATCTAATCATACAAGTCCTTAAAAGTAGAAGAGGAAGGTAAAAGAATCAACAAGGAGATGAGAAGACAAAAGAAGAAGCAGGAGAGATTTGGAGCTTGAGAGGGACTTGACTTGCTGCTGCTGGTTTTGAAGACGGAGGAAGGGGCCACAAGCCAAGAAATGCAGGCAGTTCCTAGAAGTTGGGCTTTCAGCTGACAGTCAGCAAGAAAAGAATCCTTAATCCTGCTATTGCAAGGAATTGAATTCTGCCAACAGCCTAAATGACCCTGCAAGCAGAATCTCCCCTAGGACTTCCAGATAAAAATGTAGCCCTGCTGACACTCAGATTTAGTCCAATGATACCCATACAGAACTTCTGACCTACAGAACTGTAAAATAACAAATGTGTGCTCCTTTAAGCTGCTAAATTGGTAATTTATTACAGTACAAACAGAACACTAATGCACGTGGGCACAGTTCCCTTAGCGTGCATGGGGAACCTCTGTCAAAACATTAATTTCTTATTTCTTGTATGGACTACGCAGCCAATTGAGAGCACCATGAAATCCAGCTGAGAATGCTCAAAGTGGCTGCCATGGCCATAACCCACTTCTGTTTTCCTGATATATAGGTCTCCATGCCCTGAACCATGTAGCCCTAATATCTTGAGAAGAATTCAATGAACAAGGAAAGGACAGCCGACCTAAAGTAACCAAAATAGTTTACCAGAAGGTTAGGGGGTAACCCAGGAGCATGCTATACTTCATGGTGAATGAATGATGGAATCAAATCCCCTCCCCAACCTCAAAAGAGTCATCAGACAGATTGTTGTTGGACAGAAGAAGGAGACAGAGAGATAAGTGGTAAAAAGAAGTTACTCAGAAGCTAACAGAAGGCATGACTACAAGCCACAAGTTAGCAGAAACCCTACTATTAAAAGAAAAAAAGGAGGGGAACATAGGTAATTATCTGATAATAGTAAGAACAGTAGAAGCAGTGTCCACACTTGTGCAGCAGGAGAAAGGAAGCAAAAACCTTCTGCTGTTGAGGAGGCACAAAAGGAACAAGATTGCATAAATAGTATTGTGCTTGAACAAACTTCTGGATTCCATGAAGCCTTCCGAGAAAGCTTCCCATTGTTCATTTCCTATTCTATGTATCCTTGCAATAAGCCTTTTTCTCCTTAGATGACCTGACATCTCTCTTACCTTGCAACCTGAAAGAGCCAAACCAGCTTACAGGTTCACATGACTCAGTTTATTACTTTCTGAGGGTGACCTGCCCTGTTGAATGAAAAGAGATTTATTGTAAGGGGCTCTTGACTTCTGATCTTTGTGGATTTCATTTATTGTTGTCCTTTAGGTTATTTATTGAGAAGTAAGCTATGATTCCCCAGAAATTACCCTGACAACCAGCCATTCAAAATATCAGTATCAGAAGTGAGCAGAGCCAGATTAGATGAGCAGGACACCAAAAACTACCCTTAATCCTACATAAACATATCATTTAGCAATTAACTATATGCATAATCATAATCTAGTATTTTCAGTTATTTCATGGGTAACTGTCTGTTCTCCCTTAACACACTATAAATTTTGAGGAGAGAGAATTATCTGACATTTCAATAATGCAGAATACTTAGTTATATACCTAATAAGTGTGCATTAGTTCATTACCTTTGGGGACTTTAGACAAAATAATGTTGTTTCTCAGAAAGATGATCAAAGACCTCACAGCATAATCAAAGGCCATCTTTATTCTCTGTCTACCACTTAATACTCTCCACCTTGCCCACCCTTCATGAAAGAATCCTCTGCCAAAGAGTCCAGCTGCAATAATAATACCCCACCAGACTAACTACTGGGACATGTCTTTCTGATAACAAATGGGTAAGGAGATAGATGACAGTATAGTCATGGTTTCCTTACCTTTTTTAGATATGGATAAAATATAACTACCATTTGCTGAATAGCTATTATGGGCCAGTAGCTGGCCCATAGTCATACATTATGACTAATCTTCACAAAAACCATTGTGAAAGGTCACTTCACTTGAGAGGTGAACTGGAGCTGAGAGGGGTTTTGTTTCTTACCCAAAGCATTCAGCTCTAAATGGTGGAGAGGATATCCTGAAGTCAGTACGTTCCAACCTCCTCATGCCTTCCACTTCCTTACTCATTGATTTTAAGTATGTAAGTTAGCAGACCCTGATGATCTCAGGAAGCAGGGTTATGAGCCCCACTTTAATCTGCTGAATTTAATTGGTAAACCCCCAGGGAAGGTCAGTGGTCTGTGCTATATAGCTTCAAGGAGAAAAGGTTTGCATTGGGACATGGTGCCACCTGTTGGTTAATCCATGAAACTGATGATGTAGGTAGTTTCACCCCACACACCCATGCCAAAAATCAATCAACCAACCAAGATCTCTTTAAAAATAGAAGTCAAAGACAAATACCATATGATATCGCTTATATGTGGAATCTCAAAAAAGGGTTCAAATGAACTTACGCACAAAACAGACATAGAGTTACAGATGTAGAAAATAAACTTATGGTTACCAGGAAGTAAGGCAGGGGGATAAATCGGAAGACTGGGATTGACATATACACACTACTGTATATAAAATAGATACCTATAAGGACCTACTGTATAGCACAGGGAACTCTACTAAATACTCTGTAATGGCCTGTATAAGAAAAGAATCTAAGAAAAGAGTGGATATATGCATATGTATAACAGATTCGCTTTACTGTACACCTGAAACTAACACAACATTGTAAATCAACTATAATTTTTTTCCAATAAAAATTAGAAAAAAATAATAGGAGTCATATCAAGAACCAGTCTCTCAGCCCCATTCTTTCCTACCTCAAGCTTCCAAAATCTGTATGCAACCAGTTGGTACCATGCAAAAAATTACTGAATTTAGAAATCAATCCCTGTTCTCCCACTCACTACTGAGAACACTAAGGAGGTGAGTTAATTTCCCTGAGTTTGAATTTCTCACCCGTAAAATTAAATGATACCTTCCTACATTTCAAGTTTGTTATGAGGATCAAACGAGATAATACAAAACAAAGTCTGGTGTAAATAGAATAACACTCCATAGGCCTTATGTTATTGCTATACTTTATTGGCACCTATCACTACTTTTCATTTAAAGTTTGACTTATATGAAAGAGTTCCTCATGTGCAGTGGATCCGTCCCTCCACAACTAGATCACAGATTCCCTGTCTTTATTCCTGTCCACCTGTGTCAGCGTTATCTCTGTACATAACAGTCTCTTCTCCTGGATTATGAACTCTGAAGGGAATGGGCAGAACCTATAAATCTTTATGTACTCACAGTACATAGCACAATGTTGCACATATACTGGGAACTCAAATATGTATTTAAATTTAAAAAATTTTTTCCTCAAAAGAATTTGAAAGAGAATAGATACATGTATATGTATAACTGATTCACTTTGCTGTACACCTGAAATTAACACAACATTGTTAAGCAACTATACTCCAATATAAAATAAAACTTAAAAAAAATTTTTTAACTTAAATAAAATTTTTTTTTAAAAATTTTTTCCTCAATGAGCATGTGGTATTGAGTGAGAATCAACTGTGAAATGCTTCTTTAAAAAAAAAAAAAGAGATGACTTTTAATTAAAGGTAATATTGAGAGAGACAAGGGAGGAAAAGTGAATTTCAAGTAGGCATAGTCATAAAATCTTGTGTGAAAGAACAGAGGGTAGAAATGCTGATTGCTGAGTGCCAATAATCTCCTTACACTTGTCCAGATTTTTTTCTTTTTCAAAATTCTTTCACAAAAAGTCTGGAGAATAGAGATGTTAAACAAATTATCCCTAAGTTACAGTGTACAAATCAGGACAGGAACATGTGCTTCTTAATTTCCCACCAGTGTTCTTTCACTATATCATGATATCACCTCACCATGTGGCTAGAGCTCAGATTATCACGACGTGCGCGCGTGTGTGTGTATGGTTTGTCAAACTCCTACTCACACTTCAAAACCCACCTCAAATGTCACTTCTTTGGGAAGCCTTTCATGGTGCCCTCAAGTAGAATTCATGGCATCATTCTCTGTAATCCTATGACAAGCAACAACCCATTTTCTATTTATAGGGCTTTCTCCCTCGACCACCACCACTAAATTATTAGTACAATATCCTACCATTTAACACAATGCTTGGCACATTTTAGATGAGCAATAATGATGAATGCACACTTAATGCTGTTCTTTGCATAGCTGCCTTCTGGGAACTCACTGTTGATAGATATAAGGCAGGATATTCTCTTTTACCTAGTTATATCTAGGTAAGTATAAACAAAGAAAATGACAGAAAAGTAAATCCCATGATTTAAAAGATTAACCAAGACTTTGAACAACATTTAGAAATTACCCACTTTTTAAATGCTAAATATTGGTTAACATTGAAGGACCCTAATAGAAGAATCAGGGCATAAATGTTATCTCATGGGCAAACGTGGGAGTCAGGGGCTCAGGCTTTGGAGTCTTGGGTTCAAATCCAAATTTATTTTCTATGAACTTACATACATAACTTCAATTCTCTAAGCCAAAATCTATTATCTTTGATCTCCTCTTTAAAAATCTTATTAGCAAACTATGTTCAGTCTCCCTCCTTTTACTTTTGCCTCTGTAAGCATATTCTTAACACAAAACCAAGTGAACCCTACAAAATGTAAGATCATCTGTGCAAAGGTCACCAGTTGCACTGTTAGTAGGGCTGGGGTGAGGGGATGGAACTATGTAGACACAGCTCCAGGAGAAAGCAGAGCTTTATTATTACTCTGAAGTACCTGATGTGAAAAAGATTGGATTCAAAGCCTATCCATTTTCACATGAAATTTTACCACTGACTATTTCAACATGAAAAAAGGAATCCTTAGTTTTATTAAATATAATTCACCTATAGTAAATGGTTATTAAATAAATCAAAATTTTCACCTGCTTGCTTGTAAGAAGTTTCTAGTTGATGATAACTATCAAGAATGTGAAGCAACTGTCCTTAAAAAAATCTGGTCAGAAATTGTTACACTGTTTCAAGCCTAAAACATGATGCCAAAAATTTATGGTCATAGAAGTGAGCTCAGGACTTCCCTGTGGTCCAGTGGCTAAGAATCCACCTTCCAATGCAGGGGACACGGGTTCGATCCCTGGTGGGGGAACTAAGATCCCACATGCTGTGGGGCAACTAAGCCTGTGTGCCACAGCTACCGAGCACACGAGCCACAAATAGAGAGCCCACGTGCTGAAACTACAGAGCCCATGCACTCTGGAGCCCACGCACCACAACTAGAGAGAAGCCCAAGCACCACAACGAAAGATCCCATGTGCCACAACTAAGACCAGATGCAGCCAAAAATAAAATAAATAAATAAATATTAAAGAAAAAAAAGAAGTGAGTTCATATCTCTTATTTAAAATGGGACAAGAGCAGATGCAAGCTATTATATATAGGATGGATTAACAACAAGGTCCCACTGTATAGCACAGGGAACTATATTCAATATCCTGTGATAAACCGTAATGGAAAAGAATATGAAAAAGAATATACATATGTATAACTGAATCACTTTGCTGTACAGCAGAAGTTAACACAGCATTGTAAATTAACTATACTTCTTTAAAATTAAAAAAACTAAAAATAAAACGTGACAAGATTTTATTTATAGGTTTTATAAAAAGTCCTTATACTTTGGTTTTTATTTTTCTTATGGTTTTTATTTTTCTTATAATAGTTACATAGCATAGGGAAATATGACCATTTGTTTTCCACCAAGCCCCAGTACAGATATTCTCAAATCCCCTTCTGTTTTCTCAGTCTGTATGCAAATATCGTCACTTTCTATGTGTGCTACTACATGAAAAGTTATTGGCAAGTTCTGAAGTAATGGTCAGGAGAGATTGAGACAGCAAGCTGGTTCAAACTCATATTTCAGTACTCATTAGCCTGGATTAACCCTTTCTAAACTGTAGTTTCCTTATCTATAAAGTGGGGATAATAATACCTACCCTATCGGTTTCTTGTGAGGACTACATGAGGTGATGCATGCAAAGCACTTGGCACAGCGCCAGCTTGTAGGAAGTGCTGTAATTGTAGTAAATAACAACTGCATCTCCATGATAGTGGTGACGAAGTTATTGGTTGATGTTGATGAAAAGCCTTGAATTATAAGACTGATTTTACATGTCAGTTCCTGAGACATCCTCAGATAACCAAAACTCTGACTCTCCCACATCTGGAGCTTTATGAAATATAGCAAAAATTGCACACAGACTATAAGAACACGAGTTAAGAACCTTATTTCCCACATACTGTGCTGAATGTTCTCTTAAATTTATTAGACTGGGCTTGGTACTGAAATGGTCTCAGCAAACTACAGCCATTTCAGGACACTAAATAAGGATTTCTTTAATTAATCCTGAAACCATGAAATACAGCCTAAAGAAAATATTTCATTTTATTCTGTCATTTTGTTCACTTTTCTCAGGGTTAAATATAAATAAGAAATAAAAATGGCATCATCACTCAAAGAGGCTCATGCATTTTTCATAGATGTGTGACATTAATATACCTTGAGTATCCTGAGCCTCTTACTGGGGGGGTTTTTTGTTGTCGTATTTATGATATTCTACCATCTGCAAGTGAGATTCCAACTAGAAGGAAATATTTATATACACCAGGGAGTCATACATAATTTAATGCTGGAGCAGGAAAGAAGAAAGAAAGTGTTCCAGCATGTAGTACAACATCCCTTCCAAGGATATATATCTGAGTAGGAGTTGAAAATCAAAGAATCTTCTTCTTGAGCAACACCAGATATTGAGAATAAGAACAAATTTAATTTGGATTTTTTCCATTGACTATTCCCTAGAAAACCAGGGTTTATTTTATATATCTCTGAATTAAGGGATAAAATTGAAATTTTCCTTGGAATAACTAGAGAGAGAATTTTTTTTATATCACACATATATTTTTCAGCTCTGAGAAAACCTAGTAACAGAACAGATTGGTACATGTTATCTATATCATAATAAACTCAAACATATTCTGGCAATAATCTCTGACTTTCTAAGTCAGCAGTAAGTACATTTATTGCAATACTGGATAATGTGTTTACACTCTAGGTGCCTCATATTTATTGCTTTATTGGAAATTGATGTTATCTGAGAATTTTATAGTGTTTTCTACTTTTAATTTTGCAATTCATTGTACTTGTTAACAGAATGAAAATTGTAAATTAAACATTTTAGACTATATGATAAAGTATAATGCAGCAATGTAGTAATGAAAATGTCAGTATAAAAGCACAAAGACATTAATTAAATAATGTTAAGTGAGGAAAATGGAACACAAATTTTCTATAAACTTGGATTAAAACTAGTAAAATGATGTATATTTTACATAAATAAAGACATTGTGATGGTCATTAATACTGTTCATAAATATTCCAATCTTCTCCTCCTTCTGGAT
The DNA here is from genome assembly GCF_005190385.1 of Monodon monoceros. Lineage (NCBI taxonomy): Eukaryota > Metazoa > Chordata > Mammalia > Artiodactyla > Monodontidae > Monodon > Monodon monoceros. The sequence goes on along the minus strand of NW_021703774.1, from coordinate 41,351,614 downwards.
ACACAGTAGGTACATTAGAACTTCTGTAATAAAGTACCACAAACTGAGCAGCTTAAAACAACAGAAATTTATCTTTTCACAGTTGAGCAGGCTGGAAGTTGAGAGGCTAGAAGTCTAAAATCAAGGTGTCAGCCAGGTTGGTTCCTTCTGAGAGCTCTGAGGGAGAATCTGTTCTAGGCCTCTCTCCTAGCTTCTGGTAACCTCAGGCACATCTTGGCTTGTAGATAATGTTCTCCCTGTGTTTTCACATCATCTTCCCTCTATGCATGTTTATCTCTGTCCAAATTTCTCCTTTTTAAAAGGACACTAGTCATATTAGATTGCAGCCCACCATAATGGCCTCATTTTAACTTGACTACTTTTGTAAAAACCCCATTTCCAAATAAGGTCACATACACAGGTACTGGGGGGTTAGGACATCAACATCTTTTGAGGGGTGGAATTCAACCCATAAAAGAAGAACTGCATTTTCCTGCCCACTCTGGAGTTAGGTCTGATTACATGATTTATCACGACCAGTGAAATGTGAGCAGAACTAATGGGTGTCATTTCACCACATGATCCTGCACATCCCCTTCTTGCCTCAGCAACCCATCCAAGGATGTGCTCAGATGGATTCTCCATCAGCCTGAGGCCCTGAGTCACTATGAGATGCCAACTCTCTGGATATTATGAACAAGAAATAAATTTCCCCCGTGTCAAGTCATTGAGATGTTAGAGCTGTTGTCACTACACCCTAACTGAGCCTGTTCAGACAGATATAAAAATTGGAACCTAAAAGTAGAATGCTACTGTAATGAACACCTAAACTATGTGGTACTGGCTTAGTGGTCAATTGGCAGACAGCAAGAAAACTGCTAATGGAGGTTGGAAAGATGGCAATACGCATGAGAATGGTGGCAAAACACTTGAAAATAAAGTCACCTGTGGCAACTTGGGAAGCAGATCACTCACCTACTAAACTTGTAGCCATAGAGAAAGCCATGAGGAAGCAAATTGTTGGTATTGGGTATCGGTGCTGTTGCCATCTTTGGCAAGGTTTACAAGAAGGAGGTGAGCTCAGACACTAACTGGCCCAGTTTAAAGACAAAAAAGAACAGTAATAGAGTCCATGAATTCAGAGTTGGAGGGTGGAAAGAGGCAACTGCTTCTCGGCCCCAAACAGTGAAATGTAAAATTTAGAAATGCCTTGACTAACAAAGTTGATTAAAACCCAGCCTTGATCCTACCTAACAAGTCAAAAGGATCATACTCATTGCTAAAATCTCTGAATGGATTAGAGTCCCCTAGAGCAATGGTCAGCTAAGGGTATGATGTCCAGTAAAGACTTTCAGTGGGGGAAAACAGCTTTAAAAAAAGAAAGAGAGAAATAAAAGTTTAGGCAGAGCCCATTGCTGACCCTCTTTGGACATGAAGCACTAAAAGAAATAAATTTTTGCAGATTAGCAATTTAGTCAAGAGAGAAAAGCAAGGAGAGGAGAAAGCCAAAAAATAGATAGAAGTATAGAAGTCTAGAAACAAACTGTGATATGGTTATTAACACACAAAATTTGATTGGCATCAAATACATGGAAAGCTTACCAAGGTGCCCAAGAAAGCTAAGCTGCCCAAGAAGCCCCTAAACCTGTCCTGATTCAGAAATGAGAATACCAGAGAGAATGAAAATAGCTGCTATGGCAGGGAGTTAAATTAGACGTGACACTGGAGTTTTCTTTCCTTTCACAATGTTTTATAGTTAACAATGTCTTTATAGACAAATATCATATGATATCACTTATATGGGGAATCTAAAAGATGACACAAATGAGCCTATCTATGAAACAGAAACAGAAGCAGGGACGGAAAATCGACTGGTGGTTGCCAAGGGGCAGGGGGGTGGAAGAGGGTTGGATTGGGAGTTTGGGATTAGCAGATGCAAACTGGTATATATTGAATGGATAAACAACAAGGTCCTACTGTATAGCACAGGGAACTATATTCAATATCCTGTGATAAACCATAATGGAAAAGAATATGAAAAAGAATGTATATATGTATAACTGAGTCACTTTGCTCTACAGCAGTAATTAACACAACATTGTGATTCAACTACACATCAATAAAACATAAATTTTAAAAATGTCTTTATAAAAACTAAAAAATAATACATAAAAACTTAAACTCTGGTGGCGACTTTGTTCTTTCTTAAGTAACTAACATTCTCCTAAGCAGTATCAACCCAAGGTCAGGGGTGTAAGAAGTGATTTGGTATCATGAGAATCTCATGGAATCAAAAGAACTTGGCTCTGCTGCAAATTTCCACAGATCCCCAGGCAAGTGAGTACAAATTATACTCAGGCAAAAGAAATTCTGTTGGGTAAAATTTGGATAGGGAGGATTCATGTCTGCACGTTTTGTTAATACTTGTTACTGAAGGAGTATGTCATTTATTGTACTCTTTTAGAGTTCAGTTGATTATTTTTGTGCAAAAACAAGCACTGTAATAAATGGTATATCAGGGCTTCTATTTCTACTTTTAAACATGTTCAGTAAAATCCTTGTTTGATTCATATTTGCAGTTATATGCTTGTAAGCCCAAAAGAGTATAAAAAATTGAGTTCTTGTTTAAGTCTATTATGTTATTATCTATGATAAACAAGTTCATCTGATATACCGAGAAGATCAGATGCTTCAATGCAAGAAAAAAAAAGAAAAAAAAAAAAAAAAACAACGAGGTTATAGAGAGCAAGAGGGAACCTTTGATCACAAGGACTATCAGATTCAAAGCAAGGTCTCAGTGGAATTATTTGGTCTTGATTTTGATTTAGAAAGTAAGAGACAAATTCTAACCCAGCCAAATCTAACCCCTTTGATCCAGAGAAATCTTCCTCGGTCTGGAAAAGAGATTTTATGATAATGAACCCCTTGGGAAATCAGACTTCAACAATTTGGCAACATTTTCTGAATACTCATTATTTTACGTCTCTGCAGTTTACATATCAATCTGCAACCTTAAATTGGATATTCATATGTGGAATACATTTATAGAATATCTTCCTTGCCTCAGAGAGTTACCTATAAAGATGAAGCTAAATTCTTCTCATGCTCCACCCCCAACACACATGTGGGTACAGGCAGGCATTCACACACACATGTTACTGTCACCAGTCCTATTACTACAGCCAGATCCAAACAGATGCCAAGGGGGCAACAAAAAAGTCAAACCCTAGAACAAAGAATTATACACCAAAAACTATTCAGAACGTGGCTTGCTGATGTTGGCAAAACTCTAAGGAATATGTACAAGAATGTATTTTGAGGTATTTGGCCAAGGAAGAAAAGAATGTAGTTTTATATTGGGGCTAAATTTGTCAATACAAGCACATTTAACAGAAATTCTGATTTGATGTCCTTGCTCAATAGCTGGCAGTAGTTCTAAAAGTGTGCTTGGCTGGTTCATGGAAATCTTTTTTTTTTCCAGTTTTATTGAGAAATAATTGACATACATCATGGTATAACTTCAATGCATACAGCATGATGGTTTGATTTACATATATTGTGAAACGATTACTACAATAGGTTTGGCTAACATGCATCTTCTCATACAGATACAACAAAGAAAAAAAGGAAAAAATTCTCCTTGTGATGAGAGCTCTCAGGATTTACACTTTTAACAACTTTCTTATGTATTCATACAGCAGTGTTAGCTATAGTCATCATGTTGTACATTACATCCATAGTACCTATATATCTTATAACTGGAAATCTCTATCTTCTGACCACCTTCCTCTAATTCCCTCTCCCCTCACCCTTTCCTCTGGCAACCATGAGTCTGATCTACTTTTCTACTAGTTTAGTTCTGTGGGTTTTTTTTTAGATTCCACATAACTGAGATCATACAGCATTTGTCTTTCTCTGATTTATTCCACTTAGCATAATGCCTTCAAGGTCCATCCACGTTGTTGAAAATGGTAGGATTTCCTTAGTTTTTATGGCTGAATAATATTCCATTGTAACTTCTTGATCCATTCATCCACTGATGGACACTTAGATTGTTTCCATGTCTTGGCTATTGTAAATGATGCTGCTATGAATGTGGAGGTGTAGATATCTTTTCAAGTTAGTGTTTTCATTTCCTTTGGAATTGCTGAATAGTATGGTGTGGTTCTATTTTTAATTTGGGGAGGATCCTCCATACTATTTTCCATAGTGGCTGTACCCATTTACAATTCCACCAATAGTGCAAATGCTCCACATCTACGCCAACATTTGTTATCTCTCATCTTTTTGATGATGGCCATTCTAATAGGCATGAGGTGATATCTCATAGTGGTTTCAATTTGCATTTCCCTAATAACCAGTGCTGCTGAATATCTTTTCATGTACCTGTTGGCCTTTTCTATATCTTCTTTGTAGAAATGTTCATCCAGGTCCTTTGTCCATTTTTTTCATTGGGTTATTTGGGTTTTTTTATTATTGAGTTGTAAGAGTTCTTTATATATTTTGCATATTAACCCCTTATCAGATGTATGGTTTGCAAATATTTTTTCCCATTCCATAGGTTGTCTTTTCACTTTGTTGACGATTTCTTTTTCTGTGCAGAAATTTTTTAGTTTGATGTTACCCCACTTGTTTATTTTTGATTTTGGTTATGCTTTAGGTGTCATATCCAAAAATTATTACCAAGACCTGTGTCAAAGAGCTTTATTCCTGTATTTTCTTCTAGAAGTTGCATGCTTTAGATCTTATATTTAAGTCTTTAATCCATTTTGAGTTAATTTTTTTGAGTGGTGAAATATATGGGTCCAGTTTCCTTTTACATGTGAAATCCAATTATCCCAGCACCATTTATTGAAGAGACTGTCTTTTCTCCACTGAGTACTCTTGGCTCCCTTATTATATATTAGCTGACCATATATGGGTTTATTTCTGGACTCTTTATTCTGTTCCATCGGTCTCTTTGTCTGTTTTATGCCAGTACCATATTGTTTTGATGACTATAGCTTTGTAGTATAGCTTGAAATCAGGAATGTAATGCCTCCTGCTCTGTTCTTCTTTCTCAGGATTTCTTTGGCTATTTGGGGTCTTTTGTGGTTCCATAAAAACTTTAGGACTGTTTTTTCTACTTCTGTAAAAAAGGACCACTGGAATCTTGACAGGGATTGCACTGAATCTATAAATGGCTTTTGGCAGTATTGACATTTTAACAGTATCAATTCTTCCAATCCATGAACATGGGATACCTTCTATTTTATTTGTATCTTCTTTGATTTCTTTCATCAATGTCTTACAGTTTTCAGAGTATAGAGTTTTCATATCCTTAGTTAAATTTACTCCTAAGTTCTTTACTGTTTTTGTTGCTATTACAAATGAAATTGATTTCTTTATTTCTTTTTCAGAAGATTTTTTTTTTTTTTTTTTTTTTTTGCAGTACGCGGGCCCCTCACTGTTGTGGCCTCTCCCGTTGCGGAGCGCAGGCTCCTGACGCGCAGGCCCAGTGGCCATGGCTCACGGGCCTAGCCACTCTGCAGCATGTGGGATCTTCCCGGACTGGGGCACGAACCCATGTCCCCTGCATTAGCAGGCGGACTCTCAAACACTGCACCACCAGGGAAGCCCCCAGAAGATTCATTTTCAGTGCATAAAAACACTACTGATTTGCGGATGTTAGTTTTTTATACTGCAACTTTACTGAATTTATTGATTAGATCTGTTTTTCAGTTGAGTCTTTAGGATTTTCTCTCTATAAAAACCATGTTGTCTGCAAATAGAGACAATTTTACTTCTCCCTTTACAATTCTGACACCTCTTATTTCTTTTTCTTGCCTGATTGATCTAGCTAGGACTTCTAGTACTGTGTTGAATAGGAGTGGTGAGAATGAACACCCGTGTCTTATTCCTGATCTTAGAAGAAAAGCTTTCAACCTTTCACCATTGAGTCTGATATTAGCTGTTGGCTTGTTATATATGGCCTTTTTATGTCAAGCTATGTTCCTTCTTTGCTTAATTTTTTAAGAGTTTTTAACATGAATGGATGTTGAATTTTGTCAAATGCTTTTTCTGTTTACATTGAGATGATCATATGATTTCTTTCTTTTATTCTATTAATGTGATATATCACATTGATTGATTTGTGTATGTTGAACTATCCTTGCATCCCAGGAATAAATCTCACTTGATTATGGTAAATGATTGTTTTAATGTGCTGTTGAATTTGGTTTTCTAGTATTTTATTCAGAATTTTTGTATCTATATTCACTAGGGATATTGGCCTGTAGTTTTCTTTTCTAGTAATTTCCTTTTCTGGTTTTGGTGTCAGGATAATGCTGGCCTTGTAAAATGAGTTTAGCAGTGTTCTGTTCACTTTGATTTTTGGAAGAGTTTGAGAAGAATTGGTGTTAAATCTTCTTTAAGTGTTTCATAAAAGTCACCAGTGAAGCCACCTAGTCCTGGACTTTTCTTCCTTGGGTGATTTTTGATTACAGATTCAATCTCCTTACTAGTAATTGGTCTATTCAGATTTTCCATTTCTTCCAGATTCAGTCTTGGTAAGTTGTATCTTTTTTAGAATTTTTCTCTTTCTTCTAGGCTGTCCAGTTTGTTGGCCTATAGTTGTTCATAGTAGCTTCTATGATCCTTTGAATTTCTGTGGTATCAGTTGTAATGTCTCCTTTTTCTTTTATAATTTTGTTGCGTTGGGCCCTTTTTTTCCGCTTGTTTAATCTAGTGAAGGGTCTGTCAATTTCGTTTATCTTTTCAAAGAACCAGCTCTTAGTTTGGTTAATGTTTTCTATTGTTTTCTGTTTTCTATTTCATTTATTTCTTTTCCAATTTTTATTTCCTTTCTTCTGCTAACTTAGGGCTCAATTTGCTCTTCTTTTTCTGGTTCTTTAAGGCATAGAGTTAGGTTGTTTATTTGGGTTCTTCCTTGCTTCTTAATGTAGGTGTTTATTGCTATGAACTTCCCTCTTAGAACAGCTTTTGCTGCATCACACAAGTTCTGGTGTGTTGTGTTTCCTTTGCTGTTTGGCTTCAGAAACTTTTTTATTTCCCCTTTAATTTTTCCTTTGATCCATTGGTTGTTCACAAGAGTGTTGTTTAATTTCCATGTGTTTGTGAATTTTATAGTTTTTCTCTTGTTATTGATTTCTAATTTCATGCCATTGTGGTCAGAGAAGATACCTGTAATGATTTCAGTCTTCCTGAATTTGCTAAGACTTGTTTTATGACCTAACATATGGTCTATCTTAGAAAATGTTCCACGTGCCCTTGAAAAGAATACACAATCTGCTGTTGTTAGACAGAATATTCTATATATATCTGTTAACTCTATTTGGTCTATAGTGTTGTTCAAATTTTCTGTTTCCTTATTGATACTCTGCACGACCTATCCATTGTTGAGAGCAGAGTAGTAAAGCCCAGTCTATTATTGTATTACTTTTATTTCCACATTTTATGCTGTTAGTTTTTGTTCTATATAGTTAGGTGATCCAATGTTAGATATGTAAATTTTTTTTTTTTTTTTTTTTTTGCGGTACGCGGGCCTCTCACTGTTGTGGCCTCTCCTGTTGTGGAGCACAGGCTCTGGACGTGCGAGCTCAGTGGCCACGGCTCACGGGCCCAGCCGCTCCGCGGAATGTGGGATCTTCCCGGACCGGGGCACAAACCCGTGTCCCCTGCATCAGCAGGTGTACTCTCAACCACTGCGCCACCAGGGAAGCCCAGATACGTAAATATTTATAATTGTTTTATCTTCTTAATGTATTGACCCTCCTTATCATTATATAATGACCTTCTTTGTCTCTTTTTATCAATTTTAGTTTAAAGTCTATTTTGTCTGATAAGTATATCTACCCCTGCTTTTTGGTCATTGTTGCCATTTGATTGCAATGTCTTTTCCATCCCTTCATGCTCAGGTTTCATGTATCTTTAAGGCTAAAGTGAATCTCTTGTAGGCAGCCTATTGTTGGATCTTGTTCTTTTATCCATTCAGTCATTCCATGTCTTTTAATTGAAGAATTTAATTTTTTTTATGTCTAGAGTAATTATTGATATGTAAGGACTTACTATTACCATTTTGTTAATTGTCTTCTGGTTGTTTATAGATCTATTGTTCCTTGTTTCTTATACTACTGTCTTTTTTGTATATTTTGATGTCTTCTGGTGTCAGTATGCTTTGACTTCTTTATTGTGTTCTTTTGTGTAATTATTACAAGATTTTCTCTTGTGATTACCATGAGGCGTACATAAATATCTTAAACTTATAACACCCTATTTTAAACTGATAACAACTTAACTTGCATAGAGTTTGTAAACTTTATGCTTTTACTTCTCCTTCTCCTTCTCCTCATATGTTAAATTATTGCTGTTACAATTTATATGTTTTTTGTATTGTGTAACTAATAACAGATTGTACTTATGGTTATTTTTACTATTTTCCTAAGTTTGTTTTTTTAATTTTTAAACTAGAGTTTTCAGTGAATTATGCATCACTATTACCATATTGTAGAATCTAACTATGACTACATAGTTACCATTATCAGTGAGATTTACACTACCTTTTTATGTTTTCATGATGTTAATTAGTATTCTTTTACTTCCACTCAGTGAACTCCCTTTAGTATTCTTGTATGGTAGGTCTGGTAATAATGAACTCCTTCAGCTTTTATTTGTCCAGGAAAGTCTTCTGGGCAAGACTTTCTGAAGGTCATTTCTGAAGGAGAGCTTTGCCAGTATATAATTCTTGGTTGACAGTTATTTTCTTTCAATATTTTGAATATGTCATCCCATTGTCTCCTGTCCTGAAAAGTTTCTGTTGAGAAATCTACCAATTATCTTATGGTGGTTCCCTTGTATATAACTTCTCTCTCTTCTCTTGCTGCTCTTAAAATTCTTTCTTTGTCTTTGACTTTTGACAACTTAATTATAATGTGTTTCAGTGTAGCCCTATTCAGGTTCAACCTATTTGGAGTCTTTTAGGCCTCATAGATCTGGATGTTCATTTCATCCCCAGATTTAGGATGTTTTCAGCCATTATTGCTTCAAATATACTTTCTGTCCCTTTCTCTTTCTCTTCTCCTTCTGGAATCTCCATATTTTCATTGTGTCCATATTTATTTTCATTGTGTCCCATTATTCCCAAAGGCTTTCTTCACTCTTTTTCATTCTCTTTTCTTTTGCTCTTTTGACATAATTCTCCATTTCTTATCCTACAGGTCACTGATTATTTCTTCTGCATGGTCAAGTCTAGTTTTGAAACCCTCTATCGTATTCTTCAATTCAGTTGTTATATTTTTCAACTCTAGAATTTCTAGGCTTTTACAGTTGCTATTTCCTTGTCAAATTTCTCATTTTATCCATGCATTGTTTACTAATTTTGTTTAGTTGTCTGTCTGTGTTTTGCAGTTCACTAAACTTCCTTAAGAGGAATATTCTGAATTATCTGTGGGACAGTTCACAGATCTCCATTTCTTTAGGTTTAGTTATTGGAGCTTTATCAGTTTCATTTGATGGTGTCATTTTTACCTTATTTTTGTGATCTTTGATTCCTTACATTGGTATCTGCGCATTTGCATAATCAGGTTCCTCTTCCAGAACTTACAGATTGCTTTGGCAGAGACTGTTTTTCACCAGCAAGTTCAGTTTGGGTTTCTAGGTGTGTCTTCTGGTAATGTCCTTAGGCAAGTGGCGTCTGCTATTATGGTCTGTTTAAGGGCAAGTCTTCCGTTTGAACTCTGAGGACAGGGATGCGGTTGTGCTGCTGGATGAGGATAATTGGATAAGACTGCTGGCTTGGTTCCCTAACCAAGTAAGGCTGTAGGGTGAGCTCTATGATTGCCTGGACTCTGGTCAGGCTTACTAGATGGTTGGGACTGGGTACTATATTCAGTAGTAGATGGGACTATGAATTAGCTGTCCTGCACTGGACCCAGGGCCTGTGCAGCTCATCATTTGAGGACCTGATCAGTTCAGAGGATGCACTGAATTCCCTGGTCAGGTGAAGCCACCAGTTTTACTCTGCAGACAGGTGAAGAGGCTGTGCTCTCTGTTCAAGTGCCATTGTATGTAGGGCTGTTGAATGGGCTATGTACCTTCCCAGGTGCTCTGATTAGGTTCCCTGGTCAGACAGTCTGAAGGCTGTATTCAGGGATAAGTGGGGCTAGGAATTAGATTCCTTGCCCAGGTTGCAGTGGGAGAAGCAGCTTAAAAGTCAGTAAAGCTCTTTGTTGTCTTAATTCATACCCCAAGTTCTCTAGCCAAAAAGGCCCACTGGCTTTACTCTGCAAACCATCAGCCCTGCCTAGCTTTTGGCTCAAGTGCTACTGGGATACACAGGTTCCAGGAGTTGTCTCCAGATCTTCTGGTCATATGGGGCCAGAAAACACTCTGGCCCCAGCAAATGGGACTATGTCTCGGCTCCCTTACCTTGGTAAAAAGGGGAGGAGCCACTTCAGGCTACTTTTAATTTCCAAAACATGCTCTTAGGTTGAGAGGGACCAGGAGCTACCCTCCACCTTGGCTATGAATTAATCCTCCTGCCTATGCATAGCATGGGTATAATCCACATTAGTCCTGGCTTTGCTCTGGAGGTGATCAGCTCTGCTCACTCACCTCTAGGCTCAAGTGTCATTGGGCTGCACTGCTTCCAGGAATTGTCTCTAGCCCTTCTGGTCAGATGGGGCCAGAACACACTCTTCACAGAGGTGGGGCTGTGATTTACCTCCTTGCTTGGACATGGACAAACCAGGCTCTACTGGCTCTACTGAGGCAAAACTCCTCATCTGGATTCAAATCAGGCAGATCTGCACCCCACCAAGTTCCCTGGTAACAGGAGTCCCCAACCTGGTTCTGCAGATGAGCAAAGCCTCTGATTAGGATTACTTCTTGGGCACTTCAGGTATAAACTCTGTCTGCCAAGATCCATGTGCTGGTTGTTGCAAACCCTCCCCGTTGTCGATCACAGATTGCCCTGTAATCCCCATGATGAGAGATCATAGTAGGGGCTCCTGTAAAGTGACCCAGAATGCTGGGGGGAAGGGGCTGTTTGTCCCCCTGGGTTCTGTTTTCCCATTGGAGGAACTGGAGGTTCAGGGGAGACCTCTCTGCATGCTGCAGCACTGGCCTGGAAGAGGTGCAATGTAGTCAATATGTAGCCACTTCTCTTACCCGTCTGATGTAGCCTATCTTGGTCTCTGTGGTGCAGGGGAGTGCATCTTTCTAGGCTTCTCTCAGTGGTGTCTTGTTCTTGAATAGTTGTTAGCTGTTCTTCTTGTGAGGGAAAGCGAAGCTAGGAACAATCTATGTTGCCATCTTGGTGACGTCACTGTCACAATGTGTTGGACCACAATAAGCAAAACTGAAATGTCAGAAATTTCTGTGTTTTGTAATGTGTGGACTCTGAAGACTTTGGAAGATAGGAATGCTAACGTGTATTTATCATATGACCCATGCCCACTTACTCTTGGACCATGTGCCCCAAAGTGATCCAGAAGGCACTTCCTTCATTAAGTCCTTTGAGGACAGTGCCAGTATCTGTGAAAAGCTCTTTAGTCACAGAGCTGCATAAACTAGGGATTCCACTGCAGGAAACTATACTGAAATGGGTTTTCTGATTTCAACTGGATTTGAAGGCTCCTGGAATGGCAAAAGCCTTAATCCCTAGCAACAAAGTAGGGTGGCTTTCCTAATAGGTATCAAGGCAAGCAATCAAAATGATCCAGTTCTTTGGCAATTACCAGGGGGTCCTAAGAACAGAATATATGGGCAGCTGACTAAGATCCTATTTGATTTTTTAATGAAAAATGTTTCAGACCTCATAAAGAGGTTTGGTGTGCCAATAAAAAATGGGGTTCAGACATAACAATCTCAGTAAATCTCCCAACACATTTTGAGGTTATTTCCCCAGTTTCTAAGCCAATAGTTGAAATGATCTTTTCAGGAACTGGAAAGCTCTCTATACTGGTTCGCTAGCCCATGGCATGTACTCTTGATGCCTTGGAAAGAGATATATATACTAGAGAGCAGGGAATAGATCCTACAGGAATAAAGAGGCCTGAAAACTCACTAAAGAAGACAAGTCAGAGTTCAGTGATTTCAAGTGTGTTGAATATACCCTCTAAAGAAAACAATGCCTCACCCCACCAATATGAAAGAGAGGCACAACATGCAGTGTGCCTCTTCCAGTGTGAAAGGCAAAATAAGTCACACTTGAAGGAGACGCTCTGATACATTTACTAAGTGACCTACCAGCCACTGGCCTTGACTGGGGCCAAAAACAAGATAATGCTTTCTGGCTAGATAGATAGTAGAACCAGCCAGTAGAGTCAGAAGTTCTGCTGTCAACCTTATGACCCAAAGATGTGGGGGAACTCAAAGGGTCTTAGGTAGATCCTAAGATTCAGGCCAAAAAACACAAACCATCATCTAAGCCTTCAGTGAGCCATAATCTTTTTTCTGGTGGGGCACAGTTAACCAGTCTTTACCTGTATTAAAGACAGTGAAATCTATCTTCTCCCCCTCTTTGGGGACATGTGGAGTAGGAAAAGGGAAGCCAAGAACAGGCAGGCTGCATTTGAATCAAGTGGATTTTCCCTATCAATATACAAACATGTTCTTGTAGCTCCAATATTAAACCAAAAAAAAAAAAGCTTTCCTTGATCCACATCCCCCTTCAGCCACTGACGGAAGACCCTTTTTGGAAGCTCATGCCTTGCTATTAAGCCCAGGTTCAGAGTGAATAACTTACAGTAAGATATGAGTGACCACGAGATCTGAGCTTCATGTGTGATCTGGGCGGCATAAATACAGGCATATCCATCTTCAAGTACAAAAGATACACAGGGAGCTGGGCTCCAGCAAGTCCTGAAGACACAAGGAAGTCATCTGAGCAGGTTGCTTGTACCTCCCAGCCTGCCTACTCCTGCTGCTCAACCAGCTCTTTTCAACTCTCATGTTAACAGTATACCAAACAACACTTCTTCTGAACAATAAACCCACTTTATAGTTAAGGAATAAGCTGGGGCCCATGGGATTCACTGGTATGATCATATTCCACAACACCTATATGCAGCAGACACTAGATAATCAGTCTATTAGAGACTTGGTTACAGTGCCCAAAGGACCCAACATTTCTAAAGTTGGAGTGCTACTGTGCAAGATGCAGTAAATGCTCTGAAATAGAAGCAAATCTATGGAACCTAACAATGGTTCCACTGCATTGGAAGCTGACAGCTTCAGACATCTCCCAACGATGGGCAAAAATAAGGGAAATGATGTTATGGCATTGGTGATTATTTTTGATGAGCAAAAATAATAGACTGGCAGCTACTGCCTGTAGGACAAGAAAAGAGTATGGCTGGAGGCCAGATCATCTTTTGTGGAATCCGCCTCATATAGTCATGTCTAGGGGAAGAGTTAATTAATTAACCTACTCTGTGTCAGGCACTATAATAGGCATTTAGAATACTGGAGTAAAAAAGAAGCAAGACTATGATCATCCTGACCCCCAAAAACCAGAGGCAAGGGATTATCAAAAAGGTTATGGAGAAGACAAGTCATAAATTCTCCCATTACTCTATAAAAAAATTAAGTCAGAGATGGAAGATATCAAGATGGGCTGAAGACACACCTAGAAGACAACATGAAAAGGGCATCTCTCAGAGATACTGAACCAGATGCAAAATATGACAAGGCTTTAGGTTACTTCCTGATGAAGAGGAGTGACTAGCTTATTGGTTGTTTGAGCAGTATTACATATTTTTCTATTTCAGTGTAAGAATAGGAAAAGGATGTACTTCTTAAGCAGCCAGAGCAGTAGGATCCAGTGAACATTGACCTTTTTTTCTTTTTGGCCTCCCAGCAACCAAACTCCTTCTTCATGGTGTGTAGGATCAGGGAAGTGCTTCCCATTCTGGAAGCCAAAATAGAGGAGCCAATCTCTTCCAGCCCCTGGCAGATGGGGATAAAAAATTCAAACAGGTGGATTCTCCTTCCAAGGTCTGTAAAACTTAAGTAAGTGATATAAACATGTAGGAGTGCTTCAGAAAGTACACACAACAGCAAAATCATCAATAGGCCGATGGCATGTCCTCCAACAAGAGCTAGCAGCTAGACTCTGACCAGTCTATTCATGTGGGTTCATCTTGGCAATGGGTCCAGCTCCCTTCGCTCCTCTGGATTCTATTTTCTATGCTTGCTTCTCCAGCCATCCCATCTCTTTTCATCACATTGCCTTTTAGCCCAGGTTAGCCAGAGATGTTTCTACTGTTCACAAGAAGTATCCTGAATGGCTACCCGCCTTGCTTATGTCCTTCTGGTCAGTTACTGGATTATGGCTATAGCCTCCATTCTTATCTCTCAGCTTCAGCATTCCTCTATTCTAAAAAACCCAAGATATTTTAAACCAGAGTATTCTAAGTCTAGACTCTGATCGTGCCATTTCACTGCTCAGAATCTTAGTAACCATCTCCCATCACTCCTCACCTCTATCACCACCTCACTCACATACTGAACTAAGTGATATCCTCTCATCATGGATGAACTTTCTGGCATTTTGCTCACTACCTCTCTGTGTTTCTATAGAACGTTATGACTTTCTGTTCACCAAACACATGCAATGTTTTTATGGTACTGTACCTTTGCTCATCCTGTGCTCTCCACCTATAGTGTTACATCTCTACCTGTCAAAATTCTATCCATCAGTGCCTCACTGAGGGAAACTGGACAGAGACATGTTTGCCTGGTTATAGCAATGTCCTGTGCAGGCCCAATGCTGTAAGACCCCAAATGTAGCAAGTGTCGGGTGCCATTTGAATGTTCCTTCTCTTTCTTCCAGTTCAATTTTATAACTACCCTTGGGGTGGTACATTATGTTTGTAGTATTTCACTTTGCATTTTATGGAAAACACATGAACCAGTTGTTAAAAGGAATCATTACTTGTTTTCATGGAATCTGAAATGAATTTTTTTATTAAATTTCTTTGACTTATGTATAACATGTCACACTAAAGTATCTTCCCTACACAGTAAGGCTTTAATGAATTTTAAATTCTGGGCTTCATAAGAGATTTCAATATCCAAAGCAATTACATTTTTTATAAATTAAATCCTTTATGTGTAATGTGTAGAAGTTCTAGCCATTATTAGAAAATAATTATTTTATTTGTTTAGAAATATGTTGCAATGCTTTTGTTATTTATTTTTCCTGGCTTTCACTAATAATAGTGGAATAACAATAAAAGTATTCTATCATTTTTATTATGCTATATACCCTTGCTTCTTCTTATTTTATATTAAATACAATAGGATAGAAAATAATCACACCATCAAATCTACTGACATAAAACCATAGTAATGCATTCATGCCTGACTAGAAAATACTGTTGCCATCCTTCAAAATCAAAAGACATTAATACCACACTGCAGTTGCTGAAGTGCGTCTTATGAAGGCTTAAATTCATAGTACACCAAATGCTCGCAGCTTCCCAAAAGACACCCAAACCTTCAAGATTCCATCTTAAATTTCTTTCAGTATCAGATCATACATTATACTCCTACCTAGGTAATAAAATTCAATGACAGAATACAGACTTTGATGTCAGTAAAAAGCTTTTGCAAACTTGTTCATGCAGGCTGCTGTTCTGTGGCCTTATTCTGACAAATGTGTCAGGCAGACATGCCTCATGTATTTCCCTCTCAGTTCCTTAATGGCTCTCTCTGGGTGCTGAGTTAATTATTAGTCTTAATTTATAGTGCTTCCCATTCAAGAAATGCAAAGTCTTCTTCTCTCATAAACTATTATTGGGAGGATATATTGTTACAATATTTCCATAGAATATCTTGACAATATCTTGACAATGTGTCAAGCCTTAATGTACATTTGAAAGACTTAAAAAATCTGCACACCATTTTACCAAAAATTGCTAGAAATTTATTGTAGAAATTTATCCTAAGAAAAAATTACCCTGAAAGATGGCATCATATATGTGCGTAATAATGTTAGATGCAATATTGTTTACAATATTAAAAATCAGAAAGAACCTAAATGTTTAGCAATAAAAGACTGGCTAAGAAATGTTATAGAAAAATATTTGTTAGCATGGAAAAGAGTCACAATATATTGCTAAATGAAAAAAAAACACATCACTCAAATACTATTTTGTTTAAATCTGTATCAAGAAGAGGGGTAGATTGATTACAAAGCCACTGCACTTCAACTCTGAACCCCCACTTTCCACCAGCCCTTCCAAAGTTGGGCATGTCTTCATTCAAGAAGAAAGGAGCAGGACTTCCCTGGTGGTGCAGTGGGTAAGAATCTGCCTGCCAGTGGACATGGGTTCGATCCCTGGTCCGGGAAGACCCCACATGCCGTGGAGCAACGAAGCCTGTGGGCGACAACAGCTACGGAGCCCACGCACCACAACTACTGAAGGCCGCGCGCCTAGAGCCCGTGCTCCACAAGATAAGCCACGGCGATGAGAAGCCTGTGCACTGAAACGAGGAGTAGCCTCCGTTTGCCGCAACTAGAGAAAGCCTGCACGCAACAACAAAGACCCAACGCAGCCAAAAGTAAATAAATAAAAATAAATTAATTTTTTTTATTAATTAATTTTTAAAAAGCAGCTTCAGCCACTGCCCCAGACTGGAGGTCGCTCTTTATATCCCAGGGGTCATCTTTCCAGATTTTCTATAGAAAATGTTATTACAAAATTGTTGTCTTATGAAGAAGCAATCAATGAGTATTCAACCCAAAATGTAGGGGGGAGGAATGTCAAACAATAAAATATTAAACAATAATTTGTTATTTTTCTGGATTATGTGACATTTGTGGTAGTTTTCAACTTTATAAAATTTGTGATTTTTGTGATGTCCTTTACCTTTCTACATAAATATTCACTTTTGAACTCAATTTTGTATCCATACTTTTGTATTCCTTTTTTTAAAGAAGGTCCTCCAAAATGTAAAAGTTTGGGTCTCATAAAAGTGCTAGATGCATTCCTGATCTACAAAAAGTACTAAAAAGACCAAAATACACCATGGTATTAGTGATAAGGAAACCAGTCACTCTAGGGGAGATTCTTGTTTTGCTCTGCTTTTTCATGTTTCCTACACTATGTAATTATATTTTTTAAAAAAACATATAATAGGGCTTCCCTGGTGGCGCAGTGGTTGAGAGTCCGCCTGCCTATTTAGGGGACACGGGTTCGTGCCCCAGTCCGGGAAGATTCCACATGCCCCAGAGCGGCTGGGCCCGTGAGCCATGGCCGCTGAGCCTGCGCGTCCAGAGCCTGTGCTCCGCAACGGGAGAGGCCCCAACAGTGAGAGGCCCACGTACCGTAAAAAAAAAAAAACATATAATAGAAAATGCTTAGAGAATTGCAATGTTTTTTTCCTAACAACCATACGTCTTATATCTTAACCAGCCCCTTAGACTGAATTTAAAATATGATTAAAAAAATAAGCACTACATACACTCTCTCTCCACCTGGACACACAAGAAGGATGCCTTACATACAGTTAGAACTCAATGACTGAGTACAAAATACTGTAAACAAAACTCTTAAAAAATATAGTCTTTTATATTTAATTGAGAGAAACGTCTTGCTAATGACATTTGTAACACTGTAAGCTTATTAAATTACCTTAATTCACCTATGAATTAACCTGCCCATAGATTACTTAAAAGCTATGCAGGGAAAATATAAAATTGCAACCAATGCCCAAGAAATTATTAATCACCTCTCACAGATATGAGCCCCCCTCTAGGTATGAAGGAACACAAAATAATTAAATAATTAAACTGAGAGATACAGCTTGCTCTCTGGAGGCTTATAATAAAATTAAAGAAATACAATGAAATAAGTCATAAACAAAACTAATATCCATTACCACTTGTGTAAAAGTACATTGTAGAAACATC
This sequence comes from Monodon monoceros, assembly GCF_005190385.1. Classification (NCBI taxonomy): domain Eukaryota; kingdom Metazoa; phylum Chordata; class Mammalia; order Artiodactyla; family Monodontidae; genus Monodon; species Monodon monoceros. The sequence continues at coordinate 41,333,718 of NW_021703774.1, read as the reverse complement.
TAGAGAACGAGGCAATATATATTAAGATTCTGATTAGGTAGTACAAACTTGGAAGGATTTCAAGAAGGAAATTATCAATGTGTGTAGATATCCTGAATGAGGCCTTACAGGGATATGGGTAAAATAGGACTGAGAAAGGCCTTCCACATTATACAAATATATTTTTTAAAAACTCAAGGTAGGCTGAGCACAGCAGGGCTGAAAAACAGGTGGGAAACCAACCCGATGGAAGCCAAATAGTATTTGTTGAGGAGTGAAAACTCATATAGACCTTTTTTAAGATGACTACATAGTGATGTTTGAAAAAAGTCATCTCTTCCATGAAATATAAAACTGAGAAAGTCAGTGACATAAACATATTTTAACTGTGGACATGCTCTTGATTAGAAAAACAAAAATGCAAATTATTCATAATTATTCATCCAAGTCCAGTTTAGTTAACCAAGATTTATTTGTATAACTAACTCTCTCTTATTGAAACCTGAGAACATGGACATATGTTAAAAATATATACATATATCCTTTATTTATTAGCAAATGTCAATAACTGAACCAGAATAATTTGTGTGTTTTTGTGTAGATATGGATAAAGAAATCAAGTTTATAATAATCCATTTAATGGTCACCTGATGTACTCTAGCCAGGCATAATTTTCCTCAGTAGTGAAAGGGAATTATTTTTCACATGTCCATCAGGTACTCTATTAAATCTACTTCAAAAAATTATGACAGTTAATTCATTTCCTGGTAGAGAGAGAACATTTTCTCTTGCATTTGAGGGTTTCAGGAGGAAATATGATAATACTAGAGAATTTCAGCAAAAAAAGAAAAAAGAAATTTCTGGTTCAGAACTGATGCAGATTTTGACCCACTTAACTATTTGTTCATGTCAATATTGTGACTCTTTCATAGGAAAGTTTAAAACCACCAAAATGGAGTATAAAACCTAAGAAATGAAAATATGATATATGTTGAAAATAGAAATAAGAATATGAAAATAAACAACAGAACCCTGTTAGATTCTTTTGTTCCTAAATAAAGGGAGACTCCTAATTAGATCAAATAGCCCATAAGTGCAGCACTGGCATATTGAGAGTATAAATTTTTTATTATCTTAAATTTCTCACAAACAGATTTATGAACATCAGTTTTTGTGACCCAAATCTCCCCAAAACAAATTGACCAGAGGGTACAAAAATATCATAATTAGAGTTAACAAAACCCACTTCCGGGTTCACTGATATCTAGTATCAGACCCAGCTCCAAGGCCAAAGGCCATTTGGGACATTTCTCACAGGCATGCAAATGGCCATGACTGACACCACCCTTCCCTTGCTAGCCCCATTCTCAAGAGGTTCCCAGGGTGCCAAAATAATGGTGCCAGCCATAATCCTCCCACTCTCACCATGACTAGGCTAAACTGGAGGAAATTCACTTGTGCAGCATCCTATTACCAACTCTGCATGTTCACCCAATTTCTTAAAGAAATGCTTAATGGTGCATATTTTACTTCATTTTATTTGATTTTATTTACTTTTAACTTCTTATTCAGCCCCTCCTCCTAGGTCATTGGCAAAGTTCCCCTGGGGGTCAGGGCCAGATGCTAGTTTGGGTTTACACCATTAACCAGGTATTTATGGCTGGCTGAGCTGAGGTTCAAACATGAGGAATGTGGACAGGCATCACTTCTCTGCCCCTTACTCAATTCTGCATTTTACCCCTACTCAGGTATTTATTTGCAATACTAATAGAGGTATACTTTCACTTTACAGGCAGGGTTTAAGTGTCAAGGAAAGGGCTGAGGCAAGAGCAGGTGGGGGGATGGAATGGGAGGTATAGCTTCTATTCCCCAATAATTCTCTGTTGGAACACCTGGCACAGTCATTAGAGGCGAATAGGAGCCAGGCTGTGAGAGCTGATGCCTGGGTGACATCCTGGCTCTTCTGTTTTTTCATGTATAAAATGGCTGTGATGATTAGATCACTATTTTATAGTCTGATATACAGTAAGCTCTCTATGGATAGAAAAATAAGGTCTTGAGAAAAAAAATTTTTCCTTTGAAATGCCTACTTTTTAAGTAAATGTGAAAACTGAAAAAATATCTTGTAGATCTTCCTATGGGATAGAATATTACCTTTCTAAAGTACATACATAATTGAAAAATGTGTGGACAGTGTCAGAAAATCCTCAGCTCTTGCCTCCCATAAAAGAGAAAACTTAGTGGTTGGTTCATAAAAGAGCCAAAAACTTAATGGCTGGTTTCTGCCTAAGGAGAGAAAAGTCCATTGCAAAGTTGAGAAAGTTTTGCTTAAAAACAGAAAATATATAAGGAAAGAAAGGATATTATTAGTGGAATACTGTTCCCACTATCTCAGATTATCACATGAAGAATCCAAGCAAAACATTTTGGGGATAGCTCAACTTTTCAACATCAGCTTTTAAAAGTCATTAAAAAGTAAACTTCAATAATAAAGGGTGTTTATTTAGGACAATATCAACAAAAAAAACTTATTTAATGCTTCCAATAGATATTCACAGCCATGACATAATGTAAAAATGAAGCAATTTCTCAGATTCAGAAAAGAATCTCAAAACTTTGAAAATGGCAATCAGCCCTCTACTTGCAACCTATGATATCTAATGAATAGGAGTTCTGTCATTTTCTGACCCTTATAAAGAGTAAAAAATAAAACCTCTCGGCTATGCAATGAAGGATGACATATTCTGATTTATTTATATCTAGTTCCACCTAAAGGATTCTACTCCTGTTATGCTTAAATTTCTCTTCTAAGAGGCATACATTTAGAATGAAAACAAGCTTTCAGTTTCTCTCCAGCATACCAATTAAAACTTCCACACTTAGTGGGAGATGGTGATTTGAGCCTTGAGGTCGCAGGGAAGTTAGGCAAATTTTAAAATTTGGCTTTATTTGCCTCATTATCTAAGCATCACATTGGTTAGTCACTTATTATTTTACTATCATTCTCACAAAGCACTGATTTTTAGGAATATCTATCACACTTATTCATAAATGTATTCTAACCTCTTCTTCACATTCTAAAGAAGAACATTCTGTTCATTGGAATAGGTTACTTTTACAGCACTTTGGCACAAGACTAGAAGCTAACCATCCTAAATTTTTCTCTAGAATAGTCTGAGAAATACTAATCAATCCTACAGGATGAAAGCAAAAAAAAAAAAAAAAAAAAAGGATTTGGTTGTCAAATAAGAGTGGAAAATGCTACAAGTTATACCATATTCAAGGCATACAAAAGGTATGAGAATTACTGTGTAGAGAACACTTACCTTTTTTATCTAGTGCTTGTAAATTTTGTCTTTAGTACAAAACCCTTTTTGCACAGAACATCTAGAAACATCCTGGACATTGATCGTTTTGGGCTAGCCCACTGGGAAATGCTGGATTAGACAGCAGTAAGGCAGAAGGCTGTATGGATGATATTTCAGAGTCCTCCTAGGATGTGACCCATGATCCTTTGATTTATGGTGTTCTAGGACTTTTCAAGAAGGAATACACTTTTATGTTGTTCTGTAGTGAACTTTCTGGATCACAACATAAATCTCAGTAACAGTTAATTTGTATTCCACTTCCATTTCAACCAAGCCATTTGTTATGCTCATCCTAAGTGCAAAGCGTTTACAACAACTCTGTGTGGGTAGTGATTATTATTTCATTTTACAAATGAGGAAGCTGGGTTCAGAGAGGTTAATTAATTTGTACAAGATCATGTTGCTCTTAAGGGGCAAAAGCAAAGTCTGTCTGTTTCAAAAGTCAGTGCACTTTCTAATACCTTAGAATGTGAAATTAATATGAATATTAATATTTTGAGCACTTGTTATGGAGCACTTCTGCATTCAGCCCTAGGGATTCAATATTCAGCAAAACTGGACAAGATTCTTGCCATCATGGGGCATGGCGGCCAGAGGGTGAGACCAACATTAGTCAAATAATCATGAATATGAGTAAGGCACTATGTTAGTGATTCAAGGAATTATAGAGACTACGCATTCCCTCAAAGATTTCACCATCTAGTTGAGTAATTTTTTAAAAATGAGAAGTTGAATAATAGTACATAGTAGTTAATAATACTATAAATTTAAAATACAACTAGTATCAAGAGGGGATATGTGACTACCAGAATCAAAATTGACTATATGAATAAGAGCCTCCAGATATTTATAAAAGCTTTGGGGAGAACACTGGACTCTTCAAAGAAGATGAGATAACGGGCTGTGACATACTTGGCTAAGCCTCAAAGACAAGGTTACTCAGCTGAGAGAACACAATAGGCATTTGGAGAACAATGAACTGATCTTTGTTGCTAGAGTACAGAGACAAAGATATAAAGACATTTATTTATTCACCAACAAATATTTACTGAGTAACTATTACATGTCAGGCACTGTGTTGCATTTGGAACAGACTGTAGAGGGCTTTTTGAAACCAAGACAAAATGTTTAGACAACCAGGCAAATTCTCATTCCTGGCTCCACTGTATAGAGGTTGCATTAGCGGGGGCAAAGGACTCTCTAAGCTTCATCTTCATCATCTGTGGAATAGATACAGTAGGAAAATCTACTTCATTGGAGCTTCTGTGCTTTTTAAACCGGAAGGTGTATGGGAACAGCTTACCACAGTGATTGAACCATAGCACATGCTCAATAAATAGCAGTGATCAGCAGTCAAAAGAAGCAAAGAGCCATGGGAGTTTTGTGAGGACACACAGGACATGATCAATGAGTGACTGGAGAAGATTAATTAGCAGTGAAGTTAGAATTGGTTGGAGAGGGGAAAGATGAAGCCATGTGCTCTACCCGGCCAGATAGAAGGGCAGGCTGGGTGTGAGATGAAAAGAAAAAGAGTGGGGGCAGGGGTCATGATTTTCAAAACTAGAGGTTAGAAATGTATCAGGGCAGAATTAATATTGATAGGGCCTGGTGATAGTACTGTACCTCATTCAGTGGAGGGGCTTGATACATGCTGTTGGTCAAGTACCACTTTTGATTGAATGTCAAGTTGTTAAATATTTTTAACATCACCCCTAAAAGTAACAAAGTGAGGAATTACTAACTCCTCTAAGTCTCCTTTTTCTTATCTATAACAGCAGGAGGGAAAGTGGTCAAATTTTTCCTCCTCTGCAAGCTATTAGCTAAAAGCTAATATATGTAGAGTGCCCTGTGTAGAGTAGGCACACAATAAATGATTATTAGTATATTAAAAATCCATATTCTACAAGAATTCAGACATCACAGTCCCTTTCTACCATGTTATGCCAGGGCATGGGGCACAGATAGTCTTTAGTGAAGGTTCTATGCCTCTCTTCTCTTCCATCACATTCACATGGGCCACAAGTTCTCATCAATCCCACTATACTCAGTGATTTCTCAGCGTGCCCTGCCCCTCCCATAACACTGCCCCAACCCACTGCTTGGTTCAAAATGACTCAAGATTCAACAGTGACCTATGAGAAAATGTAAAGCATCACTTTGAAATCCTACAGGCACGATTACACACCAGTTTTTGTGTGTACTTTCTTGTTTAATAAAGAGACAGCAGAGGAAATAAAAACTGATCCCAGCATTTAAAATCCTACAGAAGACATGCTTTACCTTCACTCTTCATCCCTACTTAACTCCAGAAATGTTTCCCAGGAGCCCCACAAAATGAGCAACAGAGTGTGCAAGAGGTTTTATGACAAATGAGTCCTGATTATATTCAGACCCAGTGCATGGCAGGCAGACCAAGTAGAGGTGTTTATTACAATGCCGTCCAAGGAACATTTAGGGTGACAGCCAGACTGAGGGGTAGTGTGTTGGAGCATTTGTTTGTGTCAGAACTAGGAGGGACTGGAAAGCTCATCCACTGCAACTCCACACCCACTATTCCTGTGGCCCTCTACAACATATCCAAGGATGCAAAGTTCTTGCTGAAAAACGCCGTGGGGGAAACCACACATGTTTTAGAGTTTGTGAAAGTTCTGGTTGTTAAGAGTTTCACTCCAATGAGTTGAAATTCTGCATCCACATTCCTTGGCTGAGGGCATCGTAAAATCTGTTGTTCTCACAGGCAATTTCTTCCGAATTCCTTCAAAACACAACTTCAATTCATTCACAACATGCAGCTAATGAAGCAATGTACTTTCTGGGCTTCTCTAATCATGTTTCAATTCCAGTATAGTCAGCAAACAAGTCGTATTTGCAAAACAAAAGCCAATATTTACAAAATGTAAATGATAATGAGGAAGAAGAAAGAGAGAAATAAAATGAGACAAAGGGGTGTCAGTAGCTAAAGAAAAGCACTTCCTAAAAAACAAACATAGGTAACTTTTAAAAATACATAGGATTTCCATTAATAGCACATAGGAGACTGAAAGCCACAGGCCGTAAAACACCTGGAAATGCTAGATAGAGAGTTTAAACACTTTTTTAAATGCATTGCTGAGCTTGTAAGAAAGTAAAAAACCTCCAGATGCCATAAATAAAGTAAAATCATCAATATGAAAGCCAACCCAGCAGCTACCTATCTCCAGCAAACCTGAATTTTCAGTTTTAGTATGTGGCTCTTTGCATAGAAATAGTAAATTAGTAAAGATAAGACACAGAAATCACAAATGTAGGACCACAAATCAAAACATACTTCTTGATGAAGGAGTAAAGTAAAAACCCACCAGACCAAACAAATGAAGAGGAACTAGGCAATCTACCTGAAAAAGAATTCAGAGTAATGATAGTAAAGATGATCCAAAACCTTGGAAATAGAATGGAGAAAATACAAGAAATGTTTAACAAGGATCTAGAAGAACTAAAGGGCAAACAAACAATCATGAACAACACAATAAATGAATTTAAAAATTCCCTACAAGGAATCAATAGCAGAATAACTGAGGCAGAAGAACAGATAAGTAACCTGGAAGATAAAATAGTGGAAATAACTACAACAGAGCAGAATAAAGAAAAAGAAATGAAAAGAATTGAGGACAGTCTCAGAGACCTCTGGGACAACATTAAATGCACCAACATTTGAATTATAGGGGTCCCAAAAGAAGAAGAGAAAAAGAAAGGGACTGAGAAACTATTTAAAGAGATTATAGTTGAAAACTTCCCTAATATGGGAAAGGAAATAGTCAATCAAGTCCAGGAAGGGCAGAGAGTCCCATACAGGATAAATCCAAGGAGAAACATGCCAAGACAGATATTAATCAAACTATCAAAAGTTAAATACAAAGAAAAAATATAAAAAGAAGGGAAAAACAACAAAAAACATACAAGGGAATCCCCATAAGGTAACAGCTGATCTTTCAGCAGAAACCCTGCAAGCCAGAAGCGAGTGGCAGGACATATTTAAAGTGATGAAAGGGAAAAACCTACAACCAAGATTACTCTACCCAGCAAGGATCTCATTCAGATTTCACAGAAAAATTAAAACCTTTACACACAAGCAAAAGCTAAGAGAATTCAGCACCACCAAACCAGCTTTACAACAAATGCTAAAGGAACTTCTCTAGGCAGGAAACACAAGAGAAGGAAAAGACCTACAATAATAAACCCAAAACAATTAAGAAACTGGTAATAGGAACATACATATCGATAATAACCTTAAATGTAAATGGATTAAATGCTCCAACCAAAAGACATAGACTGGCTGAAAGAATATAGAAACAAGACCCGTATATATGTTGCCTAAAAGAGACCCACTTCAGTCCTAGGGACACATACGGATTGAAACTGAGGGGGTGGAAAAAGATATTCCATGCAAATGGAAATCAAAAGAAAGCTGGAGTAGCAATTCTCAGATCAGAACAAAACAGACTTTAAAACAAAGACTATTACAAGTGACAAAGAAGGACACTACATAATGATCAAGGGATCAATCCAAGAAGAAGCTATAACAATTGAAAATATTTATGCACCCAACATAGGATCACCTCAATAAATAAGGCCAATGCTAACAGCCATAAAAAGGGAAATCAACAGTACCACAACCATAGTAGGGGACTTTAACACCCCACTTTCACCAATGGACAGATCATCCAAAATGAAAATAAGTAAGGAAACACAAGCTTCAAATGACACATTAAACAAGATGACTTAATTGATATTTATAGGATATTCCAACTAAAAACAGCAGAATACACTTTCTTCTCAAGTGCTCATGGAACATTGATGAGGATAGATCATATCTTGGGTCACAAATCAAGCCTTGGTAAGTTTAAAAAAATTGAAATCGTATCTTTTCTGACCACAACGCCATGAGATTAGATATCAATTACAGGAAAAAAATTATAAAAAATACAAACACATGGAGGCTAAACAATACACTACTAAATAACCAAGAGATCACTGAAGAAATCCAAGAGAAAATCAAAAAATACCTAGGAACAAATGACAATGAAAACACGATGACCCAAAACCTATGGGATGCAGCAAAAGCAGTTCTAAGAGGGAAGTTTATAGCAATACAATCCTACCTTAAGAAACAAGAAACACCTCAAATAAACAACCTAACCTTACACCTAAAGCAATTAGAGAAAGAAGAAAAAACCCCAAAGTTAGCAGAAGAAAACAAATCATAAAGATCAGATCAGAAATAAATGAAAAAGAAATGAAGGAAACAATAGCAAAGATCAATAAAACTAAAAGCTGGTTCTTTGAGAAGATAAACAAAATTGATAAACCATTAGCCAGACTCATCAAGAAAAAAAGGGAGAAGACTCAAATCAATAAAATTAGAAATGAAAAAGGAGAAATAACAACTGACACTGCAGAAATACAAAGGATCATGAGAGATTACTACAAGCAACTCTATGCCAATAAAATGGACAACCTGGAAGAAATGGACATATTCTTAGGAATGCACAACCTTCCAAGACTGAACCAAGAAGAAATAGAAAATATGAACAGACCAATCACAAGCACTGAAATTGAAACTGTGATTAAAAACCTTCCAACAAACAAAAGCCCAGGACCAGATGGCTTAACAGGCGAATTCTACCAAATATTTAGAGAAGAGGTAACACGTATCCTTCTCAAACTCTTCCAAAGTGTAGCAGAGGGAAGAACACTCCCAAACTCATTCTATGAGGCCACCATCACCCTGATATCAAAACCAGACAAAGATGTCACAAAGAAAGAAAACTACAGGCCAATATCACTGGTGAACATAGATGAAAAAATCCTCAACAAAATACTAGCAAACAGAATCCAACAGCACATTAAGAGGATCATACTCTATGATCAAGCGGGGTTTATCCCAGGAATGCAAGGATTCTTCAATATATGCAAATCAATCCGTGTGATAAACCATATTAACAAATTGAAGGAGAAAAACCATATGATCATCTCAATAGATGCAGAGAAAGCTTTTGAAAGAACTCAGCATCCATTTATGATAAAAACCCTCCAAAAAGTACGCATAGAGGGAACTTACCTCAACATAATAAAGGCCATATATGACAAACCAACAGCCAACATCATTCTCAATGGTGAAAAACTGAAACCATTTCCTCTAATATCAGGAACAAGACAAGGTTGTCCACTCTCACTGCTATTATTCAACATAGTTTGGAAGTTTTAGCCACAGCAATAAGAGAAGAAGAAAAGAAATAAAAGGAATGCAAATTGGAAAAGAAGAAGTAAAGCTGTCACTGTTTGCAGATGACATGATACTATACATAGAGAATCCTAAAGATGCCACCAGAAAACTACTAGAGCTAATTGATGAATTTGATAAAGTAGCAGGATACAAAATTAATGCACAGAAATCTCTAGCATTCCTATACACTAATGATGAAAAATCTGAAAGTGCAAGTAAGAAAACACTGCCATTTACCACTGCAACGAAAAGAATAAAATACCTAGGAATAAACCAACCTAAGGAGACAAGAGACCTGTATGCAGAAAATTATAAGACACTGATGAAAGAAATTAAAGATGATACAAATAGATGGAGAGATATACCATGTTCTTGGATTGGAAGAATCAACATTGTGAAAATGACTATACTACCCAAAGCAATCTACAGATTCAATGCAATCCCTATCAAACTACCACTGGCATTTTTCACAGAACTAGAACAAAAAATTTCACAATTTGTATGGAAACACAAAAGACCCCGAATAGCCAAAGTAATCTTGAGAAAGAAAAACATAGCTGGAGGACCAGGCTCCCAGACTTCAGACTATACTACAAAGCTAGAGTAATCAAGACAGTATGGTACTGGCACAAAAACAGAAATATAGATCAATGGAACAGGATAGAAAGCTCAGAGAAAAACCGACACACATATGGTCACCTTATCTTTGATAAAGGAGGCAAGAATATCCAATGGAGAAAAGACAGCCTCTTCAATAAGTGGTGCTGGGAAAACTGGACAGCTACATGTAAAAGAATGCAATTAGAACACTCCCTCACAACATACACAAAAAGAAACTCAAAATGGATTAAAGACCTAAATGTAAGGCCAGACACTATAAAACTCTTAGAGGAAAACATAGGCAGAACACTCTACGACATAAATCACAGCAATATCCTTTTTGACCCACATCCTAGAGGAATGGAAATAAAAACAAAAATAAACAAATGGGACCTAATGAAACTTAAAAGCCTTGGCCAGCAAAGGAAACCATAAACAAGACGGAAAGACAACCCTCAGAATGGGAGAAAATATTTGCAAATGAAGCAACTGACAAAGGATTAATCTCCAAAATTTACAAGCAGCTCATGCAGCTCAATATCAAAAAAACAAATAACCCAATCCAAAAATGGGCAGAACACCCAAATAGGCATTTCTCCAAAGAAGATGTACAGATTGCCAACAAACACATGAAAGAATGCTCAACATCATTAAACATTAGAGAAACACAAATCAAAACTACAATGAGATATCATCTCACACCAGTCAGAATGGCCATGATCAAAAAATCTACAAACAATAAGTGCTGGAGAGGGTGTGGAGAAAAGGGAACCCTCTTGCACTGTTGGTGGGAATGTAAATTGATACAGCCACTATGGAGAACAGTATGGAGGTTCCTTAAAAAACTAAAAATAGAACTACCATACAACCCAGCAATCCCACTACTGGGCATATACCCTGAGAAAACCATAATTCAAAGAGTCATGTACCACATGTTCATTGCAGCTCTATTTACAATAGCCAGGACATGGAAGCAACCTAAGTGTCCATCAACAGATGAATGGATAAAGACGATGTGGCACATATATACAATGGAATATTACTCAGCCATAAAAAGGAACAGAAGTGAGTTATTTGTAGTGAGGTGGATGGACCTAGAGACTGTCATACAGAGTGAAGTAAGTGTGAAAGAGAAAAATAAATACCATATGCTAACACGTATACATGGAATCTTAAAAAAAAATAAAATGGTTCTGAAGAACCTAGGGGCAGGACAGGAATAAAGACGCAGATGTAGAGAATGGACTTGAGGACACGGGGACGGGGAACAGTAAGCTGGGACAAAGTGAGAGAGTGGCATGGACATATATACACTACCAAATGTGAAATCAATAGCTAGTGGGAAGGAGCCGCATAGCACAGGGAGGTCAGCTCGGTGCTTTGTGACCACCTAGAGGGGTGGGATAGGGAGGGTGGGAGGGAGGGAGACGCAAGAGGGAAGAGATATGGGAACATATGTATATGTATAACTATTCACTTTGTTATACAGCAGAAACTAACACACCATTTTAAAGCAATTAAACTCCAATAAAGGTGTTTTAAAAAAAAGCATACTTTAGTAAACAATCTTTAAGAATGTCAAAGTAAGTAAACACAAATTCAGAATATCAACCTATTAACTGACACATGCACAATGAGCATGTCCTATGGGTTCAATACTATATCCAAGTCATGGCTATAAAAAATGTGTAACCAAGTGTGAGACACACAAACACACACCCAAAAATACACATAATATGAGGGACTTTATGAGTAAGGATTGAATGGGGCATGCTACAAATTCAAAATAAGAGTCCAGGGCTTCCCTGGTGGCGCAGTGGTTGAGAGTCCACCTGCCGATGCAGGGGACGCGAGTTCGTGTCCCGGTCCGGGAAGATCCCACATGCCGCGGAGCGGCTGGGCCCGTGAGCCATGGCCGCTGAGCCTGCGCGTCCGGAGCCTGTGCTCCGCAACAGGAGGGACCACAACAGTGAGAGGCCCGCGTACCGCAAAAAAAAAAAAAAAAAAGTAGTAAGTAAAGCAAGATAAGCAGAAAGAGGGCAGGCTGCGGGGACTTCTGAAGCTCAACAAATTAAGGAACCTTCCCAAGATCACACAGCCAGTGAGGGCCTGAGCCAGGATGCAGCCCACCAGCACTGTTGCATTAATTGTTCTCACCCCCCACCTCAGATATATTTTATAAAATTTGCAGTTAGGAAAAAATTGTTGCCAAAACAAACAGCTATTTGGGGGGGTTAATGGTTCCATCATCATGAAAGCATTTTCTTCAACTTTCTTCCCATATTATGGATCTTCTCCTATCAGATTTTCATCCAGCAGGTTCCCATTGGGCAAGAATCTCTTTGTCCCCTCCTCATCTTTCCTGGGTGCTGCTCCAACTAAAGAGCATCCCCTCCTTCTTCCTGGTTTCTGAACAAATTCTAACTTCTCTGCAATGATAAACTCCCAGAACGTTCTACTGTCTGTCTCAGTTCGTCTAAACCCACACCAATTTCTCCTTTCTCTGAATCTTTCTAGTGTTTACAATTTGCACCACATGCTTGAGCTCTTAATTATATATTATTTTGTATTGTTCTCTAATGTTTATGTTGCTCTGATTTACAATATCTTACTAAAAACACCATATATACAGGAATCACATCATATTTTTTTCTGTGTTTGCCATAACTCTAGATACATATTATTTACCTTTATTACTCTTTCCCCTTTTCTTCAGTACAGCTTTACATAGATGGTTCCACAGGTTAGAAATACTGATGGCTAACATGGGCAGTGTCATCCACATTCTCTCCTGGGAGAAGAACTGAATAGGACATGAAACTAAGAACATCTTGTAAATTTCCAAGTCACTTAACCTTTTCAAAATGATCTCACTGAACATAATGTCAGATAATACAGAAAGCTAAAATAATAAAAACGGGTTTTTTTCCTCTGCTCATTTTTCTGTTTGAAAAACATAGAGAAATGAATTATGGGTTCTAAAATCTGAAATGTTTGATTCACCCACTTCAGAAAAATAAGCATATTAAAATGCAATGTTTATTTTAAAATTTGCTGCTAGAAGCATCCAAAATTTAAAATCCAGATGAGTCACAAGTTATCTTTATGTTTAATTCAGGGACCAGAACTAGTCAAAGGTCAATAACAGCTGAGTTGCTACAAATTGATATGCAAAAATTGTGTCTCCCTAGCAGTTCATAACTCTCCTTCAAGCAAAACAGTCTCAGGGTAACTCAATTAGCAATGGATTAATTCGATAGCTAGAATGTACAGATTTCATTAGGAAAAGCATTGGCTAAAGTGTTAACTATATCCAGTTCTTGCAAAATCATTTGTGATGTACCTTTCTATTTTATCTTGTAATAATTCTTGCACATACACAAGGAGAGGGTAAGACAATTTAAAAGGTTTTATAATGCTAACAGGTGCTTCCTTAACTGTTCCACTTAAGATTGACATTTAATATACTCTTAGGAGGACATAAATTCTATGTTTTATTCCCAAATGATAATTTGACATCTCAGATGATACAGAAAGGTTTTAATACTTAAGAGCATGTACCTTCATCACCTCCCACAGTATCTACAAGCCATACAGATGGACCAGACTCAGGCAATTTCCAGGCTGCAAGGAAGGGGCTGGGGGGCTGGGGGACACTAAACAGAGCCCAAAGTTGAGGAGACAGAGACTGAGTTGAGGGGGGCCTAGATGATTAGAATTTGCAGGGCCAAGAACAGGAGAGGAGGCACCACGTGGAGAGAGAGCACCTGAGCCCTGGAGGCCTTGCAGGCAGAGCACTGGTTGGCACATGTGTGAAAGGCCAAGGAAAGAGCTAAGAAAAAGGAGCAGAACAATTTCCAAACATCACACATGGCTCTGAGTAGTTCCTATTCCCACCAACCTTTAGGGAGCAAAGAAACTCAGCAGTAAAGGAAGATTGTTCAGGGAACAACTACTTTTCATAAGAGGCCTTGTGAAACTATTTGACTCTGAAAACTATGTGCCTACACAGCTTTGATAAGAACGATTTTTAAAAACACTTATTAGAGCAGCACTGTTCACAATAGCCAAAAGGTGGAATCAGCCCAAATGTCCATCAATGAATGAATAAATAAACAAAACTTGGTAGAACCATGCAATAAAATATTATTTAGTCACAAAAAGGAATGAAGGGATAATTCTGGAATGATATCACCAAGATGGAGACACAGGACATTTCCCTCCTTCCACGGACCAAATGAGTAGCTACACTCAGAGCAGTTTCCTCTGAGAGAAATCCATAAACTAGTTGAGTAACCCCTACACTTCAGGTGACTGAAAAAGTATCCACATCGAAGCAGGTGGGACAGGCTAAAACACACTTTCACCATAAACCCCACCTCCAGCACAGCCCCTTACAATCAGGAGTGATTCCAGCTTCTTCCTAAGAATTGAAGCGTTTGGACTACTCATACAGCACTCCAACTTTTAAGGCCGCCACCCAAGGGCCCGCAAATCATTTACCTCTGAGAGCCGATGGAGCTTGCTATAGTCCCAAGATCTATAGCACACAGAGCAGTTCTTAAATGGGTGTGCTGGCACTCCCCATGGCTATCTCCCCAGGCTCAGCACAGAGGAAGCAGACAAAATCGCCCACCTCCCAGTTTTTTCTGGGAGAAATTTGACTGCATATGTCACTAGTTGCTGTCTGAAGTTCTGGCACCTGGTTAGCTAGCATCTAGGTGCTGCCTGGGATCGTCCAAGGAGCCCAAAAGAGCAATTAGGCAAGAAAAAGAATTAAAAGGCATCCAAAGCAAACAGGAAGAAGTAAAATTGTTCCTGTTTGCAGATGGAATGATATCATATATGGAAAACCGTAAAGTCTCCACCAAAAAAAAAAAAAACGGTTTGAAACTAATAAATTCAGTGAAGTGGTAGGATAGAAAATCAATATACAAAAATCAGTCGCATTTTTTGATATATTAACAACAAACTATGGGAAGGAAATTCAGAAAACAATCTCATTTACAATAGCATCAAAAATAAAATAAAATACTTGGGAATAAATTTAACCAAGGAAGCGAAAGATCTGTACACTGAAAACCAGAAAACACTGATGAAAGAAATTTAACAAGACACAAATAAATGGAAAGATATTTAGTGCTCATGGATAGGAAGAATTAATGCTGTTAAAATGTCCATACTACTCAAAGTGATCTACAGATTCAATTCAATCCTTAACAAAATTCCAATAGCTTTTTTCACAGAAATAGAAAAAACAATTCTAAAATTGGTATGGAACCACAAAGTACCCCGAATGGACAAAACCATCTTGAAAAAGAACAATGCTGGAGGCATCACAGGGCCTGATTTCAAACCATGTTTCAAAGCTCTAGTAATTGGCGCAGTGGTTGAGAGTCCACCTGCAGATGCAAGGGACGCGGGTTTGTGCCCCGGTCCGGGAGGATCCTGCATGCCGCGGAGCAGCTGGTCCCGTGGGCCATGGCCGCTGAGCCTGCGCGTCCGGAGCCTGTGCTCCGCAACGGGAGAGGCCACAGCAGTGAGAGGCCCGCGTACCGCCAAAAAAAAACCAAAAGCTCTAGTAATCAAAACAGTGTGCAATTAGCATAAAACCAGATACATAGATGGATGGAACAGAACAGTAGAATACGAGACCCCAGAAATAAACCCACAGATACCTGCTCAATTAATCTTTGACAAGCCATGATATCACTCAAAAGTGGAATCTTTTAAAAAAAACAAACAAAAAAATATATATATATCTCAAACTCACATGGGCGCTGGACCATGCCGGGGGCGCGCCGGCCCAGGGCTTCCCTGAGTCCAGGACGGCAAGTTGGAGTCCTCACACCTGCTTGGCTGCGCTTTCCGCCCCCACCGGTTCTGGGACGGAGCCGCGACCCTGGGCGAGAGGCGGCGCCTTCGAAGCTCGGCGGGCAGGCCTGCCGCCGGGTCAGGGAGCGCAGGGGCCTGACAGGGAGCATGGACCCGGGCGGGCGGGTGGGTGCGTGCCCTGGACCTCTCTGCGCCGCCGCCTGACGCAGCGAGGGGCGGTGCCCGCCGCGGCAACGCCCCCAGGCCCCACTCGGCCCGGCGGTCACGTGTCTCACAGAAGACGCGGAGCTCTGCGTGGCGCTTGAGGGCAGATCCTGTCCCGGAGTCTTTGTTCCGTGATGTGAGGGTGAGTGTGGTGGTGGTGTCGGGAGGTCGGACCCGAAGTCCACCTCCCTCTTTCATCATCCTCCCCTGGGGCTGTGGCGCCTTCCTGACCCCCTGCCTGACGGCCTTGCCCTGTGGTGTTGCTTGACGGGGTCTTCTGTCCCCAGCAGAGCCTGAAGCATCTTCTTTGGCCCTAGGTGAGGACAGAGGAGCTGGCTGTGACCTTGGCCCTGTCCTGGATGTCCCAGCCTTGGGCTGAATGGCGGCACCCCCGCTGGGCCTTCCGGTGGTGACCCACCTGCTGGCAGCCCTCTTTGGCATGGCTCATGGGCTGCCGTCACAGGATCCGGATGGCTGCCTGGGGGTGGTAAAAGACCTTCCCGAGGGTTGGAGTCTCCCCTCCTACCTCTCTGTGCTTGTGGCGCTGGACACCCTGGGTCTGCTGCTGGTGGTGACTCTGTGGCAACAGTCGGCCCCAGGCAAGGGCGAGGGGGCCCCCATCCTGCTGCCGCCTTCTAGGGTCTCCTGCTGCTATTGCTGTCACTGCCAGCTGTACCCACAAGGGGCCCAGGGCCTGGCCTGCAAATGGGAGCCCCAGGAGTGGAGGAAGAGGCCTGGCGCGGCAGGAGCTACCCGGCCAGGTGGCAGGCATCGCCCCCAGCCCAGACCCTGCAGCCCATCGGTGGTGCCTGTCTGCTGGGCCTGCTGGCCACCACCAACGCTCTGACCAAGGATGGGTTGCTTGTTGTGCAGAGCTGGTTCTGCCCCCCCTACAGACACCTGGCCTACCACTTGGCCGTGGTGCTGGGCAGTGCTGCCTCACCTGCTTCCTGACCATGGGCGTTCTATGCAGGTCCCTGGCAGGGCTGGGCAGTCTCTCTCTGCTGGGCATGCTCTTTGGGGCCTGCCTGATGGTGCTGGCAATCCTGAGCCCCTGCCCACCCCTGGTGGGCACCTCTGCAGGGGTGGTCCTTGTGGTGGTGGTGTAGATTCTGTGTCTGGGCATGTTCTCATACGTGAAGGCGGCTGCCAGCTCCCTGCTGCACGGGGGGTATGGGGAAGTGGGGAGCTGTCACTGCTGGCGGCAGGCTTGGCCATCCAGGTGGGCTCCCTTTTCAGCACTGTTGTCATATTCCCTCTCACCATCTACCACACGTTCCCCAGCAAGAAGAACCATGTGGCCCAATGTGCCTTCTAAACCTGGGCAGGTGGGGACTTTGCTCCACCCCACCTGTCTTCAGATTGGGGCTGCCACAGTGCCTGAGTGCCCACAGCCCAGAGAGGCCCACCCCACACACAGCATGCTGTAGGACGCCTGCGCTCTCCACAGGAGAATCTGGGGACCACAGAGCAGGCTCGAAGCCAAAGCCAAGCTGGGGATGTGGACTTGGCCCCGGGCCTGGGATCTGTGTGGGATTTGTACAATAAAGCATTTTTATTCAAAAAAAGAAAAAATCAAAAGAAGCAGAGTAGAATGATGGTTGCCAGGTGTTGGGCTGGGGGGGGTGAGGGAAATGAGAAGAGACGGGTGAAGAGTACAAACTTTGTTATAAAGTGAATAAGTTCTGTGGGTCTAATGTATAGCATGGTGACTATAGTTGGTTAGACTGTACTGTATATTTTGAAATTTGCTAAGAGAGTAGATCTTAAGTGTTCTCACAAGCACACACAAAAAAGATAAATATATAACGTGATGGAGGCGATGGACATGTTAACTTGATTGTGGGAATTCTTTCACGATGTATATGGATATGAAATCATCACATCGTACCCTTTAAATATATTACAATTTTATTTGTCCATTATACCTCAGTAAAGCTGAAAACAAAAAGGAATGAAATATGATACATGCTATAGTGTGGATGAACCTTGAATACGTAACACTGAGTGAAAGAAATCAGACACAGAGGGTCACATATTGTATGATTCCATTTATATGAAATATCCAGAAGAATTAAATCCAGAGATAGAACACAATGGTGGTTGGCAGAGGCTGGGGAGAGGAAGGAATGGGGAGAAACTGTTTAATGGATAGGGGTTTTACTCTGGAGTGATGGGAATGTTTTGGAACTAGATAGAGGTGGTGGTTTCACAACATTGTGATTGTGCTAAATGCCACCAAATTGTTCACTTTAAAATGATTCTTTTTATGTTATGTGAATTTGACGTTCATAACTTATTTTTAAAGAGCACTTATTAGACAAAAATAGTAGATGGCATATGTAATCAAGCTTTAGATGTGAATTGCCAATTAGTTGAGCTCTAATTAAGCTTTGTAATAACTAACACAATTTATTTTCTCCAGAAATCTTGATGGAAAGACTTTCAAAAGATTAGATCCACAGTGAATGACAGTCATCATTGCCAAAATATTAACATAACAAGAAAAGTTGCTAATTTGTTTGCAATTTACTGAAGAAACCAACATTGTCAAGATAGTGGGGAGGATTTGTTGATGCTGAATCTCTGCCACATTTATACAGGGAAGCCTTAAAGCACCTTTATCTTTTAAACAAAATATAAATTGCTTTTTGATTCAACACTGCTAGCCTAACAAGTGGGAAATTTCTCCTATTTTAAATTCAGCTGAAGATGAGAATTATATCTAAGTGTATAATGAATGAGAGCTATTTGGAAACATGAATGTAAATGTTCTGTGGCTTATGGTCAGTCCTTTGTTTTCAACAGCTGATGCATTTGGCTTCTCTAGCTTGTATTTGTATTCTGATTGTGAAGATTATTTCTGAATCTTTGTTTCACATATTGCAATGCCATTTGACATTGGAAAACCTGGAAAATATGATTACTTTGGGTTTGGTTTTCTTTTGTTTGAATGCAAATCAAAATGACATGGAAACATCACAAGCATTTTTGCAATTTGCACTTAAACAGGAAAAAATCAAACATTAGTTTCTTCCTTTGGGTTTCAATAGGAGGCAACGTGATATGGAGTTAGGGAGTCAGGACGGCTTAGATTTGAACCCGGGTCCTGCCCTTAAAAACTTACATTGCAGTGCACATAATAGGTAGCTATAATTATTACCATTATCCAAAAAAGCAGAGGTTTGAAAGAGAAGAAAAGGGAAGTATATGAGAAGGAAGGAGAAGAGAAGATTAGGAAAAGGAAGAGGAAAGTGAGGAAAGAATAAATTAGAATTTCAAGAGAATCTAATTGGTGATTTATGCTGAAATGGAAAGCAAGAATCCTGAATCTTTGCCCTGGTTGTTCCTCTGATTTTACTATTTGTTCTTCCTTTTCTTTGCTTTCCTCTCTTTGGGGTTGTTACTTAAAATGTCTCATCAGTTTCCATCTCCTCTTGGGTAATACTCTATGAATACACAGAATTCATTAATGGGATAAAGGAATAACAAAGCAGTGAGATAAACAAAATTTGTGAGGTCAAATTTTAACTAGATCTGAACATAATGGAAATCTAGTGTTTCAAGCCCAAAGACTTGACAACTTTACTTTTCCTAATGCATCCTTTTTCTGACTATTAAAGTCACTATTAATACATGATCCCCACAGAAAGTTTAGAAACACAAGAAAGTGCTAGGAAAAAATTAAAATCACAGTAAACATCCCCACCCTGAGATAACACCGGTAGTATTTTATTTTTTCTTTCCAGTCTTTTTTTTCTAGTCTGTGGTCTCAGTCTGTAATGTAATGTTGTCCTCTGATGTTTTAGTTTTCATTACATCATGAGCACTTTCCATGTCATTTTTTCCAAAAATACCATTTCTATTGTGTAGATGTATCTTAGTTCCATTTAACATTAATAAAACATTAATGTTAAACCTTCTGCCCCAACGAGCACCCTGACCCCAAACACTTCCCCTCAGAATCATAGAAGAGCTGTAAAAGAAAGGTAACCTGGGCCTTAAGATTTAAGTGTTGTCATATGTATCTTAGTTTTACAAGTAAAAATTCAAGGTGTATCTGAAAAATCTAAAAACTTGGAAAAGATTGAGAAATAAGACAGCCTTTTTCCCAAGTATTTTTTTACTCTTCATATTGTATTACACCTCTCATTTCCACATCAACTTCCATACAAGTGTAAAGAAAGCTTTTCCCCTCAAGTTCTTTTTCAACTTGAATTTGTTGCTTGCTTTAGCAAAGGCAAGGCCGTGCCCTCCAGGAGACAAAGAGATCATTCTGGCCACAGACATGCTCAGGCCTTGACTTTTCCTTAGTCAGAAAGGCAATTTGCCCACAAAATTAACTAAGTCATGTCTCAGCTGACTGCAAGTCAGTGGTTTTGCCTCAAATTTTGTCCAACTTACCCCAGACCTGACATAAAAATTAAAAAATAAAATGAAAACCAATTCAGGTGCTACCCTGAATTACAAGCCCTGAAATTAAAAACTCAATAGTTATAAAATACAGAGACTTGTGACAAAGACTTGACAATGGAAAATAAAGTCTGAAATAATTTCCTTCTAAAAGTGAAAAATTTTGATACATCACATTGTGGTGATGAATAAAAATGTAGGTTTTTGTTTAAGAAACCAACATGAACAAGCTAGAGGAATTCAAATTATTTTAATAAAATATATTTTCTTCACTGTAGTTTTTAGAAATGAAAGATGAGAGGATTGAAACCAAAAATATGACCACAAGAGAAAATATAAAAACTCTGCTCCCAGGTAATGCTCAGATGAAAATAACATACATGCTCATGTCTCATAAATGTATCTTTTTATCACAATTTAATATTAAATTATTTATGCTTTTCTATTTCCTTTGTATTGAATTTTTTAGCCCTAGTTGGAGAAAATAAATCAGAAATTAAAAGACATTGAGTTTTAGACTTTTTATCGACTGACATGTCATTGATTAATGGAAATATTTAGGTTAGAAAGCTCTAAAAAGTTACTTTATTTAGAAAACAAGGGAAACTGTGCACAGTTACAATTTGTACCTTTTATTACTATTGTATTGCAATCAATTATCCTGTCAATATTTTTGCTTTTTTTCATAAGGGAACTAGATATGGTGTTTTTATTTTATTTTTCTGATAATCTCTTTTCATTATTCTATTATACTTCAAAGGGCATTTGACAGCATTTCAGAGACATATTCAGAATAGATATGCCTGTGTCATTAGCACCAAGACATGGCCCACCCAAGAGCCTGTAGGCCCCAGTGCTGGGACACAGCAGGCTAAACAATAAACATGGTGGAACACAGTCCCTCCCATCAACAGACAGGCTGCCTAAAGACTTTCTGAGCCCACAGTACCTCCAGACATACCCCTAGACACAGCCCTGCCCACAAGAGGGCCAAGATCCAGCTCCACCCACCAATGGGAAGGCACCAGCCCCTCTCACTAGGAAGCTTGCATAAGCCTCTGAGCCAACCTCACCCACCAGGGGACAGACACCAAGAGCAAGAAAACTAAAAATCCCACATCCTGTGTAACCGAGTCCACAAACACAGGTCAGAACCTACTTTGTGACCAGCTGGTCCCTGGCCCTTGGGTGACAGAAGAGGAGTGTATTGCTGGGACACGTAGGACACCCCCTACAGAGGGCCACTTCTCCAATGTCAAGAAACATAATTAACTTTCCACATACATAAAAGTACAAATAGAAATTTAGACAAAATGGGACATCAGGGGAACATGTTCCAGACAAAGGAACAATATAAAACCCCAGAAGAAGAACTAAGTGACGTGGAGATAGGCAATCGACCTGAGAAAGAGTTCAGAGTAATGATTGTAAAGATAACCCAAGAACTCATGAAAAGGATGGATGCACAGGGTGAGAAGTTACAAGAAGTTTTTAACAGTTAGAAAATATAAAGAACATCCAAACAGAGTTGAAGAATACAATAAATGAAATGAAAAAATACACTAGGAGGAATCAATTGCAGAATAAATGAGGCAGAAGAACAGATAAGTGAGCTAGAAGACAGAGTGGTGGAAATCACTGCCGCAGAACAGAAGAAAGAAAAAAGAATGAAAGAAACAAGGACAGTTTTAGAGACCACTGGGACAAAGTCAGACACACCAATATTCACATTATAGGGGTCCCAGAAAGAGAGAAGGAAATAGCCTGAGAAAATATTTGAAGATATAATAGCTGAAAACTTCCATAACATGGGAAAGAAAACAGTTACCCAAGTCCAGGAAGCTCAGAGTCCCATACAGGATTAACCCAAGGAGGAACATGCTGAGGCACATACTATCAAACTGACAAAAATTAAAGATATAGAAAAAATATTAAAAGCAATGAGGGAAAAGTAACAAATAACATACCAGGGAATCCCCATAAGGGTATCAGCTGATTTTTCATCAGAAACTCTTCAGGCCAGAAGGGAGTGGCATGATATATTTAAAGTGATGAAAGGGAAAAACCTACAACCAAGAATACTCTACCCAACAAGGCTCTTATTCAGATTCAACAGAGAAATCAAAAGCTTTAGATACAAGCAAAAGGTAAAAGAATTCAGTATCACTAAATCGGCTTTACAACAAATGCTAAAGGAACTGCTCTAGGCAGAAAGAAAAAGCCACAACTAGAAAAAAGAATTACAACCTGGGAAACCTCACTGGTAAAGCAAACATACAGTAAAGGTAAGAAATAATCCACACACAAATATGATATCTAAACCAGTAATCGTGAGAGGAGGAGAGTACAAATGCAGGATATTTGAAATGCATTTGAAATTAAGAGATCAGCAACTTAATCATACAATCATGTATCTGTGTGTATATGTGTGTATGTGTGTGTGTGTGTATATATATACACACACATATATATACAGTGTGTGTACATATATATATATATATATGTACACACACACACTGCTATATCCAAATCTCATGGTAACTGCAAACCAAAAATCTGTAATAGATATATACACAAAAAAGAAAAAGGAATCCAAACACAACACTAAAGAAAGTCATCAAATCACAAGAGAAGAGAACAAAAGAGGAAAGGAAAACCTACAAAAACAAATCCAAAACAATTAACAAGATGGCAATAAGAACATACATATCAATAATTACCTTAAGTAGAAATGGATTAAATGCTCCAACCAAAAGACATACACTGGCTGAATGGGTACAAAAACATATATGCTGTCTACAATGACCCACTTCAGATCTAAAGACACATAAGACTGAGCGTGAGTGGATGGAAAAAGGTATTCCATGCAAACGGAAATCAAAAGAAAGTTGAAGTAGCAATACTCATATCAGACAGACTTTAAAACAAAGACTGTTACAAGAGACAAAGAAGGGAACTACATAATGACAAAGGGATCCATCCAATAAGAAGATATAACAATTTAAATATATATGCACCCAACATAGGAGCACCTCAATATATAAGGCAAATGTTAACTGACATAAAAGAAGAAATCAACACTAACACAATAATAGTGGGGGACTTTAACACCCCACTTACATCAATGGACAGATCATCCAGACAGAAAATCAATAAGTAAACACGGTCCTTAAATGACACGTTAGACCAGAAGGACTTAATTGACATTTAGAGAGCATTCCACCTGAAAGCAGCAGAATACACATTCCTTCTCAAGTGCACATGGACCATTCTCCAGAATAAATCAAATGTTGGACCACAAAGCAAGCCTGGGTAAATTTTAAAAAATGGAAATCATATCAAGCATCATTTCCAACTACAATATTATGAGATTAGAAATCAACTACAAGAAAAAACTGCAAAAGACACAAACATATGGAAGCTAAACAATATGCTAACTAAACAACAAATGGATCACTGAAGAAATCAAAGAAATGAAAAAAAAAACCTAGAAACAAATGAAAACAAAAATATGAAGATCCAAAACCTATGGGACACAGCAAAAGCAGTTCTAAAAGGGAAGTTCATAGCAATGCAATCTTACCTCAGGAAATAAGAATATCTCAAATAAACAACCTAACCTTACACCTAAAGGAACTAGAGAAAGAAGAACAAACAAAACACAAAGGTAGTAGAAGGAAAGAAATAATAAAGATTAGAGCAGAAATAAATGAAATAGAGATGAAGAAAATAGAAAAGATCAATGAAACTAAAAGCTGGTTCTTTGAGAAGATAATCAAAATTGATAAACCTTTAGTCAGACTCATCAAGGAAAAGAAAAAGGGAGAGGACCCAAATCAATAAAATTAGAAATAAAAAAGGAGAAGTTACAACTGACACCACAGAAATACAAAGGGCCATAAGAGACTACTACAAGCAACTATATGCCAACAAAATGGACAACCTAGAAGAAACAGAAAAATTCTTAGAAAGATACAATCTCACAAGACTGAACCAGGAAGAAATAGAAAATATGAACAGACCAACTATGAGTACTGAAATTGGATCTGTGTTTTAAAAACTCCCAACAAACAAAAGTCCAGGACCAAATGGCTTCACAGGAGAATTATATCAAACATTTAGAGAAGAGTTAACACCCATCCTTCTCAAACTATTACAAAAAAAATTGGAGGGGAAGAACTTCCAAATTCATTCCATGAGGCTGCCATCACCCTGATACCAAAACCAGATAAAGATACCACAAAAAAAAAAAAAGAAAAGAAAAGAAAATTACAGACCAGTATCACTAATGAATATAAATGCAAAAATCCTCAACAGAATACTAGCAAACCAAATCCAACAGTACGATAAAAGGATTATACACCATGATCAAGTGGGATTTATCCCAGAGATGCAAGGATTTTTCAATGTCTGCAAGTCAATCAGTGTGATACATCACATTAACAAATTGAAGAATAAAAATATATGATCATCTCAATAGGTGCAGAAAAAGCTTTTGTCAAAATTCAACATCTATTTATGATAAAAACTCTCCAGAAAGTAGGAATAGCAGGAACCTACCTCAACATAATAAAGGTCATATATGACAAACCCACAGCTAACATCATAATCAGATGTGAAAAGCTGAAAACATTTCCTCTAAGATCAGGAACAAGACGAGGATGTCCACTCACACCACTTTTATTCAACATTGTTTTGGAAGTGCTAGCCACAGCAAGCAGCGAAGAAAAAGAAATAAAAGGAATCCAACTTGGAAAAGAAGAAGTAAAACTGTCACTCTTTGAAGATGACATGATGCTATGCATAGAAAATGTATTTAAAGATGCTGCCGGAAAACTACTATAGCTCATCAATGAATTTGGTAAAGTAGCAGGATAGAAAATTAGTGCACAGAAATCTGCTGCATTTGTATACACTAACAACGAAAGATCAGACAGAGAAATTAAGGAAACAATCCCATTTACCATTGCATCAAAAAGGATAAAACACCAAGAAATAAACCTACTTAAGGAGGCAAAAGACCTGTACTCCAAAAACTATAAGACAATGACAAAAGAAATCGAATATGACACAAACAGATGGAAAGATATACCATGTTCTTGGATAGGAAGATACAATATTGTGAATATGACTATACTACCCAAGGCAATCTACAGATTCAATGCAATCCCTATCAAATTACCAATGGCATTTTTCATGGAACTAAAACAAAAAATTTTACAATTTGTATGAAAACACAAAAGACCACAAATAGACAATCTGGAGAAAGAAAAATGGAGCTGAAGGAATCAGGCTCCCTGACTTCAGACTATACTACAAAGCTACAGTAATCAAGACAGTATGGTACTGGCACAAAAACAGAAATATAAATCAATGGAACAGGGTAGAAAGTCCAGAGATAAACCCATGCCTCTATGGTCACCTAATCTATGACAAAGGAGGCAAGAATTTATAATGGAGAAAAGACAGTCTCTTCAATAAATGGTGTTGGGAAAACTGGACAGCTACATGTAGAAAAATGAAATTAGAACACTCCCTAACACCATACACAAAAATAAATTCAAAATGGGTTAAAGACCTAAATGTAAGGCCAGACACTATAAAACTCTTAGAGGAAAACATAGGCAGAACACTCTCTGACATAAATCACAGCAAGATCTTTTTTGATCCACCTCCTAGAGTAAAGGAAATAAAAGTAAAAATAAACAAATGGGACCTAATTAAACTTAAAAGCTTTTGCACAGCAAAGGAAATCATAAATAAAATGAAAAGACAACCCACAGAATGGGAGAAAATATTTGCCAATGAAGTGACCAGCAAGGGATTAATCTCCAAAATATACAAACTGCTCATGCAATTCAATATCAAAAAAAAAAAACAACCCAATCAACAAATGGACAGAAGATCTAAATAGACATTTCTGCAAAGAAGACATACAGATGGCCAAAAAGCACATGAAAAGATGATCAACATCACTAATTATTAGAGAAATGCAAATCAAGACTACAATGGTCAGAATGGCCATCATCAAAAAGTCTACAAACAATAAATGCTAGAGAAGGTGTGGAGAAAAGGGAACCCTCCTACACTGTTGTTGGGAATGTAAACTGGTGCAGCCACTATGGAGAACAGTATGGAGCTACCATATGATAGAGCTACCATATGATCCAGCAATCCTATTCCTGGGCATATATCCAGAGAAAACCATAATTTGAAAAGTTATGTGCACACCAATGTTCATTGCAGCACTACTTACAATAGCCAGGACATGGAAGTAACCTAAATGTCCATCAATGGATGAATGGATAAAGAAAATGTGGTACATATATACAATGGAATATTACTCAGCCATAAAGAAGAACAAAATAATGCCATTTGAGGCAACATGGATGGACTTAGTGATTGTCATACTGAGTGAAGTAAGTCAGACAAAGACAAATATCATATATCACTTATATGTGGACTCTAAAAAAATGATACAAATAAGCTTATTTACAAAATAGAAATAGACTCATAGGCATAGAACACAGACTTATGTTTACCAAAGGGGAAGAGAGGGGGGTTATATTAGGAGTTTGGGATTAAAATATACACACTACATATAAAATAGATAACCAACAGGACCTACCATATACTCAATATCTTGTAATAACCTATAATGCAAGAGAATGTAAAGAAAGAATATATATATTCTTTTATATATATATGAGTTCACATATGTATATATATGTAATTGAATCACTTTGCTGTACACCTTTAACACAACATTGTAAATCAATTATATTTCAATAAAATTTTTTTTAATTAAAAAAAATGAAAGCTGAATCCTTAGGTGCCAAAGCTTCCCTATGAGTTTGAACTTTCAAAATAAAGAAAAAAGAGAATAGATAAGCCTGGGCTTGATGAGATGGGTTAATTTAAATATCTGAAATTTGCCTTTTTCTAGTCACCTCACAGTCATTCTTACGTCTTCCAACCAAGCTTGAAAATTAAACAATTGTGTTAATCCACTGTGTTTGCAGATAGTAAAGAGACCCTCCAAGCTTCCTTTTATACTTTTAAACATATTTTTTACTTCTGCCTCCAAAATCTTAAGTTAAACCATTTGGACACTGTGCTTATTGGTTTAAATACTTTAGGACTTGGTATAGGTGCTGTTTGTCACTACAGATTCCTTCTCTGTCATGTGTGAAGCACAAGGGAGAATGAGCATATAACTTGTTTTGAAAATCGTTCTGAGGGTAGCTCTACTTCAAAAGCTTCGGGTCCAACTTTGAAGTTTGCTCCACTTCAAAAGCTTTGCCTTGAAGTGTGTTATGGAGAGAAATACACACCAAGACATCCTGAATTTTAAGGTTTATTGAGAATTACTTCCTGTGGAGAAAAATAAAAGCAAGATAATAAATGAGGGGAAATCAATCTGAAAAAAAACTTGAAGAGATGTAGAAATAGAATTTTTATTTATAAAAATAGCTTTATTTTGCAAACGTTTTAGCACACTTTTTCTTCATGGTTTATTCTATTAGAAACTTTAAAAGATTGTTCATTCCAAATAAAATAATATTGTAAATATTTGAGTATTTTTAAATCCAATAAAATTTAAAATAGCATTAAATAGAGACCACCATATAGAGTCAAGGGTAACAAAGAATAATGCTATTTGTCTTTGTCATGTAAAAACAGTTTAAAGTATCACTTCCTGAAAAGAGGAACAGAAGAAATGTAGTATAAAAGATACATGTTATTTGCATTTATTTAGAAGTTACAATTAAACTATGATAGTCCCTTAAGGACAGGGGTGTTTTGTTCACTGATGTGTCACTTTCACTAGGTTAATGCCAGCCACATTATGAGTACTCAAAAATCATTTACTAAGTAAATGAATCAATTACTAATAAACCAGAGAGGATACAGAGAAAAGATAGCAAAGTGTTCTCAGGAATAGAATGTGAATGTTTACTACTCACAGATTATTAAAATCAGAAATTATCTAAACCTTTGCTCCTCAAAGTGTGGTCCACAGACCAGCAGCATCAGCATCACCTGAGAGTTTGTTAAGATGTGCAGATTCTTAGAGCCCATCCAGATGTATTGAATGAGAATCTGCATTTAAGAAAACTGCAGGTGATTCACATGCACAATAAAGTTGAAAAAGCCCAGACTTAGATGACTTTGGTGTCCACAGCAGAGTCATATCTCAGGACACAGGGAGCAAGTGTGCTAACTTACCACAGGATGGGACTGAAATAAGAGGCCTTGGGGAAATACTTCGCACAGCTGATATGACAAAGAAGAGTCGACCTGAGGAATAGGCACAGCATCCAAAAGGAAACAGAAGTCTCTGAGCATAAACTTCAACAAAGTATGGTTGAAGACCATACTTCCAAATAAGTGGGGATGGTAGGAGTGGGGGAAGCAGTGGTCCATTGAGACAGGTTTCTTGGAAGTCCAAAAAGGCAGTAGGCACCTTTTGGTTCCTTGGATGGCCCATGTAGGTTACAGAGCCTCAGACACTGGGCTGGAATATAAGAGAAGGACTCTGAGGTTGGAATGAAAAAAGGAAGGAAGGAAGAAAGGAGTAAAGGTGGGAGGGGAAGAAGGAAGGATCCAGAAATGTGTGAGAAGACCAGAAGATAATCTCAGAACAGAAGAAAAGGGGAAAAAACTGTTTCTATAAAGATCTACTATGTGACAGACACTGACCAGATGCTTTGCATGGAGTATATGGTTAAATTCCACTAGATATGTATTATTATCTGAATTTGCAGATGAAAGGAAAAAAAATACTGAGGCTCAGAGAATAGAAAACCATAAATAGTCATTTCAGAGGAATGACATATGACCAAAACATATGAAAAGCTCAGCTTCGTGAGAAATCAGGGAAATGCAAATCAAGACCATTTTATAACTATAGATTTCTAAAAATGAAGAGGCCTGACAGCACCAAGTTTTGTAGCCCACGTGGATTAATAGGTTCTTTTATACATTACTGGTGGGAGTATAAATTGGTATAATCACTTTGGAAAAAATTTTAGCATGATCTCATAAAACTGAAGATATGCATACCCTTCAAACTAGCAATTCCATTCTTACACATATACTCTTAACTATAGACAATCTTGTGCATGTGAACAAAAAGACTTTTTGCAGCAGCATGAGATAATAATAGCCAAACTGGAAACAATTAAACATACATTGACTGAAGAGTAGATAGATAAATTGTGGTATAGTCATACAGTGGAATAATTTACAGCAATGAAAATTAATGAATTAAATCTGCATCCAGTAATATGGCTAAATCTTTGTAATATTTAGGGAAATAAACAAGTTCTAAAAGACTACATATAATATGAAACCTTTAAGCAAATTAAACTAAAAATATTGAAGCATATGTGGTATTAAAACTAAAAAAATAAGTCAAAGGACTGTTAAGCACAAAATTCAAGATAGTGACAACAGGAAGGGAAGAGGTAGATGGAGGAAACAGAGAGGAGCATAAATATGAAAGTTGCACCATAGTTCTTGAATTGGATCATGGATTGAAGGGTACAAATTATATTATTAAATAAATGAATCCAAAGGCCAATGATTAAACTATATAATAAACAAGGATGATCATTAACTCAGTGCTGTACAATGACCATCCTAATTTGGAAAAGAAAAAGAAAAGAAGAAAGTAATCAAAGAAGGATTAAAATTTTTTTATCAGATTGCAAAAGTCAAGTTTGTTGTGAAGATTACCAAATCATACAATCATATAATATAATCAGAAGTATTTTATTAAAAATCATTTATTTTTACTCTAAAATACATATGTGCATTTAAAAGCATTTTAAAGCATCTTGTTAATTCTAAGATGAAATCAATTTATTTTCAAAATTTTAGCTTCAAGTTAAAGTCTCAAACTTTTTTTTTGCTGTTTACTATGTTTTTTGTTCAAAGTGGTAAACTTTAATTGGCCCTTTCCTAGAACCAATAATCTTAAATTAATATGTATCTTCCATATTGGAAAGAGCTTCCTTATATTTGTCCCAAAATCTGCCCTTTGTAATTTCTCTGTTGGCTCACGTTCTGTCTTCTGGTATGCTTCTCTACTTATTTGAAACCACCTTGCTTCCAGAGTTCTACCTCCTCCTTTATAAACCTCACTCTGAGTACCCCAACACTCAGTGATTCCTGTCTTTTATGAATCCCTGTCTGCATCAGTAAGTTGATACTTTAAATTTTTTTTGATACTTTAAATTTTTAATTGAACTTTATATGCTCATTCCTGGCCTCCTCAACTACATTATAAGCTACTTGAGGGCTGCAGACTTACATGTTTTATATCTCATAATATTAGAGATTTGGAGTGTCAAACACACACCTTTCCTCCCATCCAAGTCTTTCCCAGTAGAGAATGGATGCTGGGAGATGTATAGAGATCTGAAAATCAATTTTGTTAGTGATGATCTAGACTGATAAAGCTGGGTTAGGGAATGTAATTGGAACATGAGGCCACACTGGGAGCTCTTCAAAACAGTTGAGACTGCAAAGCATTTGCAGCCAGAGAAAATGGAAAATGTCAGACTTTCCCTTCTCTGTCCTTCGTCCCTTAAAAAGCCCCTCACAAGGGTCCTATGATGTGGAGAATAGTCAGGTAGGACCATCCTGCATGAACACAGGCCATAGGCATTTCCCACGAGAGACATTTCCCATTGTCAGGCAATAACACTAACCAGTAAAATTGGTTAGTCCATCTAATTAGGTGAAAAGAGAAAAAAACTGAAGCATTCACTCCACTAGTCCCCCACCCAGTGGGAAAGGAGTAGCACTCTTCTCTGGTAGAAATACAAGGGAGAACATGGGCATCCTCTGTTGAATGAATGAATGAACTGAAAATGTTCATGGGACAAAAAGCAAATTGTTTGTGATAAGGCATGCCCCTGTGAAAAAGAAAGCACAGATATTCGGATGCAAATGATCCCTAAACTACAACCTTATTGGTCCTTTGGACAACAGCTACAAGTCAAGATATTGTACACTGGGCTGTTATTCTACGTATGTACAATAATATAAACTGAGTTTTCATGTCTGGAAACATATTTCATACCCAAAGAAATGAATATAAAGCACAAACATGTTTTTACAAACAACTAAATATAAAGCTACATATAAATATTGTGTGGGGGAGGGTTCTCTGACTTGGACTAGGTGAGGCTTTCTCAAATATGTGTCCAAGGATGTGTCTCTTTGCTGATCAATCTCCCTACATGAAACAAAGGCATTCTTCTTTCCTCCAAGGAACTTTGATCTGCATTCAAAATTAAGGTCATCTTTTCTACAATTATCATTGCCCATGCGATGTGCATGAATGCATCCAGAAGCTTTTGAACAGTAATGATAAAAGGGTGAGGGAGTGGAGAAGAAGAGATGGCAGTTTCCATATTGACTTCTTTACTGTGACCGATAGAGATAGCAGAACAGCTGTTCATTCTGGGTCACAGTCTTTAGGCTGTCATCCATAAATAAGAGTTAGGATCAGGATTATAAACAGCATAAAAGCAGAAGTGGAGGGACTGTTACGTCAAACTATTTATGAATGCCCTGTGCCAGTAAGTTACTTAAGATGTACTTGTTTGTTCATATCTTAGTCTCTGGGGTTTTTTTAATTAACTAAAATTTAAAATGGGAATTTATACATATTTATGCTTTTCAGTCACCCAGAAATAATGACTCTTAGTTCATCACTTCTAGCAAAGTAATAAACCCCACAATCTATTTGAGGTGGAGAGAGAGGAGTTTCAAATATCTTCAGCAGACAGTGAAGTAGCCATACATATGAAGCCATGGGATGTAAAAATAAGAAATGGTAGCATCTATAGTTCCTTCTAAGTCATTTAGCTTCACTGGGTTAAGCAAACAAATAAATACAGAGCTAGAATCAGAGTTGTATCATTAAGTTTCCCACCCTTCACAGCTTTATGGCCGGCATCTACCATAACGAAAGGAGGAGGAAATTTGCTCAATGACTAAAGTCAACATATAGCTGCATCGAAAGTAAGAATATAGTCATCTATTTGCAGTTCTTAAGCTTTTTGTTTGTTCAATAGATCTCTTCAGCTGGGCTATTTATAGGGTATGCCTCTCCTGAGAGGACAATTCTTTACAGTCTGGCAAAAAGAAAAGCAATCATTATAACCAGCAGTGACAAAATGCTATGCAAACATTAGTAATTTTCTCCTGTAGATTACCAATTTTATCATAGAAGTGCATTAAGCACTTGTGGAAGTAAAAAAATATCTGTGTTGCATATTGTAAGGAAAGACAGTGAGGAAAATCATACAGTGTCTCCCTCAAGGAGCTTACAGACTGGTCCAGAAGTGACAGTACAAAAGTAAGACAGCTGGCCTGTCTGGAAACAGAAAGATATTCTAAGAAATAATACCTGGGTTAAAGAAGAAATTATACCTGGGTTAAAGAAGAAATTATAAGGGAAATTTTTAAATGCTAAGAACTGAGTAACAATGAAAACACTGCATGTCAGTATCTGTGGGACACCACTAAAGTAGTACTCAAAGAAACTTTATAGTTTAAATAAGAAAAATTTTTAAATAAATAAGCTACATGTCCAACTTGCAAAGGTAGAGCAATGGAATAAGCCCAAAAGAACAAGAAGGAAGAAACTGACAGCTATAAGGGATCAATGAATTAGAAAACAAAAGAATCAAGACATGATAAACTACACAGAAATTAGATTCTTTGAAAGGTTTAATAAGATGGAAAAAGTTCTGAAAACTAGATGGGGAAAAAAAGGAGTTAAATAAGATACATAATGAAAGGGGAAAATGACACTATATATCAAAATGTCAAAAGATACTTTAATAAAAAGATAACATGAAAAAGTATACATTGATAATCTAGAAGAAATAGACATAATTTTGGAAAAAACATAAAATGCCCAAATTAGAAGAAATAGAAAACTTGAACAGATCCAGAAGATTGTACAAGTGAATTCCACCCAACATTAAAGTAACAGATGACCTACTTCAGGGAAAAAAGCTGTTTCAAAAAACAGTAAGTAAAGTAGTCCACTTTATCTTATGAGGTTAAAATAATCTTGATTCCAAAATTGAAATATAAAGACAAGAAGAAATTAAGAATATAGGACTATTTCATGTAAGAATGTAGGTGCAAAAACATACTAAATAAAATATTAACTGAATACAATGGTTTGTTTTAAAATACAGTAATACATCATAATCAAATAAAGTTCAGCACAAGAACACAGATAGTTAATGTGATTCAGCACATTAATCAATGTGATTCACCACATTAATAAATTATGGAAGAAAATTCACATGATCATCACAATCAATCCGGAAAAGTTTCTGATACAATTTTTTAAATTAATTTTTAATCATCAGAAATTAGTAATAGAACTCCCTTGACCTTATAAAGACTATTTACCAAAAACCTCAGTAAATATCATGGTTAAAAAGAAACTTTAGATGACTTTTTAAGATAAAGAACTAGACAGGAATGTCCTTAGTATAGTAGAGGAGTTTTGTTAGCCACAGTGGCTAGTACAGCATCTGGCATAAAATACATGCTCAATAAATATTTGTAGAATGAATGACCATTGGTACTCCAAAGTCTTGGCCAGCACAGTAAAACAAGAAAAAAAAGAGTTCTTACAAGGACTGGGAGAAATGATACAGTTTAGCATTATTTGCATATGGTTTCATCTTTTACAAAGAAATCTCAAGCAAATCAATGTAACACACCAACTAATTGTTTAATAGAACTAATAAAAATTCAGCAACATCAATCTATACAAATTGTGTTCTCCTATGCCAGCAGTATCAAATTAAGAAATACAGTGGAAAATAAGCTACATATCAGTTAGCTTTTGTTCAGCTACGTATACCAAAAAAACCCACTTATAACAATTAGGAGTTGATTTTTCTCACAAATCTGGTGGTAGATGGATGCTTGTATTTGTTTCAGGGATGCAGTAATATCAGGGAGACTGTCTCTGCAACACTCTTGTATTTTCCCTCATGGGTGCAAGAGGGCTGCTGAGGCTTCAGGCATTGTGCCCACATTTAAGGCAGACTGAAAGGGGAAAAGCTGTGCATCCACCTCTTTTTTCATGAAAGCAAAATCTTTCACAGGAACCCTCCCTACAACAGACTCCAACTTACATTTCATTAGCAGAACAGTGTCACAGGACCACCATTTTTTTTAAATTGAAGTATAGTTGATTTATAATGTTGCATCAGTTTTAAGTGTACAGCAAAGTGATTCAGTTATATATATACACACATATATATTCTTTTTCAGATTCTTTTCCATTATGGGTTATTACAAAATATTGACTATAGTTCCCTGTGCTATACAGTAGGTCTTTGTTGGTTATCTATTTTATATATAATAGTGTGTATATGTTAGTCCAAAGCTCCTAATTTATCCCTCCCCCCCTTTCCCCTTTGGTAACCATAAGTTGGCTTTCTATGTCTGTGGGTCTATTCCTGTTTTGTAAATAAGTTCATTTACATCATTTTCTTACATTCCACATAAAAACAATTATCATACGATATTTGTCTTTATCTGGCTTACTTAGTATGATAATCTCAGGTCCATCCATGTTGCTGCAGATGGAATTATTTCATTGTTTTTTATGGCTGAGTAATATTCCATTCTTCTGCCCATTCATCTGTCAGTGGACATTTAGGTTGCTTCCATGTCTTAGCTATTGTAAATAGTGTTGCAGTGAACACTAGGGTGCATGTATCTTTTTGAATTATTATAGTTTTCTCCAGATATATGCCCAGGAGTGGAATTGCTGGATCATATGAAGAACATTCTCTAACACCATATACAAAAATAAACTCAAAATGGATTAAAGACCTACCAGATACTATAAAAATCCTAGAGGAAAACATAGAACACACTTTGACATAAATCACAGCAATATCTTTTTGGATCTGTCTCCTAGAGTAGTAGAAATGAAAACAAAAATAAACAAATGGGCTCTAATTAAAGTTAAAAGCTTTTGCACAGCAAAGGAAACCATAAACAAAACAAAAAGACAACCTACAGAATGGGATAAAATATTTGCAAACAATGCAATGAAAAAGGGATTAATCTCCAAAATATACAAACAGCTCATACAGCTCAATATCAAAAATAATAATAATAACAACCCCCTCAAAAACATGGGCAGAAGATCTAAATAGACATTTCTCCAAAGAAGACATAAAAATAGCCTAAAGGCACATGAAAAGATTCTCAACATCAGTAATTATTACAGAAATGCAAATCAAAACTACAATGAGATATCACCTCACTCACTTGATATAAAAAATTTTATCAAGCATTTTTTCCAAACACAACAGTATGAAACTAGAAATCAACCACAGGATGAAAAGTGGGAAAACAAAAACACATGGAGACTAAACAACATGCTACTTAAAAAACAATGGTTAATGAAGAAATCAAAGGGGAAATCAGGAAAAATCTCAAGACAAATGAAAGTAAAAATACAACTTTCCAAAATCTATGGGAAAAAGCAAAAGCATTTCAAAGTCTACTTTAAGAAAGAAGAAAAATCTCAAACAACCTAATCTACCATCTAAAGGAATTAGAAAAAGAAGAACAAACAAGGCTCAAAGCAGAAAGAAGGAAATAATAAAATCAGAGAGGAAATAAATAGAGACAAAAAAGAAAACTAGAAAAGATCAGTGAAGCTAAGAGCTGGTTTTTTAAAAGATAAACAAAATTGATAAGCATTCAGCCATGCTCATTAAGAAAAAAAAAAAAAGAGAGAGAGGATCCAAATAAAATTTTTTAAAGATGAAGGAAGAGAAATTACAACCAGTATCCCAGAGATACAAACAATCATAAGAGAATATTACAGTTATATGCCAACAAATTGCACAACCTAGAAGAAATGCATAAATTTTTAGAAACATACAATCAAGACCAAATCAGGAAGAAATAGACAATCTGAACAGACTTATCACTAATAATGATATTGAATTAGTAATCAAAAAACTCCCAGCAAACAAAAGTCAGAACCAGACAGCTTCACAGAGGAATTTTACCAAACATATAAAGAAGGGCTAACACCTATCCTTCTTAAATTATTCCAAAATACTGAAGAGGAGGAAACACTCCCAAATTTATTCTATGAGGCCACAATTACCCTGATGTTGAAACCAAAGGCATTACAAAAAAATTACAAATCAACATTTCTGATGAATATAGATGTAAAAATCCATAACAAAATATTAGCAAACTGAATTCAACAATATATAAAAAGGACTGTACAGTATGATCAAGTGGCATTTATTCCAGGCATGCAAGAATGTTTCAGTATCAGCAAGTCAATCAACTGATACACCACATTAACAAAATGAAGGGGGAAAATTACATGATCATCTCAATAGATGCAGAAAAAAGCAATTGATAAAATTCAACATCCATTCATGACAAAATCTCTCATCAAAGTTTTTATGGAGGGAACATACCTTAACATAATAAAGACCATTTATGACAAAACCACAACTAACCTCATACTCAATATTGAAAAGCTGAAAGCTTTTCCTCTAAAGTAAGGAACAAGAAAAGGATGCCCACTCTCACCATTTCTATTTAATATAATATTGGGAGTCCTAGCCACAGCAATCAGACAAGAAAAAGAAATAAAAAGCATCCAAATTGGAAGGGAAGATGTAAAACTATCACTGTTTGCAGATGACATGATACTATATATAGAAGACCCTAACATCTCCATCAGAAAACTCTTAGAACTAATAAATAAATTCAGTAAAGTTGCAGAAACAAGGTTAATATACAGAAATCTATGGTTTTTCTATACACTAATATTGAACAATCAGAAAGAGAAAGCCAGAAAACAATCCCATTTAAAATTGCATCAAAAAGAATAAAATACTTAGGAATAAACTTAACCAAGGAGATGTAAGACCTATACTCTGATAACTATAAAACATAGATGAAGGAAATTGAAGATGATACAAAGAAATGGAAAGATACCCTTTGTTCATGAATTGGAAGAATTAATATTGTTAAAATGTCCATACAAACCAAAGAAATCTACAGATTTAAAGCAATCCCTATCAAAATACCCATGACATTTTTTTGCAGAACTAGAGCAAAAAATCCTAAAATTTATATGGGACCATAAAAGACCCTGAATAGCCAAAACAATCCTTAGAGAAAAAGAACAAAGCTGGAGGGACTTCCCTGGTGGCACAGTGGTTAAGAATCTGCCTGCCAATGCAGGGGACACCAGTTCAAGCCCTGGTCCAGGAAGATCCCACATGCCACAGAGCAACTAGGCCCATGCGCCACAACTACTGAGCCTGTGCTCTAGAGCCCGCAAGCCAAAACTACTGAGCTTGTGTGCTGCAACCACTGAAGCCCACGCACCTAGAGCCCATGCTCTGCAACAAGAGAAGCCACCGCAATAAGAAGCCCACACACCGCAAGGAAGAGTAGCCCCCACTTGCTGCAACTAGAGAAAGCCCATGCACAGCAACGAAAACCCAACACAGCCAAAAATAAATAAATAAGTACATTTATTAAAAAAAAAAAAAAAGAACAAAGCTGGTGTTATCACAGTCCCTGACTTCAGACTATACTACATAGCTACAGTCATCAAAACAGCATGGTACTGGCACAAAAACAGACACATAGATCAATGGAACAGAATAGAGAGTGCAGAAATAAACCCACACACCTAAGGTCAATTAACCTACAGCAAAGGAGGTAAGAATATACAATGGAGAAAAGGCAGTCTCTTCAAAAAGTGGTGCTGGGAAAACTGGACAGCTACACGTAAAAGAATGAAATTAGAACACTTTCTCACACATACACAAAAATAAACTCAGGGACTTCCCTGGTGGTGTGGTGGTTGAGAATCCGCCTGCCAATGCAGAGGACACAGGTTCGCTCCCTGGTCCGGGAAGGTCCCACATGCCGCGGAGAAACTAAGCCCATGCACCACAACTACTGAGCCTGCGCTCTAGAGCCTGCGTGCCGCAACTACTCTGAGCCCGTGTGCTGCAACTACTGAAGCCCACGTGCCTAGAGCCTGTGCTCTGCAGCAAGAGAAGCCACCTCAGTGTGAAGCCTATGCACTGCAATGAAGAGTAGCCCCCGCTCCCTGCAACTAGAGAAAGCCCACGAGCAGCAATGAAGACCCAATGCAGCCAAAAAAAGAAAGAAAACCTCAAAATGGATTAAAGACTTAAATGTAAGACCGGAAACTATAAAATTCCTAGAAGAAAACATAGACAGAACACGTTTTGACATAAATCATGAAAATATTATTCTGGATCAGTCTCCTAAGGCAAAGGAAACAAAAGCAAAAATAAATAAGTGGGGCTTAACTAAACTTAAAAGCTTTTGTACAGCAAAGGAAACCATCAACAAAATGAAAAGGCAACCTACTGAACGGAAGAAAATATTTGCAAATTATATGATCAGTAAGGGGATAATATCCATACAACTCAATATCAGAAAAACAAACAACCCAATTAAAAATGGGCAGAACACCTGAGTAGATATTTTTCCAAAGACATACAGATGGTCAGCAGGCACATGAAAATATGCTCAATATCATAAGATACTTACAACTTGAGATGGTGGCAGGATCAAGGGAAAATATAACAGAAAACTTGACATGTTTAGAGGCAGAGGAGGTGGGACAAGCAGAAAAGGTAAAAGTGAAGACCTAAAAGAGACTGGGGATTACACACTGTGTATTCAAGTGGGAGGACACACAAAATGGAATCATGAGCTCAGATATCAGTTTGGACTTAGCAAGGACAAGGGACAATTTTTACCTAGAAAAGAAGTGCACAAAGGTCTAATATCTATAGATAGGGATTTTAGAGGTGGCAAGGAGGAAAACTAAGACGTGTAAGTGATACAGAGCTCAATTTTATCTATAAAATTGAAGCCAAGGTTATTTGTCAAGAAAGAGATGGGCAGAGATTAGTTGAAAACATTAAAAAAGCAGAAAATCTTTTTGAAATCTTACTATCTACTGAGAATATTTCATCAGCCCTGTCTTGATATTTGAAAATGATTATTATATATGGAAAAATATTGAGAGGCTGAAATCCCTCACCATGGTTAGTACACTGCAGTTTGCCAAGCTGACTTTGCAAACAACCACTTCATTCATTCAATCTGCATCATATGTACTGCAATTTGCATAACTGCTATCTGGCCAGTAGAGTTGGATGCCCATGTCAGACAGTGGGGAAGAGGCTGTCTTTCTTTATTTTACTGAGTTTGTGTTTGCCTATGGAGAGGAATGATTAGGAAAATATGTTCAGTAGGATGATGAATGTTTGCACTTTTGACAACATGGTTGAGACCTCTAAGAAATAAATCAGAAATCTGCTCTCAAAGAAATGTATTTGCAACCAATTTGATTTTATCTAAAATAATTATAATAATGTATTTGAATCTTAGTAGTGATAGCTTCCTCAAGATTTCCTAATAATATTCATGTGCATTTAACCATTTTCCAATAACCAAATCAGTAGCAGAGACCTCTCTGAAATGCATGTGATGTGGTTGTAAAGTTATTCAAATTGTGGTGGAATCAGGCTGACTACTTTTTTGAAGATTTGCCATAACTCTTTTTCTAGTATTATCTTTTTATACATAGACAATGTCAGCATCCTGATGTTTGGTTTTGCATTATTTTACATGATAGGTTTGTGGTAGTGAAATGTGTACGGTGTATGAAAATGGAATCACAATCAACATACTTTGAAAGTGCACTAAATGCAAAAAATAATCTTGGATTCTTTGTGAAGTCTCAATTAGTATAGAATTGATCTTTCCAGTGGTTGTTTAAATTTTAATTTGAATGCGGTAGGCAGTGAATAGTCTCTTAAGGAAAAATAAGTTGAAATCTTTTAAATCAGTTAATCTTTTTGACAGAAAGGAACTTTGTAGAAAGAAATGAGTGCCTGTAATGATCATGCTTCCCCCCCACCCCAGACTCACTTCAGAATTGTTTTCCTTTTTAATACCTTCTCTTCCATATTAGTGTTGCTTTTCAACTGGTTGTTGCTATCTGGGTGTTCTCTTAAAAGTCAGCTCTAGGCATTATTTTAGAGTCACTCAGAGACAGCCAAAGGTATAAATTCAACCCCTTTCTACTGGACATTGTGACACATTTCTCTGAGATTTTATAACTGTACGTTAAAGTTTTATTTTATTTACTGTGTGC
The DNA here is from genome assembly GCF_005190385.1 of Monodon monoceros. Classification (NCBI taxonomy): domain Eukaryota; kingdom Metazoa; phylum Chordata; class Mammalia; order Artiodactyla; family Monodontidae; genus Monodon; species Monodon monoceros. The sequence goes on along the minus strand of NW_021703774.1, from coordinate 41,292,797 downwards.
AGTAGTTGCTCTCCATGTATATTCCCTAGTGAACAAGGGAAGCTCCTTGAGAATAACTCCAAAATTCTATCTGGTTTCATGTCTTTCATGCATACCCTCTTTAACTAGAGTGAACATGCACAGAGACAATTAACTGCACACAGTAAAAGAAACAAATGACTGTGTTTTGTGCTACTTTTCCTTTTATCTCCCTATTGTGTATAGTCAATGCTCCATATTCAGGAGCACTTTGTAGTCTGTGATGCACTTCTTCTTAATAATACACCAAAGATATTATATTTGGCAAAAAACAACTAACAGAAATTTAGATCCAGAAGGTTGTATAATTTTTAAAACTTACATGGGCTGCTTGTGCCAGCAACTAGAACAGCTAATTCTAGAAACCCAGCTACATTTCAAATAGAGAACTGTGGTTTTGTCCCTCTCTGATCTATGTTAGTTCATAAATCCAAACCAGTTCTCAAGTGGTACAGCAAGTACAGCACATAGATCTGTCTATGAAAAAAAAATCAGAGCTTTCTGGGAGTTATTAAAGTGCCAAATAAATATAAACAGTCATACACCAGAATAGGAATAGATACGATGCACTGCTCCTTTTATTGTAGTTCTATGTCTTTCCATGATTACTTTTTCTGTTTTCCATGCTATGTTTTCATGCTGTTTCAGCACCATTTGTAGATCCCTATCATGCTAGGAATGACTGGTTCTTCTTCCTCTGGGCTGATTGACTCTCACACCTCTGAACACATCTGCACACAGTTGCTGGTGAGGGTGGAGTGGAGGTGAAGGTTTGAGAGGTGGCCTAGAAGTAAAGTTCAACATTTTAAAACTTGCTCTCCTGTGGTTCAGAAGAGTTGAATTTTTGTTTCCTGTATCATGTGATCCAACACACTACACCTACTTTCCCCAACCTTACCCCTACTCACCCATCACAGTCTAGGATTTTGCTATTCTAAAATGTTTTGCCTAATATATGTGGTCACATTAGGCAATTTGTGTTGATTGAGCCATATGAAATTGTTAATATTTTACCAATAAAAATGGCCAAATGATTCCAAACTAAAAATCTCTATTCAAATACCATATTCCAGTACAGTGAGACATACTGTTTGCTTAAGAAATGTTCCCTTTCAGCTACATCACCACTTTTCCACAATTCAGTAATTATCATTACTTTAATTTTATACCTACATCATGACATAAAGATATTTGATTGGTATTTCAGATTCTATAACTTGAGATGAAAACTTTCCAGCCAACTGTGGCTAATCCAGTCATCTGCTTGTCTTTATTAGTCCTACCCATCTTTCATCTTGCACTAGCAACTGTTTCAGAAAATAGACAGGTAGATGCAAACATGAATCAAGGTAGTCTTCCTGATAGTTTATAGTTTGAGTAACTTTTTATTATGAACAATGCTGAAATTAGGTTTAGAGATTAATCCAGTGCCTATGTCCCCTTTCCTTGGAGAAACTGAATGCCAACTGCAGATATAATGGTGAAATAGATATCTACATTACCATCCATAAAATTTCCCAAACCTTCCACAGTTATTTTCATCCAGTCAAATAATACAGTATATGTGATTATGTGAGGCCAGTAACACAAAACCAAGCAATGTAATCCTCTAAAATACTTTTCTGGGGAAACTAGATATGCTACGAATTCTCAAGAGCATTGTGTTGCAAAATTAATACTACATAATAAAAGCACATAAGCAGCTGAAGGCATCTTGGGAAACAGGAAAAGTAAGCCATTACCCTAAAAGGAAACTTATATTTAGAAAATATTTCTTTCTTTATTGGGGCCTAGTAATTTGATGCATTTAGTAAATTTGATGCCTAGTAATTTGATGCATTTAGGGTTCTATTATACCCTAAAAAGACCATTTAGCTCTCACAGAGACTACTTATCTTACTTAGAGTACTAAGAATTCTACACCTAAAAAAGGAATTCTTATCTAAGTACTTCCAGTGTTTTAATTTTGTGTCTCTTTTGTGAATTGCACAAAAATAGCAAAAATGTAATAAAACAGATTTTGTACATCTCTAGTTTTAAAAGAATCTCTAACATCTCCATGATATTCCTTGTAAAATTTGATTTATAATTTTTTTTTAACAATTAGAGATGTCACAGTAGGATGAAAAAATTTCCAGAATTGCATATATTTTTAAAGTTCCTTATTAGCACAGGAAACCATGGACTGACTGATATTTCACTAAATTTTTTTCATCAGGGCTTTTACATTTTGAACCTTAACATTCATAGCATCCCTATAATTCCATCATTTTTCTTCAAATTGAACTCACTGATATCAAATTTCATATACCAGTTCTTAGCCAGTCATATTTCTTTCTATTTTAATTGTCTACTTTTCTCTCACCCATTTAAAAAAAAACAGTCTCCTTAAAAATTCCTATGAACGAAATGGTCAAAGACTTCAAAAGCAAAATTAAAAGAAAAGTTACATCTGAGAGAAAATACTTGCAATCCAAGTAAGAGAAAAAGTGTAAATATTTGGATATTAGAAGAAATCCTAAAAATCAATGAGGGATGCTTCCACATCTGGACAGATGGAATGGATGTACTTTTCCTTATTTCTCTCACCAAGAAAAACTAAAAACCCTAGACATTATATATAAAACAAACATATATAAATATGAATATATATTTATATAAGCTATATAAATATGAACATATTTAAACATATATTTATATTATATATAAAGCAAACATAAGAAAACTCTGAAAGATGGAGAGAAGATGGCAGATTGGCTAAGGACCTTGGGACACAAGGAACAACCCATTGATGAGTTCTGTGGGTTTTCTTTTTGCCTCAGATATACCAGACTTTGAGCTGAAGAAGCTACCAACTCAGAAATGACAATAGGCACAGACCAAAGAAGTCTCAACAAAAGTCTGCTGTCTCTAGTCAGAGAATCAGGAGAGGGGAAAGCCTAGCAATAGAGAAACATTTTAGATAATAACCATTCTACTCTACCAAACAACACAGAAAACACTATAACCCCACTCCTACCCATGCCAGCAAAGGGTAAAGGGGGAGCCCAGAATTCCACCTTAGCAAGGCTGTAACAAGGCACCCAAACATTTCTCCACTGGGGTGGCATCAAAGGAGGTCCAGTAGAGACCCAGGACTTTCACTATCACCCAGTGTTAATAAGACCACTACACCATGGTGTCAATGGAGACCATGTGGAGAGCAGGAACTTTCATTCTCCCCCAACAGTAATGAGGAGGCAGCTCTCTCACATGTCAATGGAGGCTGAGTGGGAAAACTGGACTTTCACTTCCAACTGGCAATAACAAGGCAAACTTCTCCTTTCCCTACCAGAATGGCATCAGGCAAAACCAGTGAAAACAAAATATTTAAATAAGATCCAGAGTCTCATAACATAATACAAAAATGTCTAAGTTTCAATCAAAAAATCACTTGAGGAATATCTCAAACTGAATAAGAAAAAGAAAATCAACAGGTGTCATCACCAAGATGACAGAGAGGTTAAAAGTATCTGAAAAAAATTTTAAAACAGCCATGATAAAGATGCTACAATAAGCAATTATAAACACACTTGAAACAAATGAAAAAAGAAAACCTCAGCAAATAAATAGAACATCTCATCAATGGAATATAAAGATGATATAAAGAAGAGCTGTGTGGAAATTTTAGAACTGAAGAATACAAATAACAAAATTAAAAGTTCAGCTGGATAAACAACAAGGTACTACTGTACAGCACAGGGAACTATATTCAATATCCTGAGATTAAACAATAATGGAAAAGAATATGAAAAAGAATGTATATATATGTATAACTGAATCACTTTGCTGTACAGCAGAAATTAACACAACATTGTAAATCAACTATACATCATTAATTTTTTTTTTTTTTTTTTGCGGTATGCGGGCCTCTCACTGCTGTGGCCTCTCCCATTGTGGAGCACAGGCTCCGGACGCACAGGCTCAGTGACCATGGCCCACAGGCCCAGCCGCTCCGCGGCATGTGGGATCCTCCCGGACCAGGGCACAAACCGGTGTCCCCTGCATCGGCAGGCGGACTCTCAACCACTGCGCCACCAGGGAAGCCCCTCATTAAATTTTTTAATTCAATAAATAAAATCAACAGCAGAATGTTGAAGACAGAAAGGATACAGTGAATTGGAAGATAGAACAATATAAATTACTCAATCTGAAAAAAGAAAGAGAAAATAGGCTAAACAATGAACAATGCTTGAGGGACTTGTGAGACTATAACAAAATATCCAATATCCATGTCCTTGTAGTCCTAGATGGAGAGTAAAAAGAGGATGAGGCTGAAAAGTATGAAAAAAAAATAATAGCTGAAAACTTCTTATTTGGCAAGAGACATAAACTGACAGAATCAAGAATCTGAATGAAACTCAAACAAGATAAATCCCCCCCAAAATTCACACCAAAACACATCATTATTAAAATTCTTAAAACAAAAGACAGAGAAAATATCTCAAGAGCAGCCAAAGAAAACAATGCCTATCTATAGAAGAAAAACAATTAGAATGAGATCTGATTTCTTATCAGAAACCATGAAGAACAGAAGGAAGTTGCACGATATTCTTCGGGTGCTAAAAAAACCCTATCACCAAGAATCCCATACCCAATGAAATATTCTTCAAGAATGAAGGGAAAACCAAGACATTCTCAGACAAAGGGACACTTAAGATAATTTGTCATCAGCAGAAGTACCCTAAAGAATCACTAAAAGAAATCCTTAAGCAAAAAGGAAACAATACAAGAAGAAACCTTGGTAGGTCATAAAGGAGGAAAGAGCACAATAAGTAAAAATATGAGTAAATACAGTAGGCTTTCCTTCTCTTCTTCAATTTTTAAAATTTGGTTAACAATTGAAGCAAAAATTGTAACATTGTCTTATGTGGTACTACCTGTAATACGGCAGTTCCCAACCTTTTCAGCACCAGGGACTGGTTTCATGGAAGACAGTTTTTCCATGGACCCAGGGGGCGCGGGATGGTTCAGGTGGTAATGTGAGTGGGGGGGAATGCTTCAGGCAGTAACGCGAGTAATGGGGAGTGGTGGGGAGTGGCAGATGAAGTTTCACTCACTCACCCGCAGCTCACCTCCTGCTGTGCAGCCCAGTTCCTAACAGGCTGTGGCCAGGAATTGGGGAGCGCTGCTGTAATAGAAGAAATATTTAAGGCAATTATATTACAAATGAGGAGGATAAAAGGACATAAAAGGGAACACGTTCTCATATTTCACTCAAACTCGTAAAATGATGACACCAGTCAATGAAGTAAGTTATGTATATACAATGCAATATCTAGGGCAACCACTGAAAAAGGTCTATGAAAAGATACACTCAAAAATGCTACAGAGAAGTCAAAATGAATTCTAGAAAATGTTCAAGTAAACCACAGGAAGTCAGGAAAAAGAAAACAGAAGTGAAAAATGTAAAGAACAAACAGGAAAAAAATGGCAGACAAACCCTAAAATATCAATAATTATATTAAACATAAATGGTCTAAACATACTTAAATAGACTGGCTGAGCAGATTAACAGACTTAGAGAACGAACTTATTATTACCAGGCAGGATGGGTGGGATGAGGGATAAATTGAGAGTTTGGGCTTGACAGGTACACACTGCTATATTTAAAACAGATAACCAACAAGTACCTACTGTATAGCACAGGGAAATCTGCTCAATATTCTGTAATAACCTAAATGGGAAAAGAATTTGAAAAAGAATAGATACTTATATATGTATAACTGAATTGCTTTGCTGTACACTCGAAAGTAACACAACATTGTTAATGAACGATACTCCAATATAAAATAAAATTTTTTAATAAATAAATAAATAAAATATTATGGTCTATAGGAAGGTTTAATTGAAGCTGTCAAAACTTTAAATTTTGTAACAATAAACTAAATCTTTGACGAGAAAAAAAAGACCCAACTCAATGTCATCTAAAAGAAACCTCAAATATAATGTATATAGACTGGTTGAAAGTAAAAGGACAGATAAACATAAATCAAATAAGGGCAGGAATGGCTATATTAATATCATATAAAATATACTTTAGAATGAAGAAAATTACCAGGGACACTGAGAGACATTACATATTGATAAAAGGGTCAATTTACCAAGAAGACATAGCAGTCTTAAATGTGTATGTGACAAACTATAAAACTGCAAAATATGTGAAGCAAAAACTGATAGAACTGAAAGAAAGGAAAATAGACAAACCAACAATTATTGTTGGAGATTTCAACACCCCTCTCTCAACAACTGATAGAACAACTAGACAGAAAATCAGAAAGTATACAGAAGAACTCAATAATACCATCAATGAACAGGATCTAATGACATTTTTACTCCACCCAACAATAGAATATACATTCTTTTCAAGCTCCCATGAAACCAAGATAGACTCAACCCTTAAAGAATTAAAATCATACAGGGTGTGTTCTCTGACCACAGTGGAATCAAACTAGAAATCAATAAAAGATAAGACTAAAATCTCTAAACACTTGGAAATTAAACACTTACAAATAATCCATAAGTCAAAAAGGAAATCTTAAGGGAAATCAAAAAGTACATTGAACTGAATGGAAAGAAAAATACAATGTATCAAATTGGTGGGTCACAGCTAAAGCAGCACTGAGAGAGAAATTTATAGCACTAAATCATCAATTAGAAAAAAAAGGAAAAACCTCAAATCAATCATCTAAGCCTTGACCTCAACAACCTAGGAAAAGAGCAAATTAATTCAAAGCAAGAAGAAAAAAGAAAATAATAAAGATAAGAGGAGAAATCAATAAAATTGAAATTACAAAAACAATAGAGAAAATCAGTTAACCAAAGAGCTGATTCTTTGAGAAGATCAATAAAATTGACAATCCTCTAATAAGATAGACAAAGAGAAAAAGAAAGAAAACACAAATTACCAATCATAAATAAAGCAGGAAATATCACTGCAGACTGTGCAGTCACCAAAAATATAATAAGGGAATACTATGGACAACTCTCCACACCTAAATCTGATGATTTAGATGAAATGAAATAATTCCTCAAAAATCACTAGCTAGCACAACTCACTCAATATGAGATAGACTATTTTAATAGCCCTGTAATTATTAAGGAAATTGAATTTGTAACATAAAAACTCCACAAAAAGATATCTCTAGGCCCACATTGTTTCACTGGAGAATCCTATCAAGTGTATAAAGTAAAAGATAACAGCAATTCTCCCGAAGGTCTTCTAGAAGATAGAAGAGGAAAGAATGCTTCTCAATTCATTTTATGAAGCTAGTATTACCCCAATAACAAAACCAGACGACAGAGCAAAGAAAGGAAAACTACAGACCAATATCCCTCATGAATACAGATACAAAAATCTTTAACAAAACATTATCAAATAAAATTCAGCAATATATAAAAAGAATTATAAAACATGGCCAAACGAAATTAATTCTAGGGATACAAGGTAGATTCAATATTCAAAAATCAATCAATGCAATCTACCATATTAGTAGGCTAAGAAGAAAAGTCAATAATTATATCATTTGATACAGAAAAAGCATTTGACAAAATGCAACACTCACTTATGATAAAAATTATCAAAAATAGAACTAGAGGGAAAACTTCCCTAACTTCACAAGAGCATCTATAAAGAAACCTATTGTTAACATTATACTTAACAGTGAAAGACTGAATATTTCCCCTAAGATTGGGAACAAGGCAAGAATGTCTGCTGTCACCATTCTTTTCAACATAGCACTTGGGAGTTCTAGCCAGCTCAATAAGACAAGAAAAGGAAACTAAAAGTGTGTATATCAGAAAGTAAGAGGTAAAACTCTCCCTTTTTGCAAATGACATAGCTTTCTACATAGTACACCCCAAGGGATCTACAAAACAAGCAAACAAACAAAACTAGAAATAATAAGTTAATTTAACCAGGTCACAGGATACAAGATAAACGTACAAAAATTGATTGTGTCTGTACACTAGTAATGAATCCAGAGACACTAAAATTAAAGTGTAATACCATTTACTGTCACTCCAAGAAAATTAAATACATAGGTGTAAATCTAAGAAAACAGGCTTTGAAAACTACAAAACACTGATGATTGAAATCAAAGAACTAAGTAAATGAACACACTCTGTTCATGGATTAGAAGACTCAAAGATGTCAATTCCCCTTCAAATTGATCTACAGGTTTAAAGCAATTTCTACCAAAATCCCAACAATATTTTTGTAGACATAGAAGTTATTCTAAAATTTACAGGGACACAGCAAAGGAAACCATAAACAAAATGAAAAGACAACCTACAGAATGGGAGAAAATATTTGCAAATGACATGACCAACATGGGATTAATCTCTAAAATATACAAACAGCTCATACAGCTCAATATCAAAAAAAGCAAACAACCCTATCAAAAACTGGGCAGAAGACCTAAATAGACATTTCTCCAAAGAAAGCATACAAATGGCCAACAAGCACATGAAAAGATGCTCCACATCACTAATTATTAGAGAAATGCAAATCAAAACTATAATGGGATATCACCTTACACCAGTCAGAATGGCCATCATCAAAAAGTCTACAAATAATAAATGCTGAGAGGGTGTGGAGAAAAAGGAACCGTCCTACACTGTTGGAATGTAAAGTGGTGCAGCCACTATGGAGAACATTATAGAGGTTCCTTAAAAAGCTAAAAATAGAACTACCATATGATCCAGCAATCCCACTCCTGGGCATATACCCAGAAGAGATGAAAAATCTAATTCAAAAAGATACATGCACCCCAATGATCATTGCAGCACTATTTACAATAGCCAACCAATGGAAGCAACCTAAATGTCCATTGACAGATGAATGGATAAAGATGTGGTATATATATGTACAATGGAATATTACTCAGCCATAAAAAAGAACGAAATAATGTCATTTGCAGCAACATGGATGGACCTAGAGATTATCATATTAAGTGAAGTCAGACAGAGAAAGATGAATAGCATATGGTGTCACTTATATGTGGAACCTTAAAAAATTATACAAATGAACCTTTTATAAAACAGAAATAGACTCACAGACATAGAAAACAAACATATGATTATCAAAGGGGAAAGGGGGGAGAGATAACTGGGAATTTGGGATTAACAGATACACACTACTATATATAAAATAGATAAACGAGGAGCTATATATATCACAGGGCAATATATATTGATAATTCAGCCTGGTCACCCTTGGGTCCATTCGCTTTCTGCCAGTTTACAACATCCAGGTGCTACAGACCATGGCTCTGCAACAGAAGAAAATTTTGGGCGAAGGGGGGAAGGTTTACTAGGAAAGGCTCGTCAGGAGAGGAGAGTAACTGAGCAGCTGAGCTTTCTTCTCAAACACCTTGACCAGGCATTTCACCATACTGAGATATGGAAAGAAAGGCCCCTTTTCTCTATCACATTCCTCCATCTCCCGAGTTCTGGCTCCCTGAATGTAGAGAACTCCCAGTGACCAAATGTGGAAAGAGAGAAAGGGTCACACAGGAAATGGACCCAGGATGAAGAGGCAACCCAAGGGCTTGCCCTGCCTGAAGCCACGGGACTCCCTGACAGTTGGGATAGTTTCTCTGACACTCTACAGCCCACAGTTCAGAAGTGCATCCTGGGGAGATCAAAGAAAGCACAACAACCCCAGGCTTCTGGTGAGCAGCAGAAACATGTGATTGTCATGAGCAAACTAGTGACCACAGATTTGGAGTCCTGCTAAATATATTATGTACTTCAATTTCCATAAGCACTAACAAAAAAATCTAAATTCTAGCTTAATTATTTAGCTTCCCTGAGAAAACAAAAAGTGACATCACATCAAGTATATATAGTCAAAGAGAATAACTGTCTTTAAAAAATGGACCCAGAGAATGTCCTCAAAATGTTTAATCATGAAGACTGATTATAATGGGGAGTTGCTGAGTGCTACTCTCCCCAGGGCACAGAGTTCCCAGACTATTCTGAATAGAGACTTAATCTTGTAGGTAGAATGTCTTTATTCAACTTCATTTGCCCCCTGCTAAAATGAATGGGTACACAATTTAAACAAAGAAATAAATGTCAATGGAAGAAATTCTAAATAAAAAGCTAGCTTTTTATCCAGTTATCATAGAACTAACAAGAAATCTGCATTTCTAAAGTAATCCAAATATCATTTCCAGTAAACCAAACGCTGAGAATCTTATGTTAATGTTTTGCAGATTTAAAACTGAGAGATTTATTTGTGTAAGGAGAGAGTATTCCAGAAGTTGAGTTTGGCTGAAATAACACCAGCACCTTTGATTTTGATGGTGCTGTCAGAACTAAGAGTTCAAAGTGCCCTTCACAGGGAGATGCTTCACACGCAAGTAAATCCAGAGATTACTGAGATTCAAACCACTCCTCACGTTTGCAATCTGATTTGTGTTATCTACTAGGAAATATTTGCAGTGAGTGCTACTTGGAATAAGCAGGGAATAGAAATATTTTTTATTAATCTAATACTGAGATTTTTTTTTGGGGGGGAGGTATTTATTTCCTCATAATGGGATTACATCCAACAGTTACGTGCTAGTCACAACAGTGATTGCAAAAAATACTGTCTTATATGCAATTTCTAAAAGTTTACTTCGAACGTGCAGAGTCCTTGCCCACTGTTTTTCTATGGCTATAGTTACTGTTACTAGCAACAATATTAATAATGGCTGCCTATTGGGGCATTTATGATAGCCAAATAATATCACATATCTAAAATCATGTAATCCTCACAACAGCCCTGTGAGGTTTGTATTATGATACCCATTTTAAATATAGAGAAATCAAGCCTTGGAGAAATTGAATAACTCCTCAATATCACAGAGTTTATAAGTGGAAGAGGCAAGATCTGATCCTGATCTGTCTGCTTCCACAGCCTGTGCTTGAACCGCTAAGCTAGACCACTATTTTGAATGTTCTCTCCCCAGATCTATGTGATGCAGGGACTAGGGAGCACCTCTCAGCACCAGGGCATTAGGGCCTTCGCATTCCCTGAACCACATTACACTGGTGGGTTCTCTCTGGATTGCAGTGGAACGATTCCCCTTTCTTAACTGAATGTTTCCTAAAAACATTTAACTTACCAATTAGATAATGCATCACCTTTATGGAGTTAATAATCACAGCAAACACTTTTAAAGTATCTGCCAGTCCCTTTTCTAAACACTATAAATATTTAAATATCACCTAATAATTGGAACTATTGTTGTCCCAACTTTACAGCTAAGGAAAAGAAGTTTCCTGAGAGCACACGACTAGTAAGCGGCAGAGCCACATTCACCCCAGGCAGCACTGAGCATCCCCTAACATTTCTGAGCAGGAGCTGTATGCTCAGTTCTGTCCTGGGCTCCAAGGAGGCTACTATGAACCAAGCAGACTGACCTCCTGAAGCTAATTAGTCTGGTGTGGGAGACAGAAATGAATCCTGTCAATACATGTATGATTACAAACTGTAATAAATATATGAAGGAAATGAAGGAGCTAAGAGAGCATAACAGGGGCCCGTCTTAGGCTGGGCAGGCCAAGCAGGCCTCTGTGGGAAGCTCCATCTAAGCCGAGACCTGAAATGGAAGAGGAGCCAGGCGCATGAATGCTCCAAGCCCAGAAAGCAGCATGCAGGGGCAAGACTGAAGGAGGGACAACACCCACTCATTTCTTTATTATTTTACAACTGTAAGAACATGCTAAACTGTGGCTTGTTCTATCAGTTTGTTCTCTCCATACGTTGACAGCAAAGTAATAGATCCCAGACATCCCCACTGGAATTGCAAAGAGGGTACCCAGCCATCCCTTTGTCAATCCCTAATCTATCACCCATCTTGAGGCTCCAACAGGGTTGGAGTTGAAAAGGTTGAGAGCAAGAATTTCTCTGGAGAAGCTGTCATTTTGCTCTGCATCCACTCCCCTGCCCTCTCTCTTCCACAAAAGGGAAGAAGAGGGATCTTTTACCCCCATGCTTTGAGATCTACTGGGGATATACCAGGAGACTACTCAATGCACTGCTGTCTGACTCAGCTGAAATATCTAAAGTCATGCTAACGAGAAACATTCAGAGGAAGTGGCAGCACTGGAAGCAAACTGCGCTTCACACAGGCAAAGATGTAGGAGAGATTCTCTTCAAACATATGTGGGCCTCGTGGGAGCCAGACTGGAGCCATCTTCCAAAAGACCTTGCTCTCAAGAGGTTTACCACAGAGAGTCTTGTAGGGTGGAAGGCCCAACGCTCCAGGTCTGAGAGTTTGTGTTGTTAAGTGGCCAACCACATCCCACATCACAGGACTGGTCATTATCGAAGATTCCCACCAGTGGAGTTTCCTAGAAACCCACAAGATGTATCCCAAGGGAAAGATCTAGGTTTACATTTGCCAAGCCTCATGAACACCAAGGACAGATTGTAAAAATATCAATCTCTGGATACTGTGTGTTTCCTTAATGCCTTCTTCCCAATTCAGGAGTCAGAAGCCTGGACTAGTGAGCAGGGTTTAGAAAAGGTGAGGATATGGAACAGAGGCATCCATGCTCCCCTCCCCAGCACAGGATTCAGAAACTGGGGATGGGGAAACACTTTAAATATGACTAGAAGTCTGAATCTTAGCTTTTTATGGAACTGGGTCATTTAAAGCATTGAAATAAAACTGTCCCTGTGACAGGAAGTGTCCCACAGCCTTTTCATTATTCAACTCTAACTAGAAAAGCTATGGACCTGGTTAAGACTTTATCTAGGAGAAAGGCAAAAAATGTAGACTTCACTACACAGGGTTGAAGACCCCTGGATGGATTACAAAGAAAATTGTTTTTAATCATTCAGCAAGTATGAGGAATGTTTTCAATGTGCCATGTATGATTCCGTACTTGGAAATAGCAGTGAACAGAGCAAATATCTATGTTCTATTGGGGTGGGAGAGGGGAGGTATGATGAGAGACAACAGTAAATGTGATAAATAGGTAAATTATATATTATGTTAGAAGTGGTTAATGTTATGTATAATTTGATTGGGCTAAGGGCATTAAGAATGCTGAGGGAGGGGTAGCTTGTAATTTTAAACTGAGTGTTTATTGTTAAGTCTTATTGAGTGAGCAATACTTGAGAAAGGAGACTTAAAGCAAAAGTCAGATCTTGTCACTCCTCTGGTCAAAACCCTGCAATGGCTCCTACACTTTGGCCACTGGGTCAAGAAACTATAAATGGGAAGAGAGAGCTGCTAGGAGGCCACTGCAGTAATCAAAGTGGGAGATCATGGTGGCTAGCAGCAGCAGTGGGAGAGGTGAGAAGTGGTCAGATTCTGGAGATATTTCCAGAGAGAAATCCTAACTTGTAGATGTGAAATGTGGGGAAGTGGGGAGTGGGGGAGAAGGAAAGTTTCGGTTGATTCCAAGGTTTTTGGCCTTAGCAGATGGAATTTTGGAATTACCCAAACCTGACACAGGGAAGACTACTGGTAGAATAGATTTGGGGTTAAAAGACAGTCTTGGGCACTGTTAAGTTTGAGCTGTCCATGGGACCATCAAGTGAAAAGCTGCCTAGATGATTGGGTACATAGATCTGAAGTCCCAGAAAGAGGTGTGGGCTGGAGCTCCGAATCTGGGAGTAGAGACCAAGAATTGTCTATAACTTGTAATAAGGGTCACAGTATAAGAGAAAAAGCAACCCATTGTAAACCAGCATGAGTGAAGTGTCCAGAACCCAAATAGAAAAGAAAAAAAATAATAATAATGAATTTGCATAAAGCCAGAACAGAGATTTCTGCCAAATCTCATTATTCAAAGAAATCCTGCATAGATATTATTTGGTAATTTGGAAAGCCTTTTTCAATAATTGCTATTTTTCTAAAGATGTTCGGGGTCTCTTTGTCTAGATTTTTGTTTGTTGAATTTCTTAAAATGAGAAACACCATGTGTCTTCCATACTTGGGAGAAGGGCACACTGCCTAGGGTAAGGGGTCGCTTGAAAATGTGATAGAACCTCTCTACTCTCAACATAGAAAATGCCCTCCTATTAAACTTCCCTCTCTTGTTTCATCTATTCATCTTTCCTCTTAGTCGACATAGTAATCTGTCAATCACATAATCATATGGCTGGCCCTGGAAAGGTAAGCAGCACACTGGCCCAATTCTCTTCCCAAGGAGCACACAGGGCACCAGCTGAGACTCAGTCTGCTTGACCAGGAGAGCCTCTTGATCATACCATCCTGATAAGCCTTCATCAGAGCCCAGTTCGTTCTGTAGCTCTTGGCAACATAACTGGCATGACATTTTTCTGGTGGAAGAAAAGATATAAATGTCAAAATCACTGTTATCAATAAAGCCAAATATAGTGACTTTTCTCCCTTAAGAGTTGGGGTGAAGTCCTTCTCCAGCAATTTATTTAAAATTTAGAGTACCACATATCTCTTAAATATAGACAAAATTATTTTTTATAGAAGGGTGTTAATTTCTTTAAGCCAACCAGTCAGTTAAGAATATTTTTGGAGTCCCCTCTGTCTGTAAAGTATTATTTAGTTATCTATGATTTTAGAACTCAGAGCTATTGAATACATTCCTGCCATTGTTCCTTGGTGAACCCTCTAACCACAATAAAAAGGGAAATTTAGTGTCCCTCCCCATAGCCCAGACAAAGAAAATTACAACTAGAGATCAGAGGAGCAGACTAAATGGCACCCTGACCCAAAGGTTTGAAAAGAATGTAAAAATGCTATTATGGAAAATGAGGGGGCAAGAGAAATCATGGTGCAATGTCAAACTGCTAGGTATAGTCCTGGGATGATTATGTTCCCATGAAGGATGGACCTAGAACACAGAAGTATAGATAGTCAGATCAGTTGAGTTCCGGACTGAAGGCCGGAACCAGACAATTCAGTACTTAACAGTCCTATGGCTCTAACACAGTGAGTAATTAGGGTACAGAAAACAATGGAATGAACACTGAAAAAACAGAAGTGAGAATAAACATAGCCCAACAAAGAAAAACATTTGTAATATACTTAAACTCAGAGGATTTCACTTTGACTTATAAGGCAGTAGAAGAACTAGTTCCAAATCAGGCTGGGAGAGTTGTTTATTTTGCTTTGCTCGAGTCTGATCTAATGATCCTAATGACTTTAAATGTTCCTAAATTATTCCCCAGACTTGGTTAGATTTTGTACTGTGGCTATAGTTTAGACAGCAGAGGCTGATTTATTTAGAGTTCAATCAACCCAGCTCTCAATTTGCCAGCATCCTGGTCCACTGTCAGTACAGTGAGTATTGAAACTCATACTCCCACCTCTAAAATATTTCAAGGTGATAGCATCCCTTCAGATTTATCAAAGTACATTTTCAGGGTTAAGTTAACTGTACTGACTTTTTTCCTTTTTCATTTCTTTCTTTCTTTGATTTTTATTTTTTTAGCCATACATAGTATCTTTCTATTACCCAGAACATTCAACTGACTAGAACACCTCTTTCTCTAGAACTGTGCTGTGCAATAGAGCTTTCTGCAGTGAGGAGCATGCTCTGTATCTGTATTGTCCAGTACAGTAGCTACTAGCCACATATGACTATTGAGCACTTGACGTATGGCTGGTGTGGCTAAGGAACTAAATTTTTGATTTAATCATTTTAATTACTTTAAATTAAATTTGAGTTTTAAAGAATCACGTATAACTAGTGGTAACTATATTATTGGACAGTGCTGCTATAGAATAACAGAGGAGGTGTTATATATTACTAGCTTATAGACAAATACTGCCTCTGTGTGCAAATGTGTCTGCAAAACACTGGTTCTTTCCATACTCTAAGCAGAAGAAACCTATCTTTTATTATATGGCCTGTGGTAAGCCATAGGCAGACCTGATGTGGGACTGCTGACAAAGTAAGAAGGAGTATTAGTTGCACCAAAAACTGGATGCCTTGACACAAAGGGAATGTATCGTCTCACAGTTTTGGAGGCAAGAAGTCCAATATCAAGATGTTGGCAGGGCTATGCTGTCTCTTACAACCCTAGGGGATAATCCTTTCTAGCCTCTTCTGGCTTCTGTCGTTTGCCAGCAATCCTTGATATTCCTTGGCTTGTATATGCATACTTCGCCTTGTGTATCTTCACATCGTTTTCCCTCTGTGTCTGTCTCTATGTCCTAATTCCTCCTTTTTATAAGGATACTAGTCATAGGGATAGAGCCCACCCTAATGACCTCATTCTAACTTGATAACCTCTGTAAAGACCCTATTTCTAAGTGTGGTCACATTCTGAGGCCTCTGGGGTTAGGACTTCAACATATCTTTTCCAGGGGGACACAGTTGAACGCAAAACAGTCAGTAAAGCAATAATTTCCTTGTATGGAAGTAGGCGGATCCCCGAATGCTAACAAGCCCCCTCTTTCATTCTAATCCTTGAAAGACAACAGGAACAGGTCAGAGGTCCAGGCAGCCTCCCATTTCCACATAAACAGTATTGAGCACATGACTCTGAGCAGGAGATATTGAGAAGCCTCATCTGCTCATGTTTAACCTTCCCTAGTGTCTTCTCTGTTTGGCTGTGTGCAAGTTTGGCAGTAGACTGAGGAGAAAGTGACTTTGAATGGAACCCAAGGCATCATTTCCCCAGCCTTCGAACCAGACCAGCTCTGTGGTCTGGCCTGCACAGTGCCGCTCTCAGAACTCACCACTATTCACAGCTTCCAGGAAGTTTACATAAGGAAGGCCTTTCCTTTAAAAAAAAAAAAAAAAAAAAAAGTGTACTTGCCCTTCTCTCCTTTTGTCTTTCTCCTCAGTTCCCTCTGCTAAGTCAGTCTGATATGTCTACTGCTCTTTTTTTTTAAGCAGCATCCTTCCACTACTGGATGTGGTGTTTCATCTTATACCTGATCCTTTAGGAAAGTTGTTAGGTACCAGCCAAGAGCAAAGGGCACAAATGTCCCCCAGATGAAATTTGATCCAGGCAGCAGCTCAGAGAAAGCCATAGGCCTTCATGAACTGGCCTGGGGCAAATGTTCCTGGTGAAGCTGGAGACCTGTGCATGCTGGGAGGGCTGAGGGGGAAGAGGAGGACGTGCATTGAGCAAGCAAGTCCAAAAGCCACAAAGGGAAGGGAGATAGATATGAAGGTACTGGAGAGACGAGGTTTGCCAAGGTAGCTCAGTAAGGACTTTGAAACACAGAACAAGAACAAGGACCTGAGGTGAGACGCTGAGGAAATCACTATGTTAGCATGAGGAGAGGGAGGTGAAAAGCAAAAAAGGGAGAAGACCATTCAATCAGCATCTCCAAGGATTGAGTAAGATACTGTCAACCAGAATTTGATAATACTTCATCAGTGGGTAGTTGAGTTGAGTTAGAGAGTAAGCTCCTTGAGGGCAATAAGAAGAGACTATCTTATGAGTCTTATATCAGCACCTAGTATAGTCCGTGGTACATGGAAGTTGTCCAATAAATATTAAATAAACAAAAAAGCAAATGAATTTTGGAATTACTGTATGATGTCAAAGTGTCGGAAAGACAGGCTCAGATACTATTCTGAGAAGTTAGTTGAGAGGTGGAGATGGATAGCTTAAGAAAGATATTAGGAAGTGATAAAACATGAAGAACAAAGATAATCCCTAGTAGTATTGAATAAATAAATGAAGAAAATGGAGAAATGAATGAATAGGTCAGAAACAACTGAGGTTTCTTACCTGAGACATTGGTGTTATAATGCACCAGCTATTAAGATAGAAACCTGAGTATAAAGTTTCATATGATGACAAAGGATGGCGTGTGATCACACTGCATCACCCACACAGGGTTAAAGAATAGTTTTTAAAAAGGAGATTTCCAATGAACACAAAATCCATTGGACTGCAGCTAACAGTGGCGTGGCTGCTCGGGCTTAGCACAGTCTGTACCACTCTCTATTGTAGCTTCATAGAGTCCACTTTACCCATGTGGGAAGGGCTGATAATCCACCCGTACAGTTTAGCCCAATGAGTTGTTAGACTATTAAATATACTGGTAAATCAGCACTATCCTGTGCCTTCTAAACGTATCCCTGCCTCTGCAGCTGTCCCATCACCACTCCCTGAGGATCCTTCAGATCTCCCCAAGATCCAGGAAATAAAAGGAGAAAGGCCAGCTGTCACAAGGAACCTACTGCACCCTGCTCCACCTCTGTGGCCAGCGTCTGTTCTGATTGGTAAATGTTGGTACCGTATCCGTGAAACGTTATTAATAGCATCCCTACATGTAGGTCACCTGCCTACCCCCTGCAGACATTCGTTTGCCACCTCTCTCAAACCTTAGTCACCTCTCCATCTCATCAACAGGTGCTCATTTGAAGTTCCTGTCTTTCTTCTGCTGCCGAATATATCTTAATATATTCAGCTTGTTGACATCCTTATGTAACCTTTAGAACATGGCTTTTTTAATAGCCTCATTCCCATGGAAAGCCCTAAATAACTTCTATGCTCAACCTCTCAGCTTAATCACTCTTCTAATCCTCTGCATTGCTCGTTGTCAATTTCCATGATATCGTCCCAGGAAACTCTGCCTTTATTCCTTTCTCTGCGGCTCCACCCACCCCATGGTTGCCGTTTATTACTGGATTTGAATACTAAATGTTTGGGTACTCTTTGTTTACCTAAAATTTAGACAAAATAAAACAAGAAGAGGAAGCTTTTATTATAGAAAAATATTCCATAGATTAAAAAGTTACTGTCACTATCCTAATGAAACTCGAATAATCAGCAGCTAAAAGAGAAAATCAGAAACATAACTTTTCGGTCCAATTTTCCAAGTGTTTCTGCATAAGCCAAGAAAATATCTAAAGTACTAGGAGCTCCATCTTAACACTGGACTCCTGTGGTGGCCAGAATTTGGCTGCATTTCAAAATAATAAGCATTTGGTTCAGAAAGCTGTTTAAAGGAAATAAAAAGGCATAAAATCTCAATCATCCAATATGGTTTGTATTAGAATAAATTGATTACCCAAAACCTAACGTGATTAGCGCTTTGCCAAGTGGCTGGCAAGCAACCACTGTTGACATAGTCCACATTCTAATCAGTTACTTGTAACAAGTGATTATTTAATAACCATTCACATTCATCTTTGCTCCTTCAGCCAAATGGAGGAGGAGAAGAAAGAGAAGAACCCTCAGAGGGAATAAAAAGAGTTCCAAGCTTTTTTTTTTTTCTCTTTGTAAGTACAAGAAAATGTATCCATATGCAAAGAAAAATTCAGTGTTGTCAATCAGACCCCGCACAGTGAAAAATCAAGTCACTCTTTCCATCCCTTTAAGTCTTAAAGAGAAGTTGACTTACTCAGAGGTCCTTTGAGTGGAAATATTGGATGAGGAGATTTGGTGTCATGACGCTTCTCCTAAAGAGAAAACTTTTTTTCTCTTGTAACATGTATAAAAGTATAAAATTACAAACCAAAAATTCAGTTTAAAAAATGTTCCATTCTTTCTTAGTTGTACTTTATTGAGTGATGAATCCATTTAATCAAGCTTCTGAAATTCCAAAGATGTACTTTTAATCAAGTATGCTGAATAATGATGAGCATGGCAAATTTAAAGAGAAAATTCGGAACATGTTTAAGACAGTAATGGTTTACTAATAGACAATAAACTTTAAAAAAGGTTTTTGTTAACCACAGAGCAGCATTTTTTACTCTGAGGTATCATGATAAAGAATATCTCTCCTCATTTTTTCCTTGACCAGTTTTGGTAAAAACATTTGAAGTTAGTTTTTGCTTTCTAAACTTTTATATACTTCACAAGACACCCATCAACTATCCAAGTTGCTATCCTGACATCCTATAGGAAAACAGTGTCTTTTGTAACTGCCTAAAAATGTGATAGAATTGTCAAAGCCATATGGAATTCGTTATATAAATCTTGAAAGTCAGTATTATTTGTTCTCTGATGGCATATGTTTTCAGGCAAAAAGTTAATACAAACAAAGAAAAGTTATAAATGCCATTTGTTGGAGAGACCAGACACAACCATGCCCGTTTACAGGCACAAGCACCAGTGAGAGCATCAGTGATATTATTATAGCAGTTCCACAGCCACTTGCTTTTGAATTGAACTGAGGGAGGTATCGAGGCCAACATTTCCCACCCACCGTACACACTGGAGAGCTCTGGGAGCAGAGTCAGCTACATCTCACCATTTTTCCACGTTTTCCTGGAAGAGCTGGGCTGGGCTGGGCATCTCCAGCTTGGGCCAAGAGAGATCCTCTGAAAAGGACCCTGAGCAGGGTAACTTTCTCCAGGTAATCTCTGGTGCTCCCTGAGAAGAGCCCACATCTGAGAAAATTGCTTCCACATCTTAGGTACCTCAGGTTCCTAATCTACCAGTATTTGCTTTTTTATGCAGCTAGAAGAAGGCCTTGCTGGGATGTTAAATCCATTCAGCCCCTACCCTCTTAGCCTCTGTTAACTGGCAAGCAAAGGTCACAATGGCCACTTGTTAAGACTGCTGTCAGGACCTTCTGGTGCACATTCCTGCACTGGCAAGCTTCTCAGCCAAGATATGGAATTTGGAAGGGAGAAGAACTCCTTTTTTCTTACCTTTTAATTGAGGCTCCCTTCCTTCAAAGTCCTACTGAGAAACATTCTAACCCATGAAGCCTTCTCCTGGCATCTAATTAATTCCCTTGACTCAATTAGTTCATCTTATTTAGAGATTGTAGTCTTAAAATGTCGCAATGAAAAGAAAAAAATATCCCTGTAGTCTCAAAGGTCATGTCTGCCACTGCAGGGGTAAGAAATCTTCTAAAGTCTTGTGCCTCGGTGTTCTCCACTGTAAATGGTTATTTGAGCACATTGTTCTTCATTCATTCATTTATTCAGCATTTGTTTCAGGCTTAGGCACTGAGAATCAATGACGGCTTTTATAAGCTCCTCTTTCCTTGAGAAGCTGATAGTTTACTGGGATTACCAACAGGGTCCCTATTTTTTTTTCACGCTTTTATTCCTCCATTCCATTAAATATTTTATGAGCTCATACTATATTCCAAGCATTATTCTAGGCACCACAGGGGAAAAAAGAGGAAGAGGAGAAGGAAGGGAGAGAAGGAGAGATAAAATTCCATAACCTCATGGAACTTACTGGGGAGAAACGGATAACTTTTTTGAAAAAGAAGAGCTAAAATATTGAGCAGGTAATAGATACTGATAGCATAGATTGTACCAAGATCTAAAAGAATTGGGGGAGGGGCGCGTATGGCTATCTGGCAAGATTTTCCCAGGCAGAGAGCATAGCAAATGCCAGTCCTAAAACAAGAGCACCTGGCACTTTAACAGAATAGCAAGGAGGCCAGAGAGGCCAGAACAGGAGTGTGAGAAAAGGAGATGAGGGCAGGAACATGATGGGATCCTGCTCATGAAGGCCATGGAGAGGACGTTGACTTTTACTCTAAGGTAGAAGGGAGTCCACTGGAGTCTGTGAGCAGAGCAATGACATAATTCCACTTTCTTTAAAAGGAAAGGCAAGTCCAGTATCAGAGAATCTAGATAGAAGGCAACTTAAAAAATCCAGGTGAAAAATAGTAGTGCCCTGGGCCCAGATGGAAACAGTCATGACAGAGGTGGGAAGAAACGATTGGATGCCTTATATGTTTGTGTTCTGGGACTTAGTACTTCCACTGTATTCTTTACTAAGCTCTACTGTGAACGATTACTTTATCAGGACTGAGAGCTGCTGGAAGCAGTGGCTTTGTCTTTTCTCTTTGTACCTAAGCAGAATCCTCTTAATTTTATTTGTTAATTGCTTAATAAACATTATGTGAAACTTGAATGAACCTGGATCAGAATAGCAAGCTCAGGATTAGACCCACATGAATATAGTCAACTGATCCTTGAAAAAGGAGCAAAGGTAATTCAATATAGAAGAGATAGTCTTTTCAACAAATGGTGCTGGAACAATGGATGTTCATATGGGGAAAAACCCAAAAGCTAGACACCTTATACCTTTCACAAAAATTAACTCAGAATGATCATAGACTTAAAGATAAAACATAACACTATAAAACTTCTAGAAGAAAGCATAGGAGAAAATCTATGTGCCTTTGGATTTGATGATAAGTTTTTAGACACAACACCAAAACACCCATGAAAGAAAAAATTGTTAAATTAGACTTTGCTGAAGTTAAAAACTTCTGCCCTGCAAAAGATACCATTCCGTAATGACTAAAAAAAAACCTGATAGAGAAGCAAATGTAACTAGCAAATGAGTAATGGCACATGAGCACTGCTCTGAGCACAGAAGTTCTCAAGGGAGAAACTTTCCTCTGACCTCAGAATAGCCAACTTCAAGCCAAAGTCTCTGTCCCTAAAACCCATTTGTGCTCCTGCTGAGCAATGTTGAAAGGAATATGTAAATCAATTCTGTTGCTCCCACTGGGGCTTCTCCTCCCCTGCCAAGAGCAAGAAAGACCCAGGATCACTGCTTCCTGGGGGAGATGATGACTATAGTGTCCTGTGTTGCCCCCTCTGTGATTTGGAAGGTGTCACAAGAGTGGGGCTGACTTGGATACTCCTGTTCCAAGTCATCCCCTCTTTCTGGGGTGCGGGGGGACAGGGAAACAGAACAATATCAACTCTCACTTGCTGGAAATGGAGATTTGTGAATTTTTTTTTTGTCTTAAAGTATTAGCATCAAGCCTGGTAAACAGATTACTGCTGAAGGAAAAATATGATTTCTAGAACATGTTACTAATTCGGACACATTTGGTGGAAATTTTAAAAGGTAAAAAACAGATATTAAAGAATTTACAATATTTCTATTACCTCCAAATACACAAGAGAATATGGGTGCTCTATATCAGTCACGGTCCAACCAAGATGTAGAAATGACACCAGCTATATAAACAGAGTGAATTTAACAAAGAATTGTTAACTAGATATTGCAGAACTGAAAAAGCAAAACAAAGAATGCAAAGGATTTACAGAGGTTGCAAGTGCAATCAGCAGTAACCATTCCTAAGACCAAAGGAACAAAGGGAAGAGGTGAAAATTATTAAAATAAAAATACCTGGGGCTTCCCTAGTGGCGCAGTGGTTGAGAGTCCGCCTGCCGATGCAGGGGACGTGGGTTCGTGCCCCGGTCCGGGAGGATCCCACGTGCCGCGAAGCGGCTGGGCCCGTGAGCCGTGGCCGCTGAGCATGCGCGTCCGGAGCCTGTGCTCCGCAACGGGAGAGGCCACAGCAGTGAGAGGCCCGCGTACCGCAAAAAAAACAAACCTGGAGGAAGGGCCTTGCAGGTGCTGGTTCTCTAAGGGCGGGCAATGAGGCTGATGAGTGTTGGGAGCATTGTAAATTGAACCCATTTGGAAAGCCTGTTCTCCCCAGATAATGCAGACAAATAGCAATCTAGAGCATATAAGACATTTTCACAAATTCCAAATTGGTAAGGAATGGATACATTAGGTTCTACCATACCTGCAAAGTGATATAAGGTCATCTCATTAAAAGGAAAAAGATAAAGCAGCTACAAACCTTCCGGGCTTCAATTTCTTGACCTTTCTGTGATTAGATCCTTGAACTATACCATCTTGATTTCTCTCAAAGAGTGAAATTAGCTATACTGGAGGTAAATAGTTAACAAACGAGTGGGAAGAAAGTGTTTGTCGTGTACCATTCTCCTAGATAATGGGAATAGTTCTGTGGATTCTGGGACAGAGATTAATCACATCAGAACTTTCAGTAAGATGCTCACCCAATTCATCAGTTGAAACAGATGTCAGCAAAGATTTGATTACTTATTAAGAAGGATTTGGTCTAGTTTTATCAAAAACAAGTGCAAGAAGATGGCTTTCAGTACCAGCCAGGGTTAAGGCTGAGAAATCAGTACATCTCTGTCAGTTTCTCACCCTTCTATGTCCTGATAAAAAAGAGAAGGCAACTGTCATCCAAGCAATAATCATCAATAAGTATTTACAGGCTGGACCCTGTGCTTGAAATGGGAGTATAAAAATGTATATAGGACATTCTACTGTCCCCAAAGAGTCCTGGAATTCAGATGAAGAAATAGGAATATACGTTAAAAATATAGCATATGTAACGTTGTGATGGAAATGCTAACCAAATGAGGTCATGAACTCACTCCCAGCAGGTGATAATAGAGGGTAATAGAGGTACTTTTAAAAGATTAAGTAGGACTAGGGTAGAGGAACACAAACCAGTCCAAGTCAATATAGGATAGCATCGCTTGTCAGAAATGTGGTGGCGGAAGCTAAAACTATTAGTTAAATCAGAGTTGGAGTTGAAATAACCTGATTTTAGTTCTATACTAGCTTCTTTAAATAAGCAGAGGCTTTTTGACTATGCCTGAAAAATAGTGTGTGTGTGTGGGGGGGAGGTGTTTAAACAGCAGATAGAGCACTGGAGTGGCTTCCATGAGTTCGTGGTTGTAAAATAAGGACGTTGGCAGGCAATAGCTGTGAGATGGAGTTCCAAGGTCTGCTCAGACCTGGAATTAGCAGTCCTCAGAAGACAATCGAACTTCCAATTCTTGAATTGTGACTGTAAAACATCTAATGTTCTCTGGGTTGTTCTGATCCCCAAACTTCATTCCTTTCCCACCCATATCTCTTCCCAGCTGCTCAATGTTCCTCCTTCCCATTTTTTTTCTCCTCCCTCACTGTCCATCTCTCAGCATTTCCTGATCATCACCATCAATAATATATTATCAATTACCGTGAGATGATTATGGTGTCTAAGCCAACCAATCTTAAGCCCCAGGGCTCATTTACCTCAATCATTTCAAAAATTATTTTGGAGACTAGAAACCAGTTAAAGTGGACACTTAATGTATGAAACCAGAAAACAAAAGACTTTTTTAAGTGTTTATCTTTTTGAACTTAAAAAATATATAACAATAAACACAGACATGAGAGGAAACCCTAATGGATAGCTATCTAACTAGGATGAGTGTGGTTAATAACCCTTCTCTATTGATGTGTCATGAAAAGTTACATGAGAAAAAAATGTCTTCTCAATATCTCTATTATTTCTGATAAAAATAATTTTTGAGTTAGGGTGAGTTTATAGATGGTATTTCCTTCTATTCTTGAAATTCTTTTACTATCACACTGACTTAAAAGATATTTCACTTTTGCAGTGACCACTGCAGATTCTTCATCTGTATTCCTCCTACTTGATCTTCGGTGGGTGTGACCCTCTAACAAACCTCACTATTAAATCTCTCTCTAAAACTCAGTCTTTCCGTCAAGAGGTTAATTGTCCCCAAAGCAATATGGTAGGGCTCCCATCCACTGTCATTTAAAGGGAATGCTTGGGAATTATTTGGAAAGTATGATATTCATACTCTGATTTTGTTCTGGCTTTCATAAATTGAATCAAACAAGGATGTAGTTTGTACATATGAAGAGAAGGAGTATGGGAGAAGGAGAAGGTCTTAAAATTCTGACAGGTTCTATCTGAGGATTTTTTTTTAAATCTAAAGCCCTAATTGTGTAAAAGGTACCCACAGCCATGTTTGGGAGCTACTAAGAGAGAAGTCCTAGAGCACACAGAAGCAGCTCCAGTGTGGGTGTTGGCTTGGGGGAAAAGCCTGGTGAGGAAAGTAGAGAGCTTCTGTGAGCCTGTCACCAGAAACACTGAGTGTTCATACTCTGTGTGTTTGTCCCCATAACTATTCCATTAACACGTACACACATATATCTCTCTGCAGCTGGCACCCTAATCATGGCTTCCCTACTGGGTTTTCCTAGTGAAATCCCCTGGTCTTTAAGGCTGGGACAGAATGAAGGGATATTTGACCCTCATAGAACTCAAGATCCGATTTTCTTGATGTGGTTCAAACTTGCTATTCCTTCCAGTGCTGTGAATGATCATTTCTAGAGAAAAAAAAAAAAAAAACTGTAAATATTATTCACATGCTCTATTTTTTAAAAGCACCATTCTGAGTAGCTGGAATGTAGATTTTAGGACAAAGTGTGGGAGGCAGAGCAAACTATTTCTTGTTCAGGATCTCAATTTCTTCATCTTCAAAATGATAAAGAAAACCCAGATAATTAAACCATATTATTATAATAGAAGTTATGGATGCCCCAGAAGTCATTTTATTTTTGGACTTGTAGCTATTTTAATTACCTGATGTTAAGAAAAATCACAATAGGCAGAATAATGAATGACTTTCAAGGTGGGCATTAATAGGCATTAGGACATTGTGTACTCTCTTCACGTCCTCCCCTGTGTAATTTAGGTTTCAGACAGGTGCCCTGTGCCAATCCAAGCAGAATTGCTTTTCATGACAGACCTGGAGAGAGTAAGATTGTTAAGCATATGGGTTTCAAAGAGCTCTCTTGCTCAGGTAGCAGGCCAGGCTCAAAGAAAGGATAAAGAGTGTAGGGATGGACTAACAAAAAACCAGAAAACGGGCTTTGCAGTTATATCAGGAAGCTTGTGGGTGAAGTAACAGAATTTCCTACTGGAAGTTGCTTTAAAAAATCATAGCTTATTTTTGACAAGAAACCCAAGGTTGGTTCAGAGGCTTAACATAGTTATCAGTGACCCACCTTTCTGACCTGGCATCTGTGTTTTGGAACTGTTTTATTTCTGGTCTCAGAATTGGTTACTGCAGGGTGGTCATCATAACCAATCACTGGCAAAAGAGAATGGAATGACCAAAACTGGCTTATCCTAATTTCGTTCCTTCCCTGTGAGCGGGGCCACATTTCCTGAGCAAATGCTGCCCAGCATCTGAACAAAAGCGAGTTCTATTGACAGGAAAGAAAGTGGCAGTGACAGTTGAGTAGGCAATCAACCATCTTTTCTGTCTAGGGATAATTTTATTTTTAACTGGCTGAATTTGGTTTAAAAAAGAATTCTTCATTGACTACAACGCATGCCACATTTGGAAGATCAGTGTGAGACTCTTTGCAAACCAATATATTCTCTTCTTCAATGAGTTTATGACAACCTCATGGAGGAAAAAATTCTAAAAATTCTAATTTTGTTATACACGTTGGAATGAGATTTAGGATGCTAATTTGGGCTTCTGGTTTTTATAACAGCATATTGGTAAGTGGAATCTGCAGTAAATCTTCTCAGTGAGAACTTGTTTTAACTTCTAGGAATGATGGGTATCTTCCATTCATTAGCTCTGCCATTAAAATCTGTTATATGCAAGTCCATGAACGTCTGGTATTTCAACTTGTCTCATAAGCCGAATGCCCAAACCTCTGAAAGAACCTAACTGGGCAGAGCCAAGATGTAACTCACTTAACCTGCTCCAAGCCGTGGCCATTTTCAAAGAAAAATAGTCACCTGTTTACAAATCAGCAGTAACACTTCTTTCCTTCCCCACAGGGCTATGATTTGGAGGGAAATGACCACCAGCCTGCTGTGAAGGTATAAGCTATGGGCTGACCATAAATAGCGTAGGGGAGACAAAGCATTGTGGGCTGACACAGGGCGCCCTCATGACCCTCTGCTGGCCCACGTCCAAGAAGATGACCATTAAAACAACAGGCAGATGGCATCCAGGACAAGTTAAACCCTCGTGTGGACTGCCCAAGGTCCAGCAGGAAGGAGTGGGCTCTCAGCCAGCACACGTTGTTAGATAACACAGCTGTGATTTCAACACCCAGAGGATCAGCTCACATTTAAAACTCAGAAATATCTCAATGTTTCCCTAAAAAGTCTGTAACTGTGGAAAGCTGCCATTTTCCTGCCTCCTTGGGGAAGGAAGCAGCATTGGGGAAGAATTCGAAGCGGGAAGAAGTGAAATTCCCTATGATTACAACAGTGTAACTTTTGCTGGAAACCATCTCTAACTAAGGGTTAAATAAAGCACATTTTCCTTAGGTGCCGAGTTGTCCTAAGCCCTAAAAAAAAGGAAACTCCCCCCACTGGGTTCAGAATAGGAACCTAAAAAGAACTTATCAGGCTGGTAGTTAGCTTCTTGGCCTCTTTCCTCTCTACTGGGGGGTGTAAGGTAATATACGAGGAGCCTTGGACTGGAGATCAAGTCTAGAACCTCAGTTTCATTTTGCCACAAACTTAATAACTTTTTTGGGTGTCTTCTTGAGTCGCAAAATAGGACCCACTTCACAAGATTATTAAATATCAAATAAGATAAAGCATTTGAAACTGCAAGGATTCGGCTTGACAAATCTGGTATTTTTATGCATGTAAACATTACCCCGTGATCATCCTCAAGGCGTCCTAGAGGAGAGGAACAACAAAGAACTGTCATCTTATTTACCTCCCACATTCTTTACTTTGAGGGGATGAGGGCTGGTGGGATTTTTTGTGCTGGAACTCAATCTGCAAGTCAACAAAAATGTATGAACTTTGGGGATATGCGTGTTTCCTCGTGATTTTCTAAAACATCAATAGAACATACCACTTACATTTACACACATAAATACATCAGCATCACACAGGACAGACCTTACCTGCAGCATCAGAACCAACATAAAAGCCGTCCCTTTCCCTTTCATACCGGGACAGGCTGCTGCTAGAAATGTGGCAGACAGGAATCTGTGCACCTATTACTCTCCAGAAACCACTAGAAAATTCCTGTCCAACACCACAGGATGGGAAGGGTAGAACACACTATAAAAATGGTTGAGGGGTAGAAAAATGAGTTTCTGGTAACTCAATGCTTAAAGTATATTTTTCCAGTAAAACAATGCTATAAGTGGAGGTTCTGATAGTTGAAACAAAAGTAATTCCCATTTTTAATATATTATGTGTGAACTCAATTAACTTTCTAAGCTTGAATTAGGCACAATTTGCAATGTTGTTTCTATAAAGAAATGTATTTTGAGTTCCAAATGGTCAGTTTATATGAACTTCAGCAACACAACTCATTTGTAATTAAAATTGCAGCAATTGTTTTCTTTGGGTATTTTTAGTGGGCCAACCAAAGAAAAACCAAAACCAGTGGACAGTACATTCGCAAGATCAGTAACTGAATGATATGAACAATTCTACAGTGATTAAACTCATTTGCAAAATAAGCATTAGTGGTTTTGAGAATGGTGAGAATTTTGTAGGACAGAACTTCATCTGAAATTAATGTGTAGTGTTGGATGAAAAGATTTATCTAACAATTGTAAACGCAATTTTAAAAATTATCTAATTATCTGTATACAGAATAACCAATATTTTGAGTGCAAAATCCTATGTATAGTTAAATAGTAACCGATTAATTTAATTATCATAACAACGTCAGGAGTATTATTATTATTCCCAATTCTACCAGAAGAAACTGGGGCATAGTGAAGGTCAAACTTGGCCCAAGGTCACTTGGGGAGCCCAGGCATTCTGACACCTGACTTTTAACATCTACATTATACTAAACTTGCATATTCAAAGCCTTACAAATCTTTAGATTTTTCAAGTTTTCCAAAACAGACTCTTTAAAAAGATTTGCTTTTATTTAAATAAATAGTGCTTATGCACTGAGTTAGTAGTTACAATTTTTAGAAGTTGAAATTTATAGCTTGTCTCATTTTATGGTTTTGAAAATTCAATAGAAGGTAACACAAGTCAGATGCCATCATCCTAGACTGAAGGACATCTCCATTGCACAGAGAGGAAAAGCTACTTCTATCACAGGAATATTTGTGCTATCAGAATTATTCTGGAACAGACTGCTCCTAGAGAGGCACAATATAAACAAGAAATAGAGTGGGCTCTATGTTCACGAACACCATGGTTGAAATACTTCAACTCTCTGAGCCTACATCATCTTTTATCCAGTAAGTATAATCCCCGTTTTGCAAGCTTGTTGTGAGACGCATTGTTATTATTAACAAGCTCTCTCCAGACATGAGTCAGAAGCTCCGTGTCTCTTACTTAATGTTAGCCTATGAAATGGAGATCCTAATGTCTACCTCACAAAGGTGTAAGGTTTGAGCAAACATGTGAAATGACTATAATTTTCCACACTGTGTTTAAGTAGCTGAGCCATAGCTCATGTGAATAGTGCCATTAGATACATAGCTCTACCTGGAGGTAGGATGCTAGTTTCAGGTCCTCAGCCTTTTCTAATTAGAACGAACGGCCAACGGCCTGGTTCTTCTGAAGCTACCCAAGTTCTATTCCCTCAGTGTTCTCTCTAGTCAGTGAACTTAGCGTGAAGCCCCTTCCTCTAAAGGGAAGGCAGCTTATGTGAGTAGAAGTGGGAGGGAGGGCATAGTCCCTTTGGACTCCTGATAACTCCCAATAACACAAAGGGCCATCTCAGTTCCTACAGGATATTCAAGAGGGAAAAATCATCTCAACCAAGCCCCTCTTTGAACAGATGAGAATCAAATCCCTAGATCTCTGGACTTGGTTATTTCCCCATATGATTTGTCAGCTGGGATCTTATTTATGACTCACCTGGCTTATTAGGTACTTCAGAGTTGGGACTGTAGTGTATTTAGTTTTCATCCTATATGCAGCTCAGCTCCTAGTGTAACAAGTATTATTAGCTCAAGGAAAAGGATATTTAATGTCCTGGCTGTCCATTTATAAGACTGTGAACAATTCTCTACAATTCTGAAAATGGAAGGCATGCTGAGTACTTCCTATAACAAGGAAAAGCAACTACAGTTCACCTAGGAAAAGATGAAGATGCTTTCAAGGACTCACCAAACCGCCCAGCCAGACCTATTGAGTGGAATCTTCCAAAAACTGGAGACAGCCAATAAAGCTGATGGCCTGATCCCAGCAATGTCTACTCTGGGCCATGCCCTTGAGCACATGGCAGCCTTGGGATGATTTATGATAAGGATATTGCACCAGACCGCAACCTCGAGCAACAGAAAAAACAGGAGGAAAGTCAGGATACCACTCTCAGCGGATGAATACTAAGTAGCTTAATATTATTGAAGCGTTATCCAACCACAGAGGCCATCTGGCAACGGACAATTTTAAAATATAAATGATAGTATCTGTCAAGGTTTACACACCAATCTGAACTGGAAGTCAAGAGCAAATTATCTTTTACTAGCGCATGTCCTGGAAAACATCTTTACCCCGATTCAAGGACACAAGGACTTGTTCCAAAGTTTTTGGAATTGATATGGCTCATAATGCCTGCATATTTTCAAAACCCTGTCATCCGTAAATGAGCTGGAAAATACCACATACTTGTATCCTTGCTGATGGGATTTAATGGGTACACACAATGTGCTAAGCGCTGGCTGGACATATTATATGCCTACATAATCTTCATGACCCATATTCCAAATCACGTCTTTTAATATAACTGAATACATTCACTAAATATAGTAATATCGGTTGTTAAAACATTTTTACTATTATAAGAGGCTGGTGAAGTTAGCAAGAAATGGTACCAATGTTCATAGTATATTTGTATTTAGGAATCATTTTTACAGAAAACAAAGGTGAATTTTTTAATAGAAAAGATGCCATATTTTAATAGAAGACCACCATTTATCAGGATGCATACCAAAATACTACAACAAATTGGTCTTCAACAGAAACAGCACAATGACAGAAAACTTGATATGCTACACCTCTGAGGAGTCTGCAACCAGGCTAATTGGAAATCAACACACAACTCCCACTACCCCACACACAAATATGTACAGGTTATATAAGCCAAGATTTAGAAAACACATTGGAAGAGGAGGGACACACCCACATATGTATTTGTGCGCATGTTTTCCTTGAACACATATAACATTGTTTTCTTTTGTTTTACTCAACTCAAAGAAATTCTTGATCTAAAATTATTTTATGCTTAACACTATACCAAGGAAATACCATAAAGCAAGTTTACATTTTCCTGGGAGCTGTTTGTTGCAAGTAAAAAATGTTTTGCAATTTTTTAGTGTAAAAATCCGTATAAAAACAGGAGTTGTTATATAGTGCTTGCCATTTGTGTTAACATTACCAAAAAGCTTTATACAGGACTATTATACATTACAGAAGAGGAATATCAATGAAGAGGTAATCAGTGCTTCCAAACTTTTCTAACTGTTATACAGGGGAGATCTAAAGAGTCCAACATATTTAGATTTATAAGGAATTGTTTTCTTCCCTCTGATAATGTGCTCCCTGAATAAAGAAAAACCCCTCAGACACACTGCCTTCTATTCAACTACAGCCACCTTCCAGGGGTGCTGACACACAAGGGCTCTTCTACTGGACCCTACAGTTCTCACTGCCCTTGGACTCAGGGCCAGCTTCTGGGCTGGGAGCCAGCCGGCCTTGCTTGGCCCTCAGGCCCTCCCTGGGGCTGTCAGCCGAACTTCTCTCGGGAAGGTTACTGATGGAGAGAGATCTGGTGGCGGGTTCTCGGAGGGCAGTGCCTGAATCCACTGGGCTCTGTTGAGTAACCTTGACCTGCAACACAAGCGTCGTTGTTAGAGGTTTAAATCACATTCACATTTCTACAACACGAAAAATCAAGCACTTAGATCACCAAATTTGAAGTTAAATTCTTCTTCTAGGAGTTGTACACAGTTTTACTATTTCTTCTTCCCCGAAAACAGGCCCCCATCTAACAGAGAAGCTAGAGAAAAGAGTCGGACACAACCTCTGACCAGCCAGCCGCCTTGCAAGCTTCCCTTGACACCTCTGACGGCCGCAAACTCACTCCCAAGGCCAGTGTGACATTCTCAGGTCAGAAGGTACGCTCTTTGAGGGCAACGACTATGTCCTCTTTACCTTTGCATGCATAGTGCCCAGAATATGCCTACCTGGCAAACATTCAATATTTGCCTAAATAAGAACCCAAAGCAGCTTCCATTTATCTTAACTGAGCCCCTGCTGTCATTCAAATGAACGTATTCCAAACGAGTAATACCACCTTCATAGAGTGGAAGCTTTACTTACAACATTTAAAAGACCTAGAACCTCTTCCTCACATACCAGCATTTTAATCATTCCCCTTACATTGCTGTTTTATTCCCATATTTGGTTTATGGCAGAAGGGCAGCTATCTAAAAATAAAGTCCAGAAAAAAGTAAATTCCCTTTCTGATGTCCTGCCTTTTAAGAGAAAGAGGGAATATCAAAAATGCGAGACTTTAAGAAGTAGATGAAAGGGCAGGGTAGCTGGTAAAGTCGAGATATTTTTGAGGTTTCCATGGTAGCGAAAAAAGATATGGGGTCGGGAAAGAGAAAGAAGAGCACGACAGAGGAAGCACAGAAAAAACGTCACTTAACCAAAGTGAAAGGCAAGAGTAGACAATTCAGGTAGGAAGATTTGTAAAAGAGAAAGAGGAAGGACTCTTAACAAGGGTGCTCAGCACAAACGTGCTCAGTACCAAGCCTGATAAGCGGCTATGGAACACGTCACTCCCTGCGCAACGGACTGCCGGTGACCTCCTTCTGAATCAGTAAGAAGAAAGAATGGAAATTATTTCCCCGTTTATATTCTTTCCATAGGAAGTACGTGGTCTTAAAAGGCAGCTAAATACTCTTCATTACAGAAAACATAGTAAATCTGGCCGACAGATCAGATCCCTGGAAAGCCTGCCTCTACCTCAGAGGATGTGCAGGACATTTAAAAGGAGCAGCCTTGAAGGATTAGGACTTAATGGAAAATTACTGTCCATGGAAAGTTGAAGGAAAAAAAACCAGAGTTTTACTGGCACTCCTTTTTCTTTTCCTCATTTTTTTTTTTAGAGTAGAAAGTGATACAAAAACACACTTCCCTTGAACCCAAAAGCTGCAGGAGAATCAAACCTTTAGATTCACCATTAAAAGCAGGGGGATGGAGAGATCAAGCTGGGGAAAGAGAATTTAAGCTACTCAATTCCTGAAACCCAATTAAATAGCCAAAGCCCACCCTTTGGCCTCCCCCTCTAGACTCAATTTCTTTGATTCTGAATTGACGAAACTGTAGCCGGTGATCAGAGTTTACACTATGGACTTGATCCTCATGTTGGTTAGTTAGCCTCAGACTCACCCATAACTAGGTGAGGTCGGACTTACCAGGTACTTAAGCTATTAAGTGCACCCATACCCTGACTGTCTTACAAACTGTGTCTGCAGCCACAGTGGGGAGAGGGCAGGTATGCAAATGGCTCATTGGAAATGAATCTCATTAGTAGGAAAAATAGCTAAGACCCCATGAAACTGCTGACCGACTCTGTGGTGACGGCCTCACCATCATCTTCTACAATTAGTGGACGGTCCTCTGGAGCTGACTACCAACCCTAGATTCAGATCAAGTTTACACACAATCACAACTCCCTTGTTCCCAGCAAACTGGGAGCTCTGGGCTTATTCATCCCAGAGACATAACAGAGAGTGATCCTCACCTAATCCGCATTTTACCCATGTTCCCCTTTGAACTTGTCAGATGTCACTAAAGGTTCCATTAAACGATCTAGGAAATCTCTCAACACTCAGCCAGTGACTTCAGGCAAAGGCTCATAATCCCAAGTTTCTAAGCAACTGCTTTAGGAAACGACACCTTGCTCTCTCTTTTTTCAAACTGAGTGATGAAATATGCTCAACAAATGAGGCAAGCATTTTATAAGGTGATTCAGAAAATGCTGAATTAAATTAAAAATCAATAGGCTGGGACTTCTCTGGTGGCGCAGTGGTTGAGAATCCGCCTGCCAACGCAGGGGGCACGGGTTCGATCCCTGGTCCAGGAAGATCCCACACGCCGCGGAGCAACGAAGCCTATACACCACAACTACTGAGCCTGTGCTCTAGAGCCCGTGAGCCACAACTACAGAGCCCGCGTGCCGCAACTACTGAAGCCCATGCGCCTAGAGCCCGTGCTCCACAGAAAGAGAAGCCACCACAATGAGAAGCCTGCGCACCGCAACGAAGAGTAGCCCCTGCTCGCCGCAACTAGAGAAAGCCCGCACGCAGCAACGAAGACCCAACACAGCCAAAAATAAATAAAATAAATTTATATATATTAAAAAAAAATCAATAGACCGGGTTTCAAAGGCTTACATCTAATCATGAAGTCCCCTATAACCTTCTTTCAAGAGGAACCACCCTCCATTCATGTGCACAGTGCACAAAATTGCTTAGCAATTCATAACCACTGGTGCCTACTGCAGCCTGTAGCTAAAGCAAGCACACAAGTCTGCAGGCAACCATGGTTATTGCTCTGTCCTCAGCAGATGCGACAGCAGCGTGGAAAGCAGGCCCCCTAGCGTGCAAAGCTCTCTTTCTTAGATAGTAAGTCTAAACTCCACATGGAAACTGCTTTAAATAACATCAATTCCTCATAAAAGAAGGGAAAAATGACCCATATGATGATTTCATGAGGTGATTTCCTAACACACCTTTAAACATCTATTATTGCAATCACTTCAGGACATCCACAGCTCCATTCATTCAACAAATATCTCTATTAGACATGAGGACACAGGTAAACTGTAAACATAACCAGGAACATCACAGAAGTCATACTGGAACTCAGATATTTAGGCGAGTAATTACAGGAAAGTGAGCTGCCGTGAAATAGCAGGAGGTACAGGGTACTACCTATGTATCATGATTTCCTGTTTTAAAAGAGCCAAATACTTCATTTCAGGAATTAGCTTGCGGTTAATAGCTTTAGTCAAACTTGGAAGCTTCACTCTTTAAAGGGGCTGGTTACTTTATGGAGAAGAAGCTGTTCCTATTGTCCCTTGGAAAGTCAGGACCTACTCCAGCGTGCTCTTCAGTGTTCTACTGCTACCAGCATCCAAGAGTTAAATCCAGATGTGAGTGAGCGAGCGAGTGAGGGAAAAAAAAGATAAAAAGGGGGCTGGAGGGGTGGGGATGGGGAAGAAATTTGCACAAAACAGTAGAATATTTCTAATACAAGTCATGAATGGGCCCATTTTAATAAGTGAAAGAAAACCTCAGACCCTTCTTCCTCACTCCTGAGTTAATCAAATTTTTATTATAATGTAAGTTATGAACAAACTTAATAGTAGGCATAAATTCCTTAATCCTTAAAGCCCTTATACATCAACATAGCAAACATGTGCATATATGTTCTTGCTTTGATGCAACTAATCACCAGTGTCTTTGTATTGGGTGTCTAAAATCCTACTGAGGAGCATGCCTGCCCACTTAAGAATTACTACATTACACAAATAGGGTTACTACACTTTCAAAGCTTTGTTGGCTGGTTCAAGGTAATCATTGAATACTTAAACTCTGACAAGTAAGCAATCAAAGTAAAATCACGACATTAAAAAAAAAAAATCTGTGATGCATTCTAGAAACTTCCAACAAGATTCCTGCAATCCCTAGTTTGAGAAACAATGGGAAAAGATCAAGACTGGAGCTGAGAGAGAGTAGGTGTTAAGTCTGGGCAGGTTCAATCTTCGTAAGTCTTACTTTCTTCCTCCTTTTATAATACTACTTACTAGGAGAGTACAATAAAATAAGAAAATAAAACTTGAGTTCCATAAAATACATATACTTTGCATACATAAGTGGTAGATGCTGGTATGGATTATTGTAACGGGACAAAGATCTGTGAAGCAAATATCCTCTATGCTTTAAATAACGTGACTGGGCTGTCTGCAAGGTGCAGAGAGGTCCCTAAGATCCCAGCCCTCCCTACCCTCAACAATCAAACTAGAGACATCCATAAACAGAGCTACTTTCTCCAGATATCTACTGAAATACGTGCTTTTTGTAGAAAGTAAAGGAATAATAAAACACAAAGAGTCAGCAGCTGGGGGGCAGATGGGTGAGAGGGAAAACTGTGAAGCAAGCAATGACCAGTACCCATGCCAAATCCTTCGATGGTACTGCCCGAAACTTTCTTACAGACCCTCTGAGCTCTGATCTAACAACGCCAATTCCCGCCGAACAATTTATAAGTGGCCCGCTGGGTCAAGGACAAGTGCGGCAGGGTAATGTGATGTTTATCCTCGCATCTGCTCGCTACTTTCCTCACTACTGACTTCTTTATACCCCCGGGGGAAGGTCAGACTTTGAAGAGCTCCTGAGTCAGAGGGCGCAGTGTCAAACCCTTGCCCAGATAATGCTGTCACTTCCTGGATTTCAAACGGTAGATACATGTTCACAGTAGTTTACCTTTTGTGATCTGTTGCCACCAGCTGTTGGTTTGGAGGTCTCAGCGAGATTTTCTTTGTCGAGACTTAGGGGGGATGGTGCTAACTTCTGTGCAGCAAGGCGGGGGCTGGTCCTTGTCACCATGGTTGTTCTCCGCAGGATGTACGGGCTAGTCTTTCCTGTTGGGATGTCGGCAAACCCTAAAGGCAAAAAGCTGCCTGTCAACACTGCTGGCTCCAATTCTATCTACGGTGGGAGTACTACTCACTAGGTAAAGTTTGAACAAGGATAAGGGTGACTCCGAAAACACTTTCTCCTAGCCACAGTGGACAATGGACACACTTTATTCATAGTTACCCTGGAGTCATCAAATTGAATAAATCACTAACAGGTTTTTTCTTATTAGAAACGTAAGAAACCACATGGGGAAAATAACATTAAACAGAAAAAATTTTTCCTGCTTCTTTTATGTGGATGTCTTAACTCGCACTTTTCTAAGAAGAACACACCAGCAGGCCTTCCTGTAAGATTTGGATTAGAGGAGGAAACAATGGGTGAAATGGAAAGGAAAGAGATAAAAGAAAAGGTCTGCTCTTGTTGAAAGGAGGAAAATGTGAAATGGTAGCAGCTACTTGAGGCAACTACTCTCAGGCAGAAAAACTATGGGGGAGGAGAGACTTGACCTTGCTCTGCACTCATCATCTCCTTCCACAGAGGGAACTGACAGGACCTGTGATGACTGAGCGGTGAAGGGCAATGCCAAGCATACTTAAAGAAAGCATGTCACACACAGCATTAAAGTACCTACAGTAACTACAGCAGCATGTGGTTTTGCTTTGTTTTTAACCCTTTAACTACAAATAAAAAACAGAAACGAGAAAGAGATAGCTAACTATTTAGGGGTTTGATTTCCTAAAGCCTAGAGTTACTCAGAGCAGTGCTTCTCAAACTATCTATGGCAAAAAATTGGTTTTGATATTTTGCGGGGGAGGGGTGGGAAGTAATTTCCCATCTGCTGTGGAATGATACTTTTGTATAGTACAATAAGAATGAATCTAATAGAGAACTGATTATGTGCTTGAATGTTGCAACAATAGCAAAGGGCTATGAAAATTTCAAACTCTTACTCTTGATTTCTATACATTGTTTTGATCATGGAGCAGTAACAAAAGTTCCTAGACTGGCCCTAATCTCTGGGCCGCACTTGGAGCACCAGTGGGTTTCAAAAAAAAAAAAGTGGTAAGTGGCTTCAGCCAGGGGTCCAGCATCATCAGGCCCATCCTCTAGCTCACCCACTACCTGGGGGTCACACAGGACTGAAGGTGGGAAAGCTCGAAGGGTGTCTTTGACTTGGGGATTTTTCAACACAGAAATGCCAATTTCTAAACAGGTTTTTGACAGCCATTTTTCAAATCTCCTAGCACTTTTGGTACTGTGACATGAGTAATTAGATCTTAGCCATTCTCTCATGACAGAAAAGAAAGTATATACCTTACCAATTTAACAGTGGACTATTGCTTCTGAAGGTCAACGAGTACTGTTACGCAATAACCTAAAAAATAAATGCTTCTGTCTTTTTGTATGTGAATTTTTATGAGCACTTTCAAAAGAACACAAATACTTTTTGAATTATGAGTACCTTTCTTTACAACTTCTGGAAGTCCCTCTGGCTCAGGCTCAGCGTCTTCTGCACCCTCTGCAGGATGAATACCACTTTTGACTGCTTTCCTGCTTTTTTTAGAAAATTTCTCTGGCGTAGAAGGTGTGGTTTCTCCCCCATCCTCCCGAATCCCACCGGACCTTTGCCTCTTGCCTGAAGCTTTATTTGGGCCAGATGATAACTTCTTTTCAGTAGCAGAAGGGACTGGGGATGGTCCTGGAACAACTGAATTCAGCGAAGGAGAACTTCGAAGATTAAGTTTAGATTGTTGTGAACTCAGACGGGCAACCTGTGTTTCTAACATCTCTTTGGCTTTCTCTAATTTCTCATGGCTTATAAGCAGGGAACAGTATTTATCCAGGTATTCGTCTGCTTCCTTGGTTTTCTCTTCAAGGGTTTCTTTCAGTTCTTTCATCTCGGTCATTAATTCATCAACATTAGCATCCACAACAGTACCTGTCAAAAATAAAGCGACACATCATTTGTAACTTGACGCTTCTCTGATTAACACTGGGCATCAGCAAGCAGATAACCTTAGACTTGCTTCTTGATTTTTATTTTTGGGAAGAGTGGCAGAAGGTCTATCTGTATATGTGCTTATAGTTCTTGTTTGGGAGGGATCATATCAACATACATATTCTACTGAGTTACATACTTATTAGGATAGCTTAAACATAACCCACCAAAATCTCAAACTCATATTTCAGCCAATCCATCAAACCTCCTTATAGTTATCATATGACATCAAATGAATTAATTTATTACATCCCCGATTTTCCCGTCCGTCCTTTCTATTGTAAGGGAATGAACAGTAAAAGTCGAAAGAGAATATAAAGTCACTGCTGTAATGGCTCTGGGAGATAGGAAAGGGCCAGTGACGAGACAAGGCCAAAGAAGTTCTGAAAACCATTTGGAGGCAATGGAGGATCTGATGGACAAGGGCTTGAGGGATACTATAAGGGAAGAGGTCTCAGTAACTTACAGCTGCCTGGTTGGCACTGATTCCATTAGAGACACTCCCTGGAGCCCCAATCCATTCTGAGTACTCTTCTCAGGAGGCAAGACTGTTGACCTCCCACCCGTGCCAATTTATGTATGGTCCAAAAGAGGCACTTATACTATGCTTGCCATCATCTATCCACACAGAAAAAGCATTCCACTCTGGGGGCATACGTGGAGAAAAGTGGCAGGAAGAGTTGTCATTTCTTTTTTATTTCACCTCCATACCCAAAAATATAGCCCCCAACCCTTCCATTTAGTTGACCCACCAGGATGGGCCAAGGACAACCAGAATCAGCTGTTTATAAATTACCAATGCCAGCTCACATGCCAGTCTTCCTTTACATTAGAACTACATCATGGACATCCACATGAAAAACTCTTCTTGGAAAGGCTCATTAGCAGAAAGGGCTACCAGTTTTTTGTATGTTTTATAGAACAGAAGATGCAATAATTCTGTTTTTAAAATGCAGGCTTCATTCTGAATCCTATTAATGACCCCAAGCTAAGCACAAAATTCTGAAATTGGAAAATGCTGAAAACGGCTAACTGCTGAAAATCAGCATGCAGTCATAGAACAGAGCACTAACGACACTTCCCATGCAGACACACCGTAAGTGTATGATTCACTAGTGGAAAACAGTCTGGGTTCACTGATGTACCCAGTTAACACCGACCTGCTTTCTGTTTCTCTTGCGCAGCTTCAAGATGAGATACCTCTTTCTGCAACATCCCCTTTTCTTCTTCCAGCTGTTTACAGGATTTGATCAACAACTTTATTTTCCCCTGGGCACGATCGTTTTCCTTCTTCAACTTATCTGCATATTTTAGATTTTCCATCTACAAAACAGAAGTAATTCCACTTAAAACCTCGAGTTGCTTTTCATAAGCATATGGAAAAATAATAAGATATAATTAAGAATCATATGCTGTAAATTTAAGAACTATTATCTTCAAAACAATTCATCTTCTCTGCGCAGTGTCCTAAGTCCCCCCAGTAGACACTGTGGTTTTGTCACTCCCTTTCTTAGTATCAGCAAGCATCAGTCACAGTTCTTAACATAATGTCCTATTAAGTAGCCCACTATGTCTGTGTTTATCCAATAGGAATCACACCGGGAGGTAGGGGCCAAGGGTCCATGCACATATTCTTGGTAGGCCAAACACTCTAGATGACAGAATTGTTCCCTTTTGTGATCTGTGCTGTTGCACAATTTCAATACCTAAGATGGCATTTGTTTCGTCACACCAATTGACACTACCAATGGCTCACAACACAAATTTAAGGCCAAATGATATTATGGTTTACAATACAAATTTAAATTTTATAGCAGCTCAAACAAAAAGTGAATAGAATGGTGGCAGAATTATGTCATCAAGCACTTCTCAGTAGAACATGTTCACAGTTCCTTAAGCACAATTGCAAAATCAAAAAGAAAAAGCTCTGAAAATGATTTCTAGGCAAAACGTGACTTGAACAGATATGAAGGAATTTATTCCTTTATTTATCCCACCTTGTAAAAATATTCATACATTTTGCTGTAGAAATATGAATTTGATTATGAAGTATTACCCCAAGATTCTGATGGGACATTATGTAATATGTGGCATATGCATTGTATTATGCAATATCTAAGAAATGCAGAATTGTAAAACAATCTAGCTCTAAGAGTTTCTGATAAGAGATCATGAACATATAAAGGCAGACCAAACTATTAAAAAAAAAAAAAAGAACCTGAGCATCGCATTCATGTTACAAGTAGATTTCATTCTTCGCACATTTCACCTTGAAATAATTTATTAGCAATGTAAATCTGCGCTTTCAGAACTTTCTATTTCTGATTCCAACAGTAATTGGATTAGAGATAGATTTAATTCAATTTCAACAATGCTGGGACTTCCCTGGTGGTCCAGTGGGTAGCCCTCCACGCTCCCAATGCAGGGGGCCTGGGTTCGATCCCTGGTCAGGGAACTAGATTCCACATGCACGCCACAACTAAGAAGCCCGCATGCCGCAACTAAGAAGTCCACATGCCACACCTAAAGATCTTGCATGTTGCCACGAAGATCCCACATGCCATAACTAAGACCCAGCGCAGCCAAAATAAATAAATAAATAAGTAAATAAATAAAGCAATGCTTATCAACTTCTACTTCATTAAAATTATATAAGATTTGTATAGACTCAACTAACAATGTACCATTTTGTACACGGCATATATATAAATAGACATTCCCCACAGTACAACTGTCGAAGATTAAAAAAAAGGAGAAAGTGAGTAAATTAAAACTTAGACCTGAAGCTACTTCTGTCTTGTTATTAAACCTAACATCTCTCATTTTGTAGCAACAGGACATTATTGATCATTAATGTTATTTTGCACTTAGTTTGTATTTTACTGGTATATTTCCTTCACCTTGATCATTGTATAAGAGCTGTAAACATAAGAAATCTATACCTAGTTTTCTGACCTTTACTGAAAAATATTTATTTTCCAGGTTCATATTGTACATTCTGGATGGTATTCGTTTTATGAAAAGAATTTTGTGGGTATCAAAACAGCCTCCCTCTCCAGGTAGAATTGCTGTAGCACCTTCTACAGTCTCACAATACTGAGATGAGGGCTCACCTCCTTTTTTTTATAAAGAAAAAAGTTTTATGGTCCTTGCATGGAAAAGAAAAGGAGAACATACACATATGTGTACCTGACCAAGTGCTTGATCTCCCCATAAGCCATGGTAAAGTGGGTTTGGTGACAGCAGTGAACCTGAAGACCAGTCATGCAAGACTTTCACCACCAAATTATTATTATCTACACCTGGAGGGGCCTGCCCTGATCTGTTATTGGCTTGCTCTTCATATCCATCTCAAGAAGTTTCTGACATCCTCTACTCTGAAAGGATTCACTGAGCAATGAATGAAGTTTATTCAAGCTATGGAACTGCAGGCTATCCTCTAATTTTTAAAAACAACTCAGCAGACAAGTGATGAATGGTATTATTTATGATAACAAAAAACTTTTTTCATGAAAATTAAAATGAAAGCACTTAATTTCATACTGTTAAAACCACTGTTAGACATACGAACCATTCTAAGTCATGAAGTAATGATAAGTGAACATACCTTGGTTTTCTTCAATTCTTCTAAAATCTCAGTGGTCACTTTCAGAGAATTATTGAGTTCTTCTTTACTGGACTTTAAGAGGTCTATCTCCACCTTCTGGGAGCTGAGACATTCTTCCTTAGAAGTTAATTTCTCTCGATATGTCTGGATTTCCATTTCATACTAGGGCAGAAAAATGTTACTTTAGCCAGGAGGCTCAGGTGAAAATATTGTAAAGAAAACAAACAAAAAAGAAAACTGCTGATCCGGGGACCATTTCAAATGGTCTTTGCAACTCCCTTACTATTCTACTCCAAGACGGAAATGTATTTTTAAAAAAATCAAGTCATAAAATAAGACATGTGCAAGTAACTGGTGGAAAGATAGGGAACTTAATAGGATGGGATGTTCACAGGATTATACATCATAATAATAATGCAGAACACTGACCTTGGAAAAAATGCCTCATCACCATGGTCAACACACTCTCTCCAGTTCCCCCAGTCACCAGACCACACATTTTTACCTGTTTGTTTATATCCAGAAGCAAAGCCTGGTGTTTCTTTTCAGCTTCCTGAAGCCGTAGCTGATATTCAGCTATTTCTTCTCTCATCTTCCCTTGCTTTTCCATCTGGTCTTTGTGTACACAATCCAAACTCTTCTTCAGTTCGCTGTTTTCTAGAATGAGCTCCTTCAGTTGACCCTAATGAGAAAAATAATAAAATCATGGGAAGATAATTAAGAGCCTAGATATATATATCAACATCTAAAAAATACTGAATACTGAGTACTGGATATATATATCTATATCTAGAAAATACTGAGTACTGTCTTGCCTGTAATAGTTTACAGGCAAGACAATCGATATAGACTTAGTGCTATAAATCCTTAGCAATGTACAGTCAACACTCTTGTTTCCCCAGATTTCACATTCACTGATTCAACCAACTACAGAACAAAAATATTCCAAAACACAAATTCCAGAAATTTCCAAAAAGCCAAACTTGAATTTGCTGTGTACCAGCAACTTTTTACACAGCATTAACATTGTATTTACAACTATTTAGGTAGTATTAGGTATTTTAAGTAATGTAGAGATGACTTAAAGTATACAGGAGGATGTGTGCAGGTGATATGCAAACACTATGCCATTTTATATAAGGGACTTGAGCATCTGCGGATTTTGGAATCTGGGGAGGGCCTGGAACCAATGCCCCGTGGATACCAAGGGATGACTGTATTCACTTTAAATGGGGATTTCACCTCCAGTGGCAATTTCCTTTGCTCCAGCCCAAGGTTACATCCACGGGGAACACAGAGTCTCTGAAACCTGGACTTCGCTACTAAAACACTCTGGACCAAACCCTCCTAGGCTCCCAGGCTCACTTATTTAAGTACTTCTAGTGCAGTAATTTCTTGACCTCATTAGCAGCATCACCACCACCTTCACACTCAAGCCCCTCCAGACTTACGTTTTCTTCCTTGGCCAGCTTAGATTCCATCTTCTATCAGTTTAAGAATTTCCCTCCAAAGGCCCCCCACTCTTCTGCCCTTCTCTCCCTTCACTGTGCAGGACTATCAAAAGTGCAGCCCTAGGGCTTCCCTGGTGGCGCAGTGGTTGAGAGTCCGCCTGCCGATGCAGGGGGCGCGGGTTCGTGCCCCAGTCCAGGAGGATCCCACATGCTGCGGAGCGCCTGCGCCCGTGAGCCATGGCCGCTGAGCCTGCGCGTCCGGAGCCTGTGCTCCGCAACGGGAGAAGCCACAACAGTGAGAGGCCCGTGTACCGCAAAAAAAACAAAACAAAACAAAACTGCAGCCCTAGAGGTATCTGGCTTCTCCGTGCCTGACCCCAAATAGCTGTTTCTATACGTGTTTATATACATGCTGTGTCTACTTCCTCAGCAACCGTTCACCCTCAACCCACTCCAACCTGCTTTCATCCCAGCTCCTCCTGAAATGGCTTTTCACGGCATCGTTAAGCTCCATGTTGCAAATCCCAGGAGCACTCCTCAGCCCTCATCTCATTCGACCTCCAGGTAGAATGTGCTGCCGCTGACCACTCCTTCGGTCTTGAGACAGCC
This sequence comes from Monodon monoceros, assembly GCF_005190385.1. Taxonomy (NCBI): domain Eukaryota; kingdom Metazoa; phylum Chordata; class Mammalia; order Artiodactyla; family Monodontidae; genus Monodon; species Monodon monoceros. The sequence continues at coordinate 41,247,927 of NW_021703774.1, read as the reverse complement.
TCCATGCGTGGCTTCTAGAACATGACACTCTCCTGGTTTGCCTCATCTTGTCTTCTCAGTTTCTTTGCTGGTTCTTCCTCACCCTACATGCTGGAGGGCATCTGGGCTAGGCCCTGAGCCATCTTCTCTTCTCCATCTATGTTTTCTACCATTCCCATAATTTTTTAAACACTACCTATATTCTGAACTAGCCCAATTCATGTATCCACCCTAAACGTTTCCTTCAATCTCCAACCTCATGTATTTGGTGTCACTTTAGATTCTACTCTAGTTCTTTACCATGCCTTCCTACTGCTCCAACCTTCTTTCCTATTATTTTCCATCTGACTCCAGACACAATGGCTTCCTTTCCATTTCTAAAATGTACAAAGATTTTTCTAATTTCAGAGATTCTACCACTCTGCTCTCTAGGCCTAGAAGGCTCCTTCGTCTGCCCTGTTCTCCACGTGGCTGACTCCTTGCCTTGCACGTGACATTCTCTGGCCACGCCATCTAAATTAGGTTCTTCCTTACCCCACACTCCACTTCCCAAATATTCTGCCGTGAAGAATCTTGTTTCCTTTATAGCACTTAACAGTTTATGATTATTTGATATATTTCCTATTTAATGATTTATTGTATGTCAAGATGGTAAGTTCTATGGGTGCAGGAAGAACCACAGGACAGCTATCACCCTCCATTCTATCCTCTGACCTTAGCCGTGTTTATAGAATGAATAAAGCCATTGCAGACTAACAAACTCATATGTATGGCCTTGAGGCTGAACACCTAGCTTTCCTTTTCAGTAGAGCCTATAAATGAAAGACAAATAACAATATACTTGGGATACTCCCAAGGTGCTCAGTACCAAAGGAGATTTTAGCAGATGCAGGACTCAAATATCATCCATAGGAACTCCTTCCACACAGCATTGCCAGAAAATTCCATGAGCCAATTGCTGAGATTAAATGCCAAAGCTTTTCAATGTTCATTAGATTAAATACCGCATTTAAAGAAAAGCACTAACTTCCCCAACTCCTTATACAGGCCATTACAATTATCGTTTCAACTTTTTGTGATTACTCTGGGTCATAATCACAATTATATTTTGCTGTCCTTTTCTGAGAATTACTTAGGGATGAAGTTGCACAAGGACTACATGAATATAGGAGTGTTTACCATTTGCATGCATGGTAGCTGCTACCTAAGACTTGGTGTTGAAGAGATTCAGGAGAAAGCGCATGAATCAGCAATGTCTATTAGGGGACCAGCAGTGGGAGTGGCAGCCCAAACGCTATAGTTCTGCCACAACCTGCCCTAAAGTAGCACCCCAAGACTGCTCCAACTTTACATCTTACTATGACTTTCTTTCTGTTACTTTGTTAGTTCTTTGCAAGATCAGTGCATTTGTCTCTAGCAAGTTCTGGCTTGTAATCTGTGGCAGGCTAGGACAACAGCCTACTGAAAGCAGCATGAAATCCATTTCTGGTATGCATTAATGTAGTTACAAGGGTCATCTTCTATGAAAAAACTATTTGGGCTCCATGACAGGTATTTTCATGTGTTCAGGGGCCTCGCCTGACTCCTTCCGGGCTCATGACAGTGCTGGATGGCGAAAATTACTGCAGGTCTGATCGTGACATGAGCTTGGGTTACTCTTTTCAAAAGCTAAAAGTTTAGTACACTACAGAAGGTCTTAACAAAAACAAACAAGGAGGGAGTGCACAAGAATTATCAGAGTGTAATGCATCTGTCACAGAGAAACTTACTTTTCTGCTCTTCATTTCTTCCGACACTAATTTTAAATCTTCAGTTAGCCTGTTTTTCTCCCTACTAAATTCTTCTTTCAGCTCCGTCGTTTTCTGTACCATCGCAAGCATTTCCTTCTGCAGCTCAGTTTCCTTCACAGTCATTGTGTTTACCTGAAATTTCCTCTTCGTTAGGATCTGCTTATGGTTGTCCGTTTGATCAAATTAATCACTCTTATATGGCATATTCACGACATTCGCTTTAGCCTCCAATAATAAAATAAAACCCAGCTAATTCTCCCTTTACTAATCCACTCAACTAATATTCTCAAAACCTACTGGTAAGCTTGCCTTTTCTTCTCTGCAAGACTTAATAAAAGAAAACAATAAGGAAAGGAATGACAAAGAAAGATAATATTACCAAGTCTTAAAATCCTTCATAGAAGTAAAGATTTGAATTAAACTTAAATATCAGAGATTGTATGAGGCAGTGACTTTATCAGCTCTTGGATCTCTTACTAATTCTCCAATGCCATGCTAAAATGCAAGAAACATGACTATGATTCATTAAAACCAGTTAAAGCAGTATTGTTTACATTCGTCCCTGTATCAGATTGAAACAGCCTGGTATAGTTTGTCTGTCTCCACCCATAACTGCCATACAAAAACTTGAAATTCTTGGAAAATACAGAGGTATGATTGATTGTATTTTCTGGACAGTCTCTTAATATTTGTCCAGCAAAAACTTAATTTGAAGGAATCACTTTCCTAGGTCAGTAAGTATAGGGCAAAAACGTAATTTTTCTTTAATATTTGAGCTTCCAGATGGCAGATTTTCCCCTTTAAACATCAGCTAACAGAACAGGAGACTGCCCGAAGAGAAGGTACAAAAGAGGGACTGAAAGCACAAAATCCCCAGGACATGCCCCGGGAGCCACGAGGGTTCTATCAGTTACAATTGTATCAGTATCTTTAATAGTTCTTTCTCCTAAAGGCAAAAAAAAGGCAGGGCAGCAGCAAAGGGGATCCCTACTGATTCGAACTGATATCTGTTATACTCTCTACAGCAGTGGTTCTCAACTGCGTATGGGTATGGGGGCTACTATTCTGATGTACTGTGAGAAAGGAACCATGCACAACCCAAAAGCTTCTGCCCTGTCCAGGTGCCACAGTGAAAACCATGCCAATCCATACCAGTGCCCCATGGAAGTGTGTGCCAAAGCAAAGGGTCACCACTGCTGGAGCCAACTCAATGTCCCCACAATTCAAGACCCCAAAAGCCTTTACAAAGTTTGGTCCAATACTGCAAAAGCTGTCCAGAAGGAAAGAGAATTCACACAGTGGTTGACCCTCCCGCATGACAACACATTCAAATGTACAGAGATAAAGCCACTTACTTTTTCAACAAAGGACAGTTTTTCCATTTTCGTCAATTGAAGCTCTTTCTCCAGATCCTTGGAAGAATTCTGCAGAGCTTCTAAGGTGTCTTGCAAAGTGTCATTTTTGGATTGCAGCACCTGGGTCTTCTGCTCCAATTCCACCATCAGATTTTCCAGTTTTGTTCTTTGCTCCTCCCAAAGTTGCTGTTCTCCTTCCATCTGGGACAGTTTAGAGACCAGCTGCTCTTGGTCTTGAATATGATTTTTTAGTATCCTGATTTCTTCATCCTTTTTCTCTAGTTTCTGTTTGCCATCTTCTACTTCTTGAATGAGGCCATTCACAGAAGACTGCAAAAGCATGTAATTACTTTTGGCCTCGTCAAGGCCCTGTAGCAGTTGAGCCTTCTCATGTTCAAGGGAATCTACTTGACTACTCAGGCTCTGTTCTTCTACCTTCCAGGTCTCCTGGTCATCACACAAGGCTGCTACTTCCTCACTTAGCTCTTTCAATTGTGTCTGCAGTATCTCCACCACAGCTTTAGATTCTTCTTTCATCTGTTCTTTTTCTTGCTCTTTTTCTTGCAATAGATTTTCAAATGAAGAGTTTAATGTTTCTAATTCAGACACTCGACCTTGCTCTTTTTGTAATTCTTTTGTCAGATCTTCTTTTTCTGACCTTGTATTGACAAGATCTAACTCCAAAGCTCTCAGATTTGGGGCCATCTCCTCTATTTTTGCTTTCAGGGTCTCTACCTCTGCTTTGGACTTCTCAGCCTCAAGAATCACATGCTCTTGGTTTTTTCCTGATACCTCTAGTTCTCTTTCAAGGTTCTCAACTGTATCCTTAAGCAAAGCTGCCTGATGCTCACTTTCCTTCAGTTTTTCTAAGATATGGAGCTGCTTCCTTTCATTAGTATCTAGGTGGACTTTCAGCTTTCCAATGTTATTTCTCAGCTGATGTACTTCCTGCACTGGGGAGTCCAGACTCTGTTCTTCCGCCTTCCAGGTCTCCTGGTCATCACACAAGGCTGCTACTTCCTCACTTAGCTCTTTCAATTGTGTTTGCAGTATCTCCACCACAGCTTTAGATTCTTCTTTCATCTGTATTTTCTCTCGCTCCTTTTCTTCTAATACATTTTTCAATGAAGAGAGTAACGTGTGTAATTCAGACACCTGACCTTGTTTTTCTTGTAGTTGTTTCACCAGATTTTCTTTTTCAGACCGTATGGTGACAAGGTCTAAATCTAAAGCTTTCAGGCTTTCAGTCATCAATTCCATCTGTGTTTTTAGGGTCTCCACCTCTGCTTTGGAATTCTCAGCATCAAGAATCACCAGCTCTTGGTTTTCTTCTGCCATATGCAATTCCCTTTCAAGGGTCTCAACTTTATCCTGAAGCGAGTCGTTCCTACGCTCGCTTTCTTTCAGTTTCTCTGAGATGTGGAGCTGCTTCTTTTCATCGGCCTCAATGCGGACCCTAAGTTTCTCAATGCCTTTTCTCAGCTGGTGCACTTCCTCCTGCGTTGAGCTCAGCCTCACCGCGACCTCGCCTTTCTCCATCAGTGCAGCCTCCAAGGCCTTGGTGACGGTCAGCTTTTCATGCTCCAATTCACTCAGTTTGGTCTGCAGGCTCTCGGATTCCCTTACGAGTGATTTTGTCTCTTTATTCAGTTGTCTGATTTGGTTTTCCAGCTCACTTCTTACCAAAGACAGTGCCTGAGAGTCCTTTTCCAAACTCTGCAGCTGCTCTTGGAGATGTAGATACTCATCTTGATGAGATTCGAGCTCTTGTATTTTCTCCTTCATCTTTTCAGACATCTGATCCAGCTCTTGATTTTCTTTTGACAAAGTATCTAATTCTCCACGAAGCTGGTCTCTCTCACTTGTGACCACCAAGAGTTCTTCCTCAAGACAGTTTATAACTTTCTGCTTATTTTCATTGTCTTTTTCTAAAAACAGCTTCTCTGTTTGAACTACCTCTAAGTTGGCTTCCGCAGAGAGGGCGTGATGCTCTGTGCTACCTCTCTCAGCTTTCACCCTCTGCAGCTCATTTTCCACATTGAGACATCTCTCTCTCCAGTTGTCAGTCACCTTGGCTACCTCATCTTCAATACCTTCATGTGACAATTTATCTGTGCCCATTTCTAAGTTAGAAGTGAGGCCTCCCGAACTTTCTACTCTCTGGTTATCACGAGAAAAGGATTCCAATTTTTCACTGAAATCTGACTTTTCTTTCTTAAGTTCCTCAACTGTTTTTTCCAATTCTATACATGCTTCAATCTTGGTAGTTAGTTGTACTTCCTGTAAATTGAGTTTTGAGTCTAACTCTTTGATTTCATTTAGCAAGCTTTCAACTTTTTGGTCACGTTCCTTTATGCCATGAAGTAATCTCAAATTCTCATTTGATGTCTCTTTTACCTGCAGTTGGAGAGTCTGAATGGTTACCTGATTCTCCAGAAAATCCATAGGTACTGAAGCATCAGGACCAGAAAGTGACAATTCGGAAATGCATTCTGAACAGCCCTGGGTTGTGTCTTCCACTGGGGTCCTATGACTGGTTTCTGGGGACTGCTCCCCGGACCACTCTCCTATAAGTTTGATTGCACTGGTCTTAGTTATTTTCTCCATCTCTAGACTGAGGTCCTGCTGAACATCTTTTTCACAAATCTGATGAATCTCATGCTTTGGTGTCCCCTCATTAGTTTCTGAAGTATAGTCTTCCAACTCTCTTATTTCACAGCTATCGTCTCCACCCCGAATAGCCTGTAGTTGTAAGATATAATGAGAAGCCACTTTATTTTTCAAGAAGAATCAAAATAGAATAAATAGGCTGAATTATAGTATTATTTTTGAGAAACTGGCTACTTGCTTCTGCTAAACACATCTCTTCAAAGGGCATTCTTCCCACCAAATTCACCTCTCTCCATCCAAATATTCAATACAATTAAACAAACATTCAGTAAGTGTTCTCTGTGGGCAAGGTACTGGGTATTTATCATGAACACAAACCCTTCAGGGTCAGTTACGTGATCATCTAAATTGTGATGTAGTTACATTTCAAAATTTTTTTCTTGCTAGCAATATTGTAGGTAACCTAAATATGAAATTTTCTTTGGGATTATCAAATAAGAGGCTAACAAATTCCACATAAAATGGTCGGCTTCCATCTTCAGCATTTATGATATTCTTCAATAAGAGAAGGCAATAGGGTTTCATGACCAGATTCCCAGCCCAAGGACTTAATCACAGATCCAGCACTTACTATATTCTTGGATAAATCACATGTTTGAACCTCACTTTCTCTTCTCTGTAAAATAGGGATCTACTACTTTGACTACAACTGCTGTCACCTCTCACCTGCCCTCCCTACCTTACAGAGGTAGAGGGAGGGAATTAAGTGAGTCTCATTGTCTGTACGCCATTACTAGTTTAGCTGGTAGACTAGAAAAGAGAAAGGTGTAAGTAACCGAACAATTTCATATTCTGTAAAGAAAGAAATGTCTCTTTGAATGACTGATATCAAATCAGAGATTTGATATCCAAATTTGTACCAAGCAAATTGTCAGAAAAGTATTCAGAAGTACATAATAAACTCCAATATTTAGGTTCATGACTATAACTCTAACATTAAAAACAGTCTGAAAAAGGCAAAAGAGGTTAAAATTCATATCACCTTACCATTCCTAAGTTCCAATTTGATATTTAATGTGCTTTATTAACTCACAAAGAGTGAAAACACACAGACGTCCTGAAGAACATGTTCTGACACTGTAACATGATTTTCTCCAGGAGTCTTTAAAAAACATATTTAGTAATGTCCAATATAATAGTGTTTAAAGATAATCATGATAGAAATTTACTCCTCAAATAAAGTTGACTCACTTTCCTAAAGTTCTGGTTTATTTTTTCAAAACTTTGGTATATTCTGTTCTTATGCCCTTGAACCCTAAAAATATTTTAGTTTAGATTTAATTTCGATTTCAATTCAACAAACATTGATTGCGTGCCTACTAGGCACTCGATTAGAGAAATAGCATGTCAGTCCCACATACTTACATCGTCTATGTCGGTGCCAAGCAGAGACCGAGAGCTTAAGTCCAGACCTTGAAGCTGGAGTCGCGCTACTTCGAGCTCAAGTGTAAGGTGTTCCGTGTGTTTCTTTTCTGCCGCCAACTTGGACTCCATCTCTGCTGTCACACTTGTCAGCTTCTGCTGCCACTGTTCATTTTCTGACAAATACTGCTTCCTGAGACAGTCAAGCTCTTCCCTTGAAGAACTTAGTAACCGTTCGAGTTCTTCGATTTCCTTATTTTTCGTAATCCCTTGACTTTCAATTTTCTCTTCTAGCTTCTTGAAGGACTGCAGGTACATCTGAGAGACGGTCCCAAGTTCTTCAACGCTCCTCACCGGGGCAGAGGGGATTTCTTTCTCAGTCAGATTCTCCTCCTCCAGACTACTGCAAGAGACCTTCTCTACACTGGACTGGTTTGCCAAAACAGTCCTGTCTAAATTATTCAAAAGGGATGTTTCTCCCATATGCTCTAAAAGATCTTTGTAAAAAGAGGATTCTATTGCATTACCTGGGCTGTCAGTCACACCAGAGAGTGACAAGGACAGAAAATGCTTCTCCCCGGGTCCTGGCATCACCTCCTTTACCAAGTCACCTTGAGAGTTTCTCAGACTCATGGACAAGACTGAATTTTCAGCCTTTAACGTGTCAATGTAGGACTGTAGCTCTGACATCTTAGAGCTCATCTGGCAGTGCTGATCGTGTAAAATTTTGTGTTCACTCTGTAAAGATGAGAATTTCTCCTGTAATTCAGCAAAGTGCATGCGAACTTCTTTGTTTGACACTGTCAAGTGCTCATAGGAATTACTGTCATCCAAAGGATTTAAGGACACAGACGTCTGCTCATCTTGCTGTTCACCAAATTCACTTTCTGGCGTTTCTTTCACGAACTCACCTTGGAGAAGTCCATTTTCGTCATTTAATATTTTAACCTCATTTACTAGTTTCCCTACCTCTTCTGCCATTTTGCTAGTTGCTGTGACACATTCTGATCTTGAGTCGTTCAGCTCAGATATGAGTTCAAGCTTTTCCACCTGCAATGCCTCACACATCTTCTCTAACTCGTCCAGCTTGTTCATTGCCGTCTGTAGAGAGCACTGCAGGTGGGCATTGTCCTGCTGACTTGTTGACAACTCGTGAAGCACTGAAATGTATTTTTCCTCTGGATCTATTTCACAGTTTCCAAGGCCACTGATATCTTGTGACTGAGTGCCTTGTTGCACATCTCCAGTTTCTAATTCTCCTCCAGTTTGTAATTCGTGCTGTAGGTACTCCTCCTTCTCACTCTCCTGAAGTTTTAATTCCATGTTTCTCACTTTAGTTTCTACTTGTGCCAGTTGCGCATTATAACTGTCTAGAGAAGCATCTTTAACTTCAAGGTCCATCGGAAGTTGAACGTAACGTGTATTTATCTTCCTCTCTGCTACTTTCACAGAGTCTTGAATTGGTTCCAATTCTAGATGCTGATGCTCATGTTTCGTCTTCATTAATTCCATCAGGTGCTCCTTCTCTTGTAATAAGGCATTAACTTCCTGTTGCATCTTACTTTGTTCTTCCTTTAAAGTCATGATTTCTTGCTTTAAGCTGTCAGCCTCCCTCTTGGAATTGCTTTGGATATCTGTAACCTCAGATCTCAGGGCTTGCTGCATTGTCTCCAACCCTAGTATTAAACTCTGGTTTCTTTCTTCAGCTAATGCTAATTGTGATACAAATGCTTGGTGTTCCCTTGCAAATGTTTCCTTTAGCTGTCCCAATTCATTTTTTCTATCTTCACAAACACTCGTGCATTCATTCAGCAAGCATTCTAATTTAGAGTTCTTTTCCTGCTCTGCTTTATATTTTTCACTAAGATCCCGAAATGCATTTCCTGTTTCTTCGCATCTTTGGAGCAAAGTAAGTCTTTCTTGTTTGTACTGGTCAGATAACTCTGAAATGCTTTTGTCTCTTTCATCTATACAGTTTGAAAAACTCTCAGTTTTCTGGAGCAAGTTCATCTTCTCTTGGGTTAAGGTTGCATTAATTTCCTTGAGAGTCCCATTCTCTTGGGTCAGCTCTTCAATGTCCTTTTTATCAAGAGAAATGATGGAACTCATTTCCTTTTTCTCCAAGCTCAGAGTTTCAGACAAAAGTTGTAGCTCCTTTAGAGATTCCTGAAGTAAATGGTTGCTCTTTTTTAATTCTTGAATCTCTGCCTGCTCAGTTTCTAACTTTTCATTCAAAAGTTGCAACTCTCTTTCCTTGCTCTCCAAGGCAGCTAAAGTTTCAACAACAACATTCTGATGAACAGAAGTGTCTTCTTGTAACTTACTAATTCGTTGACTTGTTTCAGCCACAAAACTTTGATGCATCTGTTCTGCTTTCATGAGATTTTCTTCAATTTCTCCTTTGATTTGCACCAATTCTTCACATTGCTTTTGCAGATCTGAGTTCATCTGCTTTTGAGACTCTAATGAAAATTCAAGAGAAACGACTCTGTTTTGTAACATGGATGAGCTTTTAGGACTTTGGTCTGTTTCTAAATGGCATTCGCTCCTTTCTGAAGGCACGCTTTCTTGTTCTTCAAATATATTTGCAAAGGAATTATTCACTGCGGACTGCTGTTCAAATGCCAAAAGACTTCTCTGATGAGACTCATTTGTCACCGCAGAGGAATCTCTGGATTTTAGCAGATCCCTGAGGCTCTCAGATTCAGCATGCAAGTCTTGGTAACGCTGGTTTTTGTCCATTATTTCACTTGACAGTGACTGAAGCTTATCTTCTAGATCTTCAACTTGCCTGGTAAGCTGAGAAATTTTCAAACACATATTTTCTATTTCCTTCTCATGTTTCTGATCTGAGAACTCGGCTTTCTGTTGTAGTTCTCCATAAGCTTGCTTCTGTGTCTCTGCCTCTGCAGTCTTGCTGTCTATCACATTGTGAAGGTTCCTGATCTCGACATTTAGATTTTCTCTTTCCATCTCCAATGTTCTTACCCTCTCATTGTATTCGTGACTTTTTATTTGTTGTGTCTTAAGACAGGTTTCCAAGTGATTAATTTTACTCTGCAAGCTTTCCTTTTCTGATTCCATCTGATTTAAAAGTTGTTCATTTTCACTTTTCCAGAGAGAAAACAGAGTTTTCTCTTCTTTCAATTCTTCATATTCTTTCTTCTTTAATTCCAAAGCACTCAATAAAGCTTCGGACTCTCTCTCTGTTTGGCTTAACTTTTCATTCAGTTGTTCAATGTGATGTTCCCTTTTCTTCAAAAGGTCTTGAGAACAATCTCGCTGCTTTTCCAGATCAGCCAGGGCAAGCTTCAGTTTCTCTAAAGTCAAGGAATTCTCTTGCTGATTTATTTTTTCTTGAAGATCTCTTAACATGGTTTCCTGAGAAGTATTCTTAGCTATTAAAAAAGATATTTTTTTAAGTTGTCATGATTTTAATAAATATTTATTCTACAAGAATTCTAAACTCTCAAAAAAAAAACCCAAACAAACTAACAGCTTCTCAAGTCCTGTACAAACTGGCATTACTGCCTGCATACCTCCTTGAAAACAGATCGCCTGATAATTATCTTAGCTTATATAAAGACAATGGAAAATGGTCCTTTTCAGGATGGCAGTACATTTGTTTATCTCCTTTCTCAGCAGCTTAAGAAAGTGTTGTTGTATAAAATACCAAGGGATTATTTTCCTAAGCACATGAAACTTTCTTTTATTCTTTTTCCTTGTATGTGTTTATGTATATGCATATTTTTGCCCTTTGGAAATACTTATTCAAGGAGAGAAAAGTGTGACAAGAGCAGCACTAAAATGGAAATATCTCAGGAATACTATGGAGTATTCCAGATTTCTCAGAAAAGTAAATAACGTCTTCACCATTTTAGCCAAAAAATCCATAGGATCAGGCATAAGTACTAGAGTATAAAGTGTTACAGGGAATTATACTCAATATTTTGTAATAACTTATAAGGGGAAAAAATCTGAAAAAGGATATATATGTGTGTGTGTGTGTGTGTGTGTGTGTGTATAAAACACAGTCATTGGGCTTCCCTGGTGGCGCAATGGTTGAGAGTCTGCCTGCGGATGCAGGGGACGCGGGTTTGTGCCCCAGTCCGGGAAGATCCCACATGCCACGGAGCAGCTGGGCCCGTGAGCCATGGCCGCTGAGCTTGCGTGTCTGGAGCCTGTGCTCCACAACGGGAGAGGCCACAACAGTGAGGCCCGCGTACAGCAAAACAAACAAACAAACAAACAAAAAAAACACAGTCACTGTGCTGTACACCTGAAACTGACATGTAAATCAACTATACTTCAACTAATATATATATATATATCTTAATAGTATATGGTGCTATATATTAGTAACTCTCGAGGCCTACGTGTGAGTATCACTGGGAAGCAATATCCCCCCACATCCCAGCCCCTCACAGTGAGGGTGGTGCCTGTGAAGATGAGAATCATCAGGAAGATGTCACAAACTCCATTACCACCTGTCCTCTGCCTAAAAACTCCCCTCTGCCCACTGGCCCCTGCTAGTTGAGAATAACCACACTGCTTTCATTCAACAATGATGGGAAGGCTTCCCAAGTATGTTGAGGAAGAATAAAAGTTGTGAATCTCAATAGTAGATGAAAAAGGTAGCATGTATTATAAACTCAGATGTAACTAGAAATCATTCCCATTTTTAGCCCCCTAATCTCAGTCTACATACTGAGAGTGGAAGGCTGGTGGAGATAGCGCCACAGGGGATATCAGTCCACTTCGCGTGTGAGGACCTCAAACAATGATACTGGTGACCAACACTGAAAAACGCCCTAACCCTTTCTTTTCCTATAGTTTTCTTTAAAAAAAGCTGAAGATTGACATTTCTACCTCCTGCCATGGAAAAATTGAAAGCTGTCTTAGGGAGACTGAAATTTAAAAAAGAAAACAGTCACAGAGAAGTGTGACACCCATTCCACAAGTCAGGTTAAAAGAAAGAAATCCAAGATGTGCAAATACCTCAGGGGAGAACATAAATGTAAAGAAAGACTCATTCACATTTATATATACATAAATGTGAAATGAACAGTGGATTCATTTGGTGTATACAGCATCATTCTATGGTATACAGAGAATAAGGAAATAAAATCAGTCAAGTAAGCCATCCCAAAACAATGGTCACTAAGGGCTGGGAAAACATGCATTTAACATAGGATTTTCCATTATAAGGGAAATGGTGATGGGTGAGAAGATGCGCCGTCTGGATGTAACTAACAAACACACTCGAGACACAAAATAGCACTGAGGCGAGAGACAGCCCCAACAATTTACTTTTGTGTGGAAAATATTTACCCTTCTGGTTTCAAAGTGCTGAAAACCAGGCATCTGGGGACTCAGTGTGTTCCAATAAAAAAAAAAAAAGTCCAACTATCACTCTGGAAACGAAAAAGTGGAAAAGCAAAAACTTTTTCCACATCAACTGCAGACATCTCTCTGGGAGAAGATATGGAAAAATTCAAAGAAGCTTCTAATGATATCCATCCTCCCTCATGGGAACATCAGCCTAGAGAAAGAACTCAAAAACGCTACATTTACTCACCCCTCATTTCTTCCGCAAAGTTCTGGCTCTGACTCAAACGCTGCTTGGCCTTCTTCAGTTCTTCCTCCAGGTGGCAAACTTCTCTGGCCCTTTGCTCAGACTGACTCTTAAGGAGGCTGTTTTCCCTCTTCATTTCCTAAAGCACAGGTTTAGTTAGTTATCACCCAAGCAGATGCTCAAGCAACTTAGGACTTCTGCCTTGGTGAGGGTCCCTAATGGGACTGTGTGTGTATCTCACTAGGGGAGGAATCACACTTTCCCTTTGAGCAATGAAGTTACATAGTTTTACTTCAATAAAATGATTTTATAAATAGAAGTCAAAAGCACAGAATCCAAAATGGATGATAATCTTTTTACTTCGAGAAATATATTTTTTGAACTTTCTGGATGTCCCTATGGTTGTGAAAGTGTTCGTTCGTAAGGAAAAGCCTATTTACAAGCTCCCCCAAAACACAAATGCTCCAAGTCCCCATCACACCTGAATGATCAAATATATCTTTGTGGGCTTCCCTGGTGGCGCAGTGGTTGAGAGTCCGCCTGCCGATGCAGGGGACGCGGGTTCATGCCCCGGTCCGAGAGGATCCCACATGCCGCGGAGCGGCTGGGCCCGTGAGCCGTGGCCGCTGAGCCTGCGCGTCCGGAGCCTGTGCTCCGCAGCGGGAGAGGCCACAACAGTGAGGCCCGCGTACCGCAAAAAACAAACAAACAAACAAAAAAAACCAAAAAAAGTATATATATATATATATATATACACACACATATATATTTGCAAAGTTCTGAGGTGCTAACGAACCAAAAAATTCACGTGACAAATTTTGATGTTTCGTTATAAAACCATCTTAAGGTTCACTATTATGGGAATGTCTTTATGAGTAAAATTACCTTTAATAAATGTTCATTAAGAAAGTCTGCAATGTAAAGATGTTGGAATGGGCATTATGAAAGATGCAGCTACAAATTAAGAGAGTCTCTGCCCCCAGGACCAGGTACCCGCCAGTGGGGTACGATGTAATACTAATCACTTAATACACACCAAGATGCACTACATCCTCAAGAGAGATGAAGTGTCCTATGGGAAGTCAGAGGGCTGGAGCATGGAAGAATTAATTCTAGGTGGAGGAATCTGAGATTTCACAGTGAAAAAAGGTCCTTTGGGTACCTGATTAAATGAAGGACCCATGCATCGATGTGCCATAGAGTAGCAGAGACACATATGCAGCCCCATACTATTTTCTAGGGAGATCTGTCTATTTTTCTGAGTCTTAAAATGAAGCAATATTTTCATGCTGAATAAAAATGCTTCTTATTAACCACATGACTTGCATAATAAATATTATAAATCCTCTATCCATATTCCTCAACCTGCTGTTCAACCTTCAGTGACATTACTGGTAAGCTGATAAGTATTTCAACCTATATTATATGCCACCCTCTGGACCACTGGGAATTGGCATGTATCATTACAAACTGACAGAATCAAGCAACTCCAATCCTTGGTGGTGGTGGTGGGGGGGATTCATAAGCCTGACTTTAAAACACACACACACACACACACTTAAAAAATATCCCTCTGAAAAGCTGAAAAGTAGGGGAAATTTTTTAATCTTAAAGAAACAATTAAGACCCATCCTCCAAAACCCTACTGCACTGTTGGAAAACAGATGGCCCTGGCAATTCAGTGCTGGAAGCCTGCCTTCAATTATCAGTCTGGTTACTACCAGCAGATGGGTACCAACGTAGCAAAGCCAAATTCAAGAAGAGGGAGAATCTGGCTGGTAGAAAGTACTTGAAAACTTACTGGCAGCTGCTGTGCTCATGTATATATGTTCATTTCATCATCAAAATAAGACAGAGTCCGTTGTAGTTATATTTCTGTCTCCTTTGTCCTGATCCTACCTCCCTTCCATGAGCTCAACTGACAAGCTATCAAATTAAGAGATCAACCAGAACTAAAAGCCCGCTCCAACTCATCTCAAGACTGACGTTCATACCAGTCATTGTGAAATTCTGCAAAGAATGATCACTGAAGTGCAATGATGTTACTGACTTAAACTAGCATCATTCAACTAGAGAATCTATAATCGCTTGTTTGCTCTTCAGGCTCCAAAATAATCACCACTCAAATGAGATCACAGATGTGAAAGGAAAAATACCTTAACGTACTTTAACAAGGGTAATGGAGCATTATCAGTAGTGTTTCTTCCTAAAATTTAACAGCAGCTAGACGTGTGTGATCAATGCTAAGATCAGCTAAATGAGCTCAACATAAGAGAGTAACTAGAATGCAACCATCTGAGTTGACTTAGCATTTTTATTTTGCAACTTATATTTACTACCCTAAAAAAAAATCATCAAATCAAATGGCACGTACATCTGGAGGCGTGACAAGAAAGCTGACAAGACACTGTATGCAAAGCTGGGTGCATCCCAGTAGGAGGAAGGAAGGTGAAAAGGAGGAGAAGAGGTGGGGAGGGACCCCAGGAGGGAGGGTGCAACTTATGTTTATGTGTCTGTTCGTCTCTATCCATGTCTGTGTATAACTGGAGACATTTAAATGAATACTAAGCTCAATGAAAAGATTAACAAGTCTTTGTCTATTCTGGCAGTAGTTCCATAAATACTTGTTTCAAATGAAGAAATGTTCAGCCAATCCTGGGACCCAGCAGGCTTATCATGCTATGGCTATGGCCAACCCAAGAATTTTAAAAAGCCAGAATTTAGAAAATGAACATCTGAAAATGGAGCTGTAGGCTGCCACCCATCAGCAATTCATTTTCTGCACAGCTTACAGCCACTTAGGACTTGACTGGGTGGCTCATTGCCAACGATGCGTTAAGCATACAAGGATATATTCTCCTAGGCAGCTCTTGCAACCTCACATGATTTGCAGAGTTGGGCACTAGTCTGGAAAAACACAACAAAAAACCCTATAACCACAAGCCAGCCTTAGAGCTTAGTGAGCAATTCCAGCCAGATCAACTTTGGTTTAGGAGCAACCAGGGAAGCATCATTTCCTAGGACCAGACAAAACAAATTTCAGTTACTGTGTGGCATTTCATGATCCCATCCATGAATGAAGCTTAATACGTCCCCTGCTGGGCGAAGTCTATATGGTGAACCAGGGATGGATGCAAAGGATGTGTTTTTCCCCTTCCACCTCATCATTCTTGCCTGCCAGACCAGGCCCCTTACCGGACCCTGTTGTAATACAGGTCCCTACGCTCGGGAAGGTCCCCAAGCAAGTGTTCCCTCATTTTGGCAGTCAAACGATGGTATATGATTGCCTAACCCCAATGCTATGGGGTTGGCACTGGATGCTGGATGAGCAGCTTATCTAAACCTTCCATTCACTTTGATACTAAATGCTAACTTTACCCTTGATTGGGCCATTAAATCACATTTCCACTACTGATAATTTCTCACTGTGAGCAGCATATTAGTTTGCTAAACATGGACAAGGAAAATTTCAGTACAACTGTCTCATTTTTTTGATATCCAAAACCTATAAGCGTGCTAAACTTGTTTGTACTTATAATTAGATACAGAAAGATACCCAGCACGATAAGACTAGAATGGGCTGCAATTTTATATGTGAAAAATCTCAAATGCCCTTTCCTTTGCCCAACCTTTCTGTGCCTATGGGTGAGAGCAAACAGTGGTAGCATCAAAAAGTTACAACAGTTGTGAAGACCAAAGAGCCCTTATGTGCTTGCCGGGCACGGATCTAAACATTTGACACACAATATTTACGTTAATCATTAATGCAGCTCTGGAGGGTTAGTATTAGTCCCCATATGCAGATGAGGGAAGTCAGACTCAGAAATGGTAATCACTGTCCCCAGGTCACACAGCAGGGAGGTGGCAGAAAAGTGATGCAATTTCAGATCTCGCTCACTTTAAAGTCACCAAAATTGTACCTACAAGTTATACCACCAGTCTAACTGGGTAAATTGCTTTTCTGATTCCAATCCCAATTCAAACTGCAAGAGCCAGCGAAACCCTTTGAATTCTTGATATCATCCTCAAAAGAAGGCACACACACAAAAATGTAAGTTAAAGACAAATACTAAATGAATTCCCTGGCCCTGAGCTACACACCTCCAATGACTGCCCTCACTGGACACAGAAATCAATGAAATATTAAGTGCAACATGACGGGCATTTAGCTAGAGTTCATGGTGGACAGCTCCACAGCTGACAAACCAGGCCCTGCAGGGATGCATGAGTCTTCAGAAACACCTGCAAGAAATGTCCAGCCCACTATGGAGCCTTCGCCAAGCAAACCGTTTGCAAAGTGTTTGGACCCTCTTAACCAGTCGATCGATTTTACAAAATGTTTCCACCAGGCAGCCAGTGGAGTCGCGGGAGAGTTCCTGGCTGAAAGGGAAGCTCACAGAGGGAGGAGTTCAGTGCCAGTCTGCCTGTGGAAATGTTAGCAGAAGCATCTGTTGGTTGGTCCCCACTGGCCAAACGGCGAACATTTGTTTTGCTGAAACAAACGGTTTCATTTAAAAACGTTTGCTGATGAAACCATCATCTGATATGAAGTTTTCTTCCACTCGGGTTTCTGGGGCCGTGGCCTCCTCTCTCCAGCAGTATTACCCCTCTGAGGCTATAGCTGCTTTAACAACCTCTTCTTTGCTACTGACAGACGTTCTGATTTTATAACCATAATACACTCCTTGAAGCTGAGGGGATAAATATATTTAGACTTGCCTCACCTGGATAAATCACTGTTCTTTACAGAGAACTTAAAAAACAAACAAACAAAAAAAACCGTACAATCTAAAAAGTAATTGCAAAATAGTTAAAAGATTAGTGAAAACAAATTCTTTCCTGTGACATTTGCTGGAAAAGAAACCCCTAATGTTCTGCGGTGCTTTTTCATAAAACTACAATGTAGATTTATGACTCTATTCATACTGTTTCAGTCTATTAACTGTCCCTAAATGGTTCTTAATTAAGCCCTTTAAAATAAACTCCAAGCAACTAAATATATTCAGAGAGAAGCAAATTAAAGTAAGTACGGGGACCTCCCTGTTGGCGCAGTGGTTGAGAATCCGCCTGCCAATGCAGGGGACACGGGTTCGAGCCCTGGTCCGGGAAGATCCCACATGCTGCGGAACAACTAAGCCCATGTGCCACAACTCCTGAGCCTGCACTCTAGGGCCCACGAGCCACAACTACTGAGCCCGTGTGCCACAACTACCAAAGCCCGTGTGCCTAGAGCCCATGCTCCGCAACAAGAGAAGCCACCACAATGAGAAGCCCGAGCAACGCGACGAAGAGTAGCCCCCGCTTGCCACAACTAGAGAAGGCCCGTATGCAGCAACAAAGACCCAACACAGCCAAAAATAAATAAATAAATAAAGTTAAGTACAGATAAAATCCTATTGGTAGAAGCAACATCAGGGTACGCCCTGTACTCCGTGCCATTGGGAAACCTCACCCACAATTTTGTATCATTACCATGACTCTCCAGAGACACCGTCATGGGAATTTTCTGGTGATCAAGTGGTTAAGACTCCGTGCTTCCACTGCAGGAGGCGCGGGTTCGATCCCTGGTGGGGGAAGTAAGATCCCATATACCATGCAGCATGGTCAAAAAAAAACAACAAAAAAACCCAGCAAAGACACCATCACCCATGTCTGCACACACTCAACATGAAAGTTAATGTTGACTGCTGAAGCCAGAGTAATACAATTTACAATTACTTGAGGTTTTTATAACAATATTAAATCTAGAAACTCTTTATCTGTAAAAAATTTTATATTTAAGTCTATCACTTTGTACAAGGTTTTTAATATTTGATGATGCAAAAGCCAACCCTTGGAAAAGGGATTTAAATTATACCTCCCATCACCAGTTTTGTTTCTTTCCATTTAGAAAATCCCTTGCTTTCTTCCATCCTTCCACCTCACAGGTGGTCTAAAACAATCTTAAGAAAAAACAAAAGAGTTGTACATGGTCTTAATATAAGTCATGCTTTCCTATAATTGCTAGATGTATATTAGTAAGTTATATCAGAATAGAAAGTGAAAAAAAAAAAACCACATGTTCTATGTCATAGATTTTATACAAAACACTGTAATATATACTTCTGGCAAATTAAAAACTAAAATGTAGCTATAATAAACTACTAGAAAATGGTATAGAAATTCTTTAACCCTCCCACTTCCTCCTGTACAGAAGTTGACAAATACTCTTCTCTACCCCTCACTTACCTCACTGCTTCTCCTCAGCTCATTTTCCTTGGTCTGACTCGCCTGTAAGGTCTGTTCAGTTCTACTGAACTTTTCCTTAAACTCTTCCAATTTTTTTTCCAGCTGGTGCTTTACAGATGTGACCTACAAGTAGAAAACAAAGCAAAGCTTCCTTTTTCTTTACTTTTTAAATAACTATGTATTCTTAAAGAATAAAAAGGTCATGGAATATAATAATTGATATCATCTATTTTGGTTGAGACCCACTATACATAACAGCTTAATAAGGCCCTAGAAGTTGAACTTCAAATACCGTCATGTCAACCTGTGACATTACTTGGCAGCAGCATATGTCGATGAAAAAGGCTGGGTTTGAGGAGGAAGCCACAAGGAAAACAATTAACCACAAAAAAATAAAACAACTAAATAGTAATAAACTAATTTTAAAAAATGAGATAAGAAATAACAAAAATTGAGAAAACAAACTGGGAGAACACATTTGCAATAAATACAACAGAATAAAAACAATATTTCCAAAATACAACACATAAAGCATATCTATGATTCAATATACAAAGAGGCAAGCCCATTTAAAAAAAGAGCAAAGGACAGAAACAGAAATGTTATACAAAAGATACAAATGGCAAATCACCTTCTGAAAGAAATAACCTCAATGGTAATCAAGAAAGTGTGAATTGGGAATTCCCTGGCAGTCCAGCAGTTAGGACTCTGCGCTTTCACTGCTGAGGGCCCATGTTCAATCCCTGGTTGGGGAACTAAAATCCCACAAGCCTCAGGGCGCGGCCAAAAAAAAAAAAAAAGAAAAGAATGAATGACCACATTGCTTCTTCTGACAGTATAAAGCTCTGGATATCTAGTGCTTCCACATTGCAGATAGAGCAGGAAACTAAACAGACGAGATCCTGTCCTCGTGGAAAGATCTGAGTGATGGAAGGAAGATAATATCTTTCTTAATTAATTAATTAATTTATTTTAGGCTGCATTGGGTCTTCGTTGCTGCGTGCAGGCTTTCTTTTTAGTTGCGGTGAGTGGGGGCTACTCTTCGTCGCAGTGCGTGGGCTTCTCATTGCGGTGGCTTCTCTTGTTGCAGAGCACGGGCTCTAGGCGCACGGGCTTCAGTAGTTGTAGCATGCAGACTCAGTAGTTGTGGCTCGCGGGCTCTAGAGCGCAGGCTCAGCAGTTGTGGCACACGGGCTTAGTTGCTCCACAGCATGTGAGATCTTCCCCGGACCAGGGTTCGAACCCGTGTCCCCTGTATTGGCAGGCGGATTCTTAACCACTGCACCACCAGGGAAGCCCCAGAAGATAATATTTAAATAAACAAATAACTCTATTATATGTCAGGTGATAGACCACATGGAGAAAAATAAAGCAAGGTAAAGAAACAGAAAGTACCTGAGGGCAAGGGTCTATGTAGTGACCACGGGAAGATGTCATTCATAATGTGACACTGGAGCAGCAAGGCTTCAGATAGTGAAGGCTCACACCCTACAGATCTGTCTGGGGACAGAGCACCCCCAAGAGCAAAGCCCAAAGCTGCCACTTGCTGGGTGTGTCCCCCCACGGCAAGGAGGCCATGTGGACAGGTAAGCAAGGGGAGAGTGGGAGATGGGGTGAGCGGGTAAGGTGGTGGGAAGGCCACCTCGGCTCCTGCATACATTTGGAACGACCCGACTCTTACTCTGAGAAATGGGGAGTAACTGCAGACTTCTGAGCAGAGGAGTGACATGATCTGACCAATACTTGAAAAGACTCCCTCTGGCTGCTGATTGAAAACACACTGAGGAGGAAGGGTGGAAGCAGGGAGACCAGTTAGGATGCTGGTACAGAAACCCAGGTGAGAGATGATGTGTCTTAGACCACATATAGAGCTGGAGATGGTGAAAGCAGTCAGATCCAGTATAAAACATAAAGACAGAGAAATCAGGTTTATTCTTAGCAGGGAGGTATGGGGCACATGAAAGGTTTCTGGGGTAGCCAACAAGATTCTATCCTCTGACATATATAATGGTCACAAGAGAGGCATGCCTTATAGTAATTTATTGTTGTACGTTTGTTCTATATAGATTTTGTGTTCTAACACACAAAAAAGTTTATACTATTCATATAATACACACATATACTCATGCATGCAAATATACATATGCACAGATATACACAAATACACATGCACACACACACGTGTGTGTGTGTGTGTGAATAAATAAAGGTAGAGCCAGCAGAGTTTTAATGGATTACTTTGAGGTGTTGAGAGGAAAAGAGGAGGTGAAGATGACACTGAGGTTTTAGACTGAGAGATGTGAAGAATGGAATTGCTATTTACTGGGACAAGGAAGACTAAGCAAAGAACAAGTCTGAAAAAAGTTGGAGTTCCATTAATAACATGTTTCAAGTGTGAGACGACTATTACATGTGTGACTGGAAATATGAGATGCACACCCACAAGTCTGAAATTCAGACCAGACATCCAGGCTGGAGATATAAACATGGGTGTCATCATCACATGGATGACACAGAAAGCCATAAAAGCAGATGAGATCATTTGTGCAGGGAGTGTTAAATAAGTAAATTATAATTTTCAGTGCTTTGACTATTTGGAAGCATAAATACTTGGGATAGCTCCCAGATGGTGGCATGACCAAGAACCACTGGAATATCAGAGACGCCCACAGACCTTCAGATCTGAGATCCTCACTTACTGCCCTCCTTCTCTAAACAAGAAAACCCAGACCCAGAAAGGTTCAGTTTGCTCTCCACTTTGATATGTAAGGAAAGTGAGGATAGAGCTTTTTTTTTCTTTCTTTAAAGGTATCGTATGTCCGCTGTGGTATAGAAATGACATGTATTAAAAAGGGGGTGGGGAGGTTAAGGAGGAGGGAGAAATCAGTTAGCACCCTACTTTATCCAGTTCAGCCTGGAGGATGTTGTGCATGTTCTTGGCTTGCTGTAGCTCCTGGGTGAGCTTGGCTTTCGTCTGAGTGAACTCTTGGTCCAGGGTTTGGAAGGAACGCTGTTGACGGGAGAGCTCCTAAAAAGCAAAAGACAAATGCATCAAACTGATGCTGGTTAACAAGGGAGATCCTAGGGCGAGACCCATTCTTCCCCCAGGCAATGCTCTTCTGTAAGAGCAGAAGATTATGGGAGCCGGTCTGCGACTACCTGATGATTGATATAGGCAGCCTTAGCACGGGTCCCGGGCATCAGATCCGGGTCTCTGAGAGGAAGAGGAAGGAGTCCGCCAGGAGAACACATGGAAACTGGCCTGTTCCCGCCTCATCCCCGACTTAAATGAATCACCTTTGTTCTGAAGTATCCAGGGGCAAAAGAGTAGAGCCGAGCTGTAGCCGGTCACAACTCGGCTAAGAAATCAACACACTCAAAAATGGAGTTTAAAATGTCAAATAGCTTATGCCACTGACCACTGAGAATGACAGGAAGGAAATGCCACCAATTAACTTGGATAATCACACAGGGACACCAGGTTAACATTTCCAGTCACTCTCATTGAAAGACTATAGACCCATTTCAAGGCTAACTCACCTGAAACTGATACCAAGCCTTATGCAAGGGCATCTTCAGCCCTAATTTGTCTGCCAACTTCATTCCCCTCCCCATCAATTACCTTCCTAATGTATTTGCCAACTCACAGCCTTTAAAAACACCTGGTGAATGTAATACAATTTCCTTTGCAACACAGAGTGTTTGAAATAAGAAATGCAATCCTTTCCTACTTGGTGTCAAATTTCAAACAAATCACAAAATGTGGATAAAAAAGAACATTCTAAGTCCCTTCTCCAGTCAAAAACTAAAAGATGGAAAAGTGTGAAGGAAAATATAGTGCCTTTTCCGCACAAAGCATTTCCCCTCTAGTGGAACATCCCAAATAATGACAGACACTCCTCTTTTCAAATGATCAAACTAGGAAATGCAGACAAGAGCCTTCTGGACAAACTCCTCATGAATCCATTTACCTTACCTCTTGGAACTCTTTTTCTTTTTCCTTGATTTTCTGTTCCAGAGAACATCTGGCACTCTCTGCATTTTGACGCTGACAACTCAAATCTTCAGTCAATTTTTTCAGTTTTTGCTCCAAAGCAATACACTAACAACAAATTAAGACACTCAGTACAAAACAAAATTATTCTTGGAAAGAAGCAAACATTTTGAATTTTAGAAAAATTAGTCCCATGATCTGGTTCAAGTTTAACATAGTGTTTTGACATTTTTATTTCATAAAAAGTTGGGTTTAAAACAATTAGTCAAGTACCAAAACCATTACAATTATTTTAGCACACATAAAATTTATATTTGGGAAATATTAGCAAGGATGTAAAGCATTAGACCATTTAAATAAATACTTCATAACTTGTGCCATGAAAAAAGAAATCAGCATGTCTGAATAATGATTCACCTAATGTTTTTTTGTATTTGCTTTTTTTTTAAGAAGATGTTGGGGGTAGGAGTTTATTTATTTTTGCTGTGTTGGGTCTTCGTTTCTGTGCAAGGGCTTTCTCTGGTTGTGACAAGTGGGGGCCACTTTTCATGGCGGTGCACGGGCCTCTCACTATCGCGGCCTCTCTTGCTGCGGAGCACAGGCTCCAGACGCGCAGGCTCAGTACTTGTGGCTCACGGGCCTAGGTGCTCCGCGGCATGTGGCATCCTCCCAGACCAGGGCTCGAACCCGTGTCCCCTGCATTAGCAGGCAGATTCTCAACCACTGCGCCACCAGGGAAGCCCTCACCTAATGTTTTGTTGCACGGGAATGAGAGGTTAAAATGCAGTGATGTTGGGCTTCCCTGGTGGTGCAGTGGTTGAGTCTGCCTGCTGATACAGGGGACACGGGTTCGTGCCCCGGTCCGGGAGAATCCCGCACGCCGCGGAGCAGCTGCGCCCGTGAGCCATGGCCGCTGAGCCTGCACGTCCGGAGCCTGTTGCTCCGCAACGGGAGAGGCCACAACAGTGAGAGGCCCGCGTACCGCAAAAAAAAAAAGCAGTGATGTTGACCTGCGTAATTTAGAGGCTATAAAATAACCAGAGGGTACCCATTATCCTCATATGATAGTGTTTTTCAAGGACAACAGATTTTGTGGGAAACTTAAATATTAATATGCATCTTTCCACAATGCTCCCACTATGCCATTTTAAATGTCTGGAGGTTCACAGCACTCCAAAGAATATCACAACGGGTTTTAACCAAGCTGCCAAAGGCAACATGAAGAACATGCATTTGCCTTTTTACATAGCTAGTTATCTTTTTTTTTTAATTGAAGTATAGTTGATTTACAATGTTGTTAGTTTCAGGTGTACAGCAAAGTGATTCGGTTACACACACATACACATATGTTCTTTTTCAGATTCTTTTTCATTATAGGTTATTACAAGATATTGAATATAGTTCCCTGTGCCTTACAGTAGGTCCTTACTGTTTACCTATTTTATATATAGTAGTGTATATCTGTTAATCCCAATGTATCCCTCCTCCCACTCTCCCCTTTATAACCATAAATTTGTTTTGTATGTCTGTGAGTCTGTTTCTGTTTTGTAAGCAGGTTCATTTGTATCATTTTTTAGATTCCACATATAAGTGATATCAGGTGATATTTGTCTTTCACTGTCTGACTTACTTCACTTAGTATGATAAGCTCTAGGTCCATCTATGTGGCTGCAAATGGCATTATTTCATTCTTTTTTATGCATAGCCAGTTATCTCTAAAATAATTTTTAAAACATGAACTACATCAAAATTTAGGATGCTCTTCTAAAATTAAATCTTCAAGTGTTAAAACCCATTCCTCTGATGCTTCCCTGTGGTGTTCAAATCCTTGAACTGCCCTACAAAGCAACTCTAACTTCCCAGGAAAGAATAAGAACAACTCACATTAGTGGGGGAGAATTCCTGTTCCAAAAGAAATGTGCCCCAATTTGGCAAATCTCTCCACTAATGTATTTCTCTGAGACTCATTATAGTCCGATTTAGAACTATTAGAACTATTAGAAATTTAACAGAGAATTCAGAGGAAACGAAAACATTATGTAAGACTTTCCTGGAAGACCAGACACCAACTATTAACTAACCAAAGATGAAAAGATAAAGCTGGTCTGATTTTGCAAATATCATAACTTTAAAATACCGGATTCAAAAAGTAAAATATTGAGCAGTTGTTCAAATTAATCCACTGCTTTGAACATTAAGACACCTTTGTCATTAACCTTATTGTTCTTGAATTTTTAAATCCCTAAGGAAAAGTATGAAAGAAATTATTTCTAATAATAATAAATATGAACTCAACAAATATGTCTAGCACCATGCTAGGCACTGGGGATATAGCAGTAAACTACTCAGACAAAAATCATTGCCTAAATGATGGTCTAAAATTTTGACAGGGACTTCCCCAGTGGCACAGTGGTTAAGACTCTGCGCTCCGAATGCAGGGTGCCCAGGTTCAATCCCTGGTCAGGGAACTAGATCCCACATGCATGCCGCAACTAAGAGTTCACATGCCACAACTAAGGAGCCTGTGTGCCACAACTAAGGAGCCAGTGAGCCACAACTAAGGAGCCCCTGAGCCGCAACTAAGGAGCCCGCCTGCCACAACTAAGACCCATCACAACCAAATAAATAAATAAATATAAAAAATGAAATAAAATAAAATTCTGACAATTTTCAGGGGGAAAAAAAACATGCATGGCCCAGTAGATGAATGAACCCTTGGCACCCTCTGCTGGCACTCCGTCAAACTGCAACATATTCCACTATAGGATCTCAGGATCAATCAATTCTTTCTTATTAGAAACAGTAGCTTAAAAAAGAGCCTTTAAGAGTAATTTATATTTTATTTAGATTATTTTTTATGCTGATATTTATGATGCACAATCCATGTGCAAGTACCTGGCCACTAGGTGTCATGAATGCTCCATAATACTCTAAAAAAGGGTCCAGAGCTCAAGTCCTTTAAAAATATACAGCATATGACCCTGGAGACTCAGTGCTCTGGGCCAATGAGCTTTTAGCTGTAAAATACGGGTGCTGAAGTCTAGCTTTGCTGCCAGCCCCAGCACTCTGTTTCTACATGAGTTCAAACCTTGCATCCCACACGGTTTGTAAATACTTGGAAAACAAGCATACGAGAAACAGCATATGTTCACTAAAGCACATGGTATTGATTTTGGCTAAATTAGCTCCATTTTATTTAATAGGTAGTTCTAATGGTACATCAGGGAATAGCATAAACAAAGCATAATCTGATTTCAGCAACATATTGGACAAGGTCATATTATCTTTAGAGACAAGATGGAGAAAGGTGGACTGAATTTTCAGTTAGGTGGGTTTGTAATTTACAGGAAGAAAATGGAATACAAAAAGCATTGAACGAATGAGTCTTAAGAACTTGGAGAAGAGCCTCCAACAAAAAGAAAGCCAGAGCTATATTCTCAGCACTGTCCTAGTCAAAAATTCTAATTCATGATCTGGTAAGAAGAGACTTCATCAAATATGCTAGTCAGTACAAGGATTTGGTGACCTTGTCACACCAAAACCAACAAGACAAAATGTAAAAGGATAAGTATAATTCTCTTATATGAGAAGGCGTGACTTGGCAGAAATGCAACTGAAAATGAGCTTCACTGACAAGGAACTTTATTGATATAATAATAACAATTATTATTATAAGTTCACCATGTGCCAGGCACTATATGCCAAAACCTTTATAAAAATTATCACAGGTACTTCCCTGGTAGTCCAGTGGTAAAGAATCTGCCTTCCAACGCAGGGGACGCGGGTTCAATCCCTGGTCAGGGAACTAAGATCCCACATGCCGTGGGGCAACTAAGCCCACGTGCCACAACTATTGAGCTTGCGTGCCTCAAAGAGAGAGCCCACGTGCCACAACTAGAGAGAGAAAACCCGCACACCACAACTAGAGAGAAGCCTGTGCACCACAACGAGAGAAACCCAAGCAGACCACACGCCGTAACGAAAAGATCCCACATGCCTCAACAAAGACCCCGTGTGCCGCAACTAACATCCAATGCAGCCAGAAAAAACAAGGAAAATAAATAAATAAATATTTTAAAAAAATTATCACAAACTTTACAGCAATCCTATGACAAAGCCATTATTATTAACACCATTTTATTGATTAGGACACTGAAGTTCAGAAGTTAATTAAATAGCTCCAAAGCAACACAATTGGGATGTAGTAGAGCCAGGGTTTGAATCCAAGTCTTTCTAACTTAGAAAACCAAATTACAAACCCAGACTGCACAAAGAGAATAAATATATGGATCAAGGGAGATCATGTTCCTTCATACATCTAAGCCATAGTTACCAAGAATTTCTTGGTGCAAAGCACTGCACTAGAAGAATTCTAAAAATGAACCTGGACTACCACTTCCAGGTAGATGGAAGAGATGAACATTTCCCTCTACCTCCCACCAAGAATAATCCAAAACCTTGCACATTACATTAAAACAAACATAAAAAAGCTCTGAAAAAAGAGAAGAAAGAAGATTAACAAGAGACTTTGGAGCCCAAGGAAAAACAAGACAGTGCTGAAAGAAAAAAACTGTTAACCTTTAGAATCCTATACCCTGCAGAAATATCTTCCAGGAATGAGGAGGAAATCAAAACATTCCCAGACAAAAGAAAATTTAGAGGATTTGTAACTACTCTAAAAGAATGGTTAAAGGATGTTCTCTAAACAGAAAGGAAATAATGAAAGAAGGAAATATGGAAGGAATCATGAAGGAAGGAACAATAAGTTAATGAACAATAAACATATATACAATAGGCTTTCCATCTCTTCTTCAGTTTTCTAAATTACGTTTGACAAGTGAAGCAAAAATTATAACACTGTCTGATGTGGTTCTAAATGTATGTAGAGAAAACACTGAAGGAAATTATACTATAAATGGAGGAGGGTATAAGGACAAAAAGAGAAGTAAATTTTCGATAATTTATTAGCGTTGATAGAATGACAACACCAATAACCTGTGATAAATTGTATGCATATATACATTATCTAAAACAATCATTATAAAACTCTACCAAGAAATACACTCAGAAACGCTATCAATAATTCAAAAGGGAATTCTAAAAAGTGTTCAAGTAACCTACAGGAAGGCAGGAAAAATGAAAGAGAAATGAAAAATGAAAGAAATAAAAAACAAAAAATAAGATGGAAGACTTAAGCCATGACATATCAATAATTACATTGAATATCAGTGATCTAAATACACTAATTAAAAGACAGATAGTGTTTCTAAAAGGGAATAGTGTTTTAAAAGAGTGGATTAAAAAATACGACCCAACTATACGCTGTCCACACAAAACTCACATTAGGCCTATTTTTTAATTTATAGTTAGGTCATACTTTTTAATTTAATAGCATAGATAGGCTGAAAGTAAAAAGACAGAAAGAAATACATCTTGAAACATAAATCAAAGGAAAGCTACAGTGGCTATATTACTACCAGATAAAGTAGACTTCAGAATAAAAAAAATTACCAGAGACACTGAGGGCTATTGCATAATGATAAGGGTCAATCCACCAAGAAGACATAGCAATCCTAAATGTGTATGGACCAAACTACAGAACTGCAAAATAAGTGAAGCAAAAACTGATAGAACAGAAAGGAGAAATAGACAAATCAACAATTATGGGAGACTTCAATATCCCTCTCTCAACAATTGCTAGAGCAACTAGACAAGAAATCAGCAAAGATACAGAGGAATTCAACAAAGAACGTTAACCAACAGGAGCTAATGACACTTTTAGAACATTCCATCCAACAACAGAATATACATTTTTTTCCAAGTGCCTATGAAACATATACCAAGATAGACCATATACTAGGCCATAAAACCCCCACAAATTTAAAAGACCTGAAATCATAAAGTATATTCTCTGAACACAGTGGAATCAAACTAGAAATCAATAACAAAAAGAGAAAAAGCTCCAAACACTTGGAAACTAAACAAGGTATTTCTGAATAATCAATGAGCCAAAAAGGAAGTTCCAAGAAAAAAAAATTTTTTTAGTACATTAAAGAATAAAAATTACAATACAATATATCAGGGACTTCCCTGGTGGTGCAGTGGTTAAGAATCCGCCTGCCAATGCAGGGAACACGGGTTCAAGCCCTGGTCTGGGAAGATCCCACATGCTACGGAGCAACTAAGCCCATGCACCACAACTACTGAGTTTGTGCTCTAGAACCCACGAGCCACAACTACTGAGCCTGCATGCCACAACTAGTGAAGCCCATGTGCCTAGAGCCTGTGCTCTGCAACAAGAGAAGCCACCACAATGAGAAGCCCACGCACTACAACAAAGAGTAGCCCCTGCTCCCCGCAACTAGAGAAAGCCTGTGCACAGCAACGAAGACCCAATGCAGCCAAAAATAAATAAATAAATGTTTTTAAAAATTATTTAAAAAAATACAATATATCAAAATTTGCAGAGCACAGTTAAAGCAGTACTGAGAGGGAAATGTATAGCATTAAATGTCTGCATTAGAAAAGAAGAAGTCTCAAGTCAGTAAGCTAAGCTCCCCACCTCAACAACCTAGAAAAAGAAGAGCAAAATAAACCTAAAGCAAGCAGAAGGAAATAACAGAGAGGAAAAAAAATTTAAAAATCAATGAAATTGAAAATAGGAAATAGAGAAAAATCAATGAATTAAAGAGCTGACTCTTTGGTAAGATCAATAAAAGAGCAACAAAACTGTCAAATTCCTAGCAGTACTGACAAAGAGAAAAATAGAGAAGACACAAATATCAGAAATGAACAGGGAATAAACCTGACCTACAGACATCAAAAGAATAAGGAAATACTATGAACTCCACATGCACAAATTTGACAATTTAGATGAAATTTCCTCTAAAATCACAAACTAACCCAACTCATCCAATGTGAAGTAAATAATTTTAATAGCTGTGTAACTATTTTAAAAATTGAATTTATAATTTTAAATCTCCCAAAAAAGAAATCTCCAGGCCCAGATAGTTTCATGGAGAATTCTACCAAATGTATAAAGATGAAATAACACCAATTCTGCACAATCTCTTCCGAGAAGAGAAGGGAATGCTTCCCAATGCATTTTATGAAGCTAGTATATTACCTCTGATACAAATACCAGACAAAGACAGTACAAAAAGAGAAAACAGTTGAACAACATCCCTCACAAATATAGACACAAGAATCCTTAACAAATTATTAGCAAATAAAAGTCAGAAATATATAAAATGAATTATACACCAAGACCAAGTATGGTCTATTCCAAGGATGAAAGACATTCAAATATCTGAAAAGCAATCATTGTAACCCATTATATTAACAAGGTATTATTTTATATAACTACACGAATCTATAATTATCTTAAAATAAAAAGGATTAATTTGAAAAAAAAGAAAGACAGAAAGAGCCTGTTCCCAGGAAGCAAATAGAAGATACAGGTCTACCTACTACAGTGGTTTTTACCTAGAGATTTTATTAAAGGTAAATTCCATAGGCCCACTTCAGACATGAGTCTAAGAAGATTAATTCTGCAAGGTTCTCAGTGATTCTGACAATTAGCCAAGTGTGGGAACTACAAGAGCTAGAACATAAATAACGACAATAAAAGGGTCATAATGGGGATGGAAGCCAGGAGAAAAGACCTCACCGCACTAAGAAATGAGAGAAGGAGCTCACAGGATGGGGAGCATGTCAAGAGTATTCCAAGAGGCGGGTATGCCAAGCAGAAAGGCAAATGTGAGCAGAACACTGACCCAGACACAGATTAGGTTCAAGAAACACCAAATAACTGCAGTTGGTCCTAGAAGATAATTCGTTTTGCTCTACGCTTTTCTCCATATAGCACACTATCTACGTGACTGGTACATCTACGTTACGTCCCCCATTATGATGAAGCTCCACAAGGGCCATTCTTTTTGTCTATTTACTCACTGCTGCATCCCCAGGTCTAGAACAGTGGCTGACATACAGTAGAAGGTCAATAAATATTTGTCAAATGAGTCAGTGAATGAATGAATAATAGAAAAAAGAGAAGAAAAGACTAGAGAGGTAGGTTGGGGGCAAAGCAACAACAACAACAACAAAGACAACCCCCAAATAACAGCCTATGAAGCTTGGCCTTAATTAGAGCCTTAGATTAAATGGTAGGAGTGTATACACTGGATCCCAGGAGTAGGTCTATTTAATTCTATCGTATGTCCTAAACCTCTTTTAAAGCTCCATGACTTTAAGTGCCTCTTTTATATATTAGGCACCTGCCAGGCACTGTACATACATTATCTTTATTCTTCACCACCCTCTGAGATATAAAAGAGATCAGTGACTTGCCCAGGTCCCTTGGCTGGGAAAATGTGCAGTCCGGATTTGACCCCAGATCTACCCAACTCTAAAAGAACTTACTGTTCAACTGCATCAATACTGCCTAGTATATAATAAGGTTCATTACTAATATTTATTTCACAAGTCTAAGTGCAGAGTACTCTTTCCAAAGAATGATATGGGAAAAAATGGAGATTTATCAATAACTCATGAAAAGTCAAGTACCTTGGTTGATGCCTGGTCATACTGTGCAGTTGTTCTCACCAGTTCATCCCTGCTTTTGTTCAAAACTTTCTCTTTTTCGTTTAATTCCGCTTTTGCTTTCTCCACTTGGAGTTGGAGTTCTTGAAGCTTGTTCACTTGGCCTTTCATTTCTCTTTCTTGTCCTTGCAGACGTAGTTCCAACTCACTAATCTTGCTCCTTAGCTCTTAAATCACAAACAAAACCCACACTTCAATTAACATATATTTTTCACAAAGACATTTACAACTAAACTCAGAATGTATCAATGTTACTCTGCTCTGAAATCTTTGGTGAGTCAAACATAAATCAATTCACATTAAACAAAGAAGCTACCTTAATTGGATTTAATTTCAATGTTTAGTCTTTATTGTTATTTGTATTCAAAAACCCTACAGAAAGCAGGAGAAACAAATTTTCATAAGTTTTCACAGAGAAACTTGGGGGAGCAGAAATGTTTTTCTAAAATCGTGAATAGTATCTTATCGAGACTGCAAAAAGTGTACCACATATAACAGCCTGCACTAAAATTACCACTTGGTTTTATACACCCACAAACTAATTTATTTTTTGTGCCCATATCAATGCAAATGAGTGCTAAGCAGTGAAAAATTCACCCTCCCACATTCTCTAGTAGCTTGTCCTCCAGTAAAGAGCAAGACAGTGTGAACCTCCTCTATTGCCAAAATTAACAATTTTTTTTCATTTTTTTCCCCACATATACACAATATTGGTTCCAATGGCACTGGCCATGTGACAGGTCTCACCAGTGCACACAGATGGTGATTTTCAATCTACCATAGCACTGGAAATTATCATAGTCTGCAGACTAGATTCCAAAACACCACCTGGCACCCTTGGCTGTCAGCAGCAGCGTGGTGCAGCAGCCAAGGTTACAGGTTTCTCCCATACACACAACCTGGCAGCACACAGCAAAGCTCTCCTACAGACACATGCCACACCTCTGGCCAAAACTGGCTTGTTTCATGGGCCACAAAAGGAGCCAGGGGAGAGCTGTGGGGATTGTCAACTGTAACCCACCTACTTGCCCCACTCTGGAAAGTCAAAGCCACTCACCCTACTTTTCAAGTCTTCATGGCACCAGCTTTATAGTACAAATAAAGGTACCTTTCCAAATGGTGATATCTTTTCTCATTATCCCAAAGACAGTATTTCACATCACCAGGCTGGGATGTTGATCACTGATGGGTCTAACAAAACACATGAGCACTTTCTAGGGCTAAAAATGTCTAGAAATTTCTAGACTTCTAAAATTATCTCAGGAAAATTTAATTTAGCTAAAGAAGTTACCTTGATTCTGGGCTTTGAATTGATCCAAAAGATGAGAATTGCTAGAATTATCACAGAAACTGCTATTAGCATCTCTATTCCCTATTTGCAAAGTTGATCTACTCAGAGTCACTTCTTGTTCCCCAGAAAAACTAGATGCAGAGAAATCTCTCCTAATTGGAGTTTTTAGAACATTGGATGAAAGACGACTTGGGGTCTTTTCTTGTTGCCATGAGAACACAGATGATGAAGCCTGATGTCGGGCAATGTCCCGGTGATTCATGGTGCTTTGGGGAGTAGCCTGGCTTGCTTTCTGTAAAAACAGAAACTCTTTAGAGCCCTTTAGAAGTCAAAATATTTAAGACTATGTAGTAGACTCACAGACATAAAAAAGCAAACTTATGGTTACCAAAGGGGAAAGCAGTGGGGGTGGGAGGGCAGGTAAATGAGGAGTTTGGGATTAGCAGATACAAACTACTACATATAATATAGATAAACAAGGTCTTACACACAGGGGACTACATTCAATGTTTTGCAATAAATTATAATGGAAAAGAATATGAAAAAGTATATATGTATATATAATATATATAACTGAATCACCTTGCTATATACACCTGAAACTAATACAACATTGGAAATCAGCAATACTGCAATTAAAAAAAAAAGATTATGTACTTATTTTCAAATAGAACATAAAGCCATGCCAAGAAGGTAACACTTCCACTGTGTACCAAGAAAGACCATTCATCAAGTCAAGGGAACCACTGGGTCCCAATAACCAGTGATGAAATGTTCTAATGGTCAGACTTGGCACTGAAGGGTGAAATCAGTACCATCTGAGGCCCAATCTATTTTAAATGGGCTCAGTTTTTGTATTTATTCTGCATCCCTCATATACTTCATAAAAACACATGTGAGTACTCACTGCCATTTTGAATTCTGAAATTTGATTTTACTTTGCCCCTCCTTGGTCACCTCCCCCTGTAGCTTTGCACACTGAGACTCAAAATTCAATACTAACCTAAAGAACTCCTTCAAGAATCTCACATTCCACCATAACACTCTCCCCCAAAAAATGTCGTATGAGGTATTTTTTATTATATAATACACATTTGTGGATTTTCTGCTGTTTTGAACTCTTCTTTTTGTTCTTCTCTCTGCCTGCATTCTGAAAACTATCAAGGTGTAGCTATAGAAGCTGAGTTAATTTTGTTTTTTTGTTGTTGGTATGCGGGCCTCTCACTGTTGTGGCCTCTCCCGTTGCGGAGCACAGGCTCCGGACGCGCAGGCTCAGCAGCCATGGCTCACTGGCCCAGCCGCTCCGCGGCATGTGGGATCTTCCCGGACCAGGGCACGAACCCGTGTCCCCTGCATCGGCAGGCGGACTCCCAACCACTGCGCCACCAGGGAAGCCCAAGTTAAATTTTTGATAGCAAGGGCTTTTCTTGCCACAGGGAAAGGTTTAAGGCTTCTGGAGACTCATAGTCCTCCACAAAATAACTCTGGGAACAGATGTCAGGGCCAGAATTGATACCAATGACTGAACAAAGCACATATTTCCAAGTCAGACCAGAGAATTATTGTTTAATTTTATTCATCTTGTAAGCAATGCCTTTGCTACATATCAAAACCCTGGTGATCTCAAAACAAGGGTTAAAGGCGTAAAAAGAATTTAAATTGTTAAAGCTCTAACAGGTATTTTTTTGATCCTCAGTATTTAAGGCGTCTACGTATAAATTCAGCCTTAAACTGTTTGCTAAGTTGTGCCATCTCACCAAGTTCATATGTTTAGAATTGTGCCATTAAGTGCCAAACTGGAATTTTTTAAAAAACAAATAACATCGGGCTTCCCTGGTGGCGCAGTGGTTGAGAGTCCGCCTGCCGATGCGGGGGACACGGGTTCGTGCCCCGGTCCGGGAAGATCCCACATGCCGCGGAGCGGCTGGGCCCGTGAGCCATGGCCGCTGAGCCTGCGCGTCCAGAGCCTGTGCTCCGCAACGGGAGAGGCCACAGCAGGGAGAGGCCCGCGTACCGCAAAAAAACACAATAAAATAAATAATAAATAACATCGTGCACAGAAATGCGAAAGGTATATTCTATAGACACCAGGTATTTTCTGGGTCAGTCCTGAAACTAAAAGCTGGGGTTTCCAAAATACGCATTTTGTTTATTTTATTGATGTTAAACAAATCTTTTCACCCACCTCTCTCTGCTTTTTTTACCCCTATCAAAATGTAATTTAAAACACTTGTCAGCAACTTATTTACAAGAACTGGGGAGATTACGTTGATAACATTTTCACCTGAAATAAACAGTTCATTAATAATGACCCCCAAACCTCACGTCCCTGGTAGCAATCACCACATTCCATCAGAAGGCCTGAACAGGAAGCAATCGCCTCCAGGTTCCAAAGCTAGTGGGTGTCAGTTATGACTCTGGTCCCACCCTCTTGAAACTTCTTCTTTATCATTAGATCTTAACAGAGAAGTAATTACATTACCAGAGTTTCCACGGAATTCGGTGAACATTTAATATTTAGGGATAAAGTCACCTCCCCAATCTATTTTACTCTACTCTTACCTATTTTAAAATTTAAAAATACCATAACCAATGAGCCAGGAACTTTATTTTCTCAGTGTAATAAAAATGTGCCAGCCCTATGTAAAGCAGATTTTTCTCTATCCTTGTTGCATCCTATATCCAAGTACTTCTTCAACTGCATACTCTATTAAAAGGCCCATAATTAATTTACCTTTGCCTGCAAGGCTTTCACCTCTGCCTCTAATCTTTTTCGTTCTTCAACTTCTTTATTATATTTTTCTTTTAGATCTTCATATTTGGAACCTAAACACAGACATTGAAATACAGTTTTACTTCGATCACTGATTTTGCAAAGAATCATTATGATAGATCGCCTAGAAATGAGTATCTTAGTACATCAGATAGAAAGAACATTTTGGTTAAGGCAACGGATACTGATCAAATTACTCAAATATCAAAATACATGGAAACATAGGTGTTTTAAATATTCCAAAACTGAATTATGTTTTAAAATACCATAGGATAAAGTGAAAAGTTTAAAGGCTTACTGATGGCTCAACATAGTTCAACAGATACAAAAATGTATATGTAACTAATGGCTGCTTTTTTTTTAATGCTAAAATTAGAAGTTGAATTCAAAGTTGAATGAATTCATTTCTTTGGCAGAATTAAAATCTCAATAAAAGAGCTATTTATACAAAGGGAAAATATCCTTACCACTATAATACTGGCTTGGTGTGAGTGGAGTTGCAAAAATTTTTTGTGGTGTAGTGCATGGACTCAGAGAGACATCTGCAGACTGTGCAGCTTGTTGGCTTCTTTCAAGTTCAGATTTACACCTGTGAGAAAAGGACCCGAGAGGATGGCAAATCAGAGCAACAGCTGTAGAATACCAACACCATACATTCTCAGAAAGCGATAAACTTACAAAAACACCAACCCTCTAAGAATTCTTACCACTTCATTTGTCCGACAGACATTTAATAAGAACTAATTTATGAGACAGTCCTTTGTCTTCAAAGGAACTCAGTCTAGTTAGGAAAACAGAAATATAGACCAGTAATTACAATGTGATAAAGACGATAATGAAGATCTGTAATAACCACCACAGTAGCAAAGAAGAGTTGGGAGGGTTGGGACACATTCCAATGAAATTTTATATTCTAGGCCAAAGAAAGACACAGTGCTACAAAATACCAGAATTTCAGAAACATAGGAGGAAATTGGAGCATGGGCTCAAATCATAAAACCGGATGGCATTACTTATAATATTGTCATTATAAAAACAGAGATTTGGGGCTTCCTTGGTGGCGCAATGGTTGAAGAGTCCGCCTGCCGATGCAGGGGACACGGGTTCATGCCCCAGTCTGGGAAGATCCCACATGCTGCGGAGCGGCTGGGCCCGTGAGCCATGGCCACTAAGCCTGCGCATCCGGAGCCTGTGCTCCGCAACGGGAGAGGCCACAACAGTGAGAGGCCCGCGTACCGCAAAAAAACCAAAAACAAACAGAGATTTGATATACATATCACGTCTTTTGTGATATTTTTAAAACACATATTAAAAATCAAGTTAACGTAATGCATCTAGAAAAGATACTGGCAGGAAACAGATCCAAAGAACTGGAGAAAGTGAGCTATATACAGTCGTCCTTGGGATCTGTGGGTTGTTGGTCCCAGGACACCTGCAGATAACAAAATCCAGGGATGCTCAAGTCCCTTATATAAAACAGCAGTCGTACACTCAGCCCTCCATATCTGTGGGTGCAGAACCTGTGGATACAAGGGCCGACTGTATTGTATATGTGTACAGAGTATCCCTACCATTTCAGTTGTAACACCCTTCAGAAGCAAACCTAAGAGAGGACTCAATTCCTGCAAGTCTCCAATGTCTCTGAGTTTAACTTTACACAAGAAATAAAATGAACACCCTAGTAGAATGGCTAATGATGTGCACCATTCTCTTTGCCAAGGACACATTACTCAAAGCAGGGAGTGAAGAAAGTAGTGAAGAAAGTGCCTCAGTGCCCTAGCTCTGCCTGCTCCAAATTCAATCTGGGAAGGAAGAAGCAATGTATGAGCTGAAAATGGCTGCTCAGCAAATCAAATTGTCACATTCGAATTTATAACAGGTAAGAGCCCTCCAACAGAAATGTTGTATTAGCATGAAAAAAGTAACAAGAAATAAATGAATTTAATCTTAATATTTAACTCAATATTTTCCATACTGTAATTTCAACTTATAATCATTGCAAAAATCATTAATAAGATATTTTACATGTTTTTGTACTAAATCTTCAGAATTTGGACTGGGTTGTGTCCTTCCAGCACACCTCAATTGACACTAGCCACATTTCAAGTGTTCAACAGCCACACGTAACCAGTGGCTACCATATTGGACACTGCAGGTCTATAGACTTCCAAAGGTGTAAAAAGGTTGGTAAAACTCCAGAGATGAATTTTGAAGAACTTTGCAAAACTTATGTTTCTTTGCCCTCTCAAATTCACATCTTTTCAGTAAAAAAGAAAAAAAAAAAGTTTATTAATTTTAACTATTAAATAAAAGTATACCCTATTATTTTTATAAACCTTTGTATCTCCTGTCTCCTAGGGAGAGAAAAAACACAAATCACCGCCACCAAAACAAAACAAAAAAAACACTAAATTAAGCTGTTTTCTCCTAGGTCTAATTTAACTATATGAGATTGGTAATATTCACCAGATTTTGTTTGTTTTTGTTTGTTCATTTTTTGTTTTGTTTTAAAAAATAATTTATTGAGGTGAAATTCACGTAACATAAAATTAACCAGATTGAGTGAACAATGCAGTGGCATTAATTACACTCACAGTGTTGTACAACTACCATCTCTATCTACTTAAAAGCCATTTCTATCATTCCATAGTAAAGCTCTTTAACCATTAAGGAATTTCTCCCCAGTGCCATCTTCCCCCAGTCCCTGACAACAACCAGTCTGTGTTCTGTGTCTATTATTCACCAGTTTTTGACCAACATTTCAAATGTTCAACCTAACTTGTTCAAGATGTACCTGAAATCGGTGGCCATTGATGGAAAAAATAAGTTCCTGCCCTGTACCGGAAGGTTACCAGTGAAAAATTTTAAACTATACTCAGGGCTTCCCTGGTGGCACAGTGGTTAAGAATCCGCCTGCCGATACAGGGGACACGGGTTCGAGCCCTGGCCCGGGAAGATCATACACGTTGTGGAGCAACTAAGCCCGTGTGCCACAACTACTGAGCCTGTGCTTTAGAGCCTGCGCTTTAGAGCCTGCGAGCCACAACTACTGAAGCCCACGTGCCACAACTACTGAAACCTGCGTGCCTAGAGCTCGTGCTCTGCAAAAAGAAGCCACGATAATGAGAAGCCTGCGCACCGCAACAAAGACCCAACACCGCCCAAAATATTAAATAATTAAAACTATACTCAATAGTTATTGTAATCTATAGGTCTTATACCCTTAACAATTTTTATACTATAGAAGAGTATACTCAATAGTTTTTATAGTCTAAAGTTTATACAGTTTGTAAACTTCTATAAACATCTATATCTATCAACATCATAGATAATAAAAATATTTTTAAACTAAATGTGCTATGAGGGTATCCTAATCCCATGATGATAATAACTAACAACTGATAATAATGATAATATTAATGCTAACATTTAACCATTGCTACATGTCAGATACAACCATGAACTTTATATCTGCAGGCATTGCTACCAAATGGCACTTTTCAATGAAATAGGGAAATGTATACAAAAGCATCTTTTTCTCAAATGTTAAAAAATACTAACATTTCTGTCTAAATTAAATTAAATTATTAAAACCAATTAATAAAGTAAATTATTAAAACCAATATTTCTAACGTTGGCAGCCAAAATGTTCTTTTCAAAGAAATAATTATTCTAGCATACTGAAGTGAGCTTCCTACTTCCCGAGCACCTGCTTTCCAAAACAAATGCCTCTCTTTCATTCATTCATTCAACAAATATTTGAGGACCTACAATTGCCAGGCGCTAGGAATACAGTGATGAACAACACAGACCAGGATAGAGTTTAGGAAAACAAAGAACTCAACAAGACAGAAATTTATTTATCATTCTAACATTGCAAATTATAGATAGCCACCTTCCCACACGGATAGGAAACAAAATTAGAAAAAGATTTCTGTGCACTTAAATTATCAGCTTCACCAAAAGACAAGCATATAGTTGTCCCTAACAATCTACCTGCAGAAGATTGGTTCTAGGACCCCCTTGAATACTAAAATGTGCAAATGCTCAACTCTCATATAAAATCACATAGGTAGTATTTACGTATAACCTATGTATATCCTCCTGTATACTTTAAATCATCTCTAGGTTACTTATAATACCTAATACGATGTATATGCTATGTAAGTAGTTGCCTGCACGCAGCAAACTTAAGTTTTGCTTTTGGAACTCTCTGGAATTTTTTTCAAATATTTTTGACCCTTGGTTGGTTGAATCTGTGGATGCAGAACTCATGGATATGGAGGGCAAACTGTAATTTTTAAACGTTTTAACTTTCAAAAGTATGTTTCCTTTGTAGGTAGAATTAAGATTGCAGCTATGCCAGGAAAAAAAATTCTTGGCATCAAAATATTTATTAATTACAAATGGAAAAACAGTAACTTTATCATGCAGAAACCCAGATAAACACCCTAACAAGCGATCAGTTTAAAAGTCAAATTAAATCATGTACACTCTGATATGATGCATGTCACTACTGTACATGTCACTATAAAGGTGTGTCACTACCTCTGTGGTATTCTTACCAAAAATTCATAACCTCAATCTGACCCAGTGATTCTCCATCGGGGATGAATTTGCCCTCCCAAAGGACATTCGGCAATGCCTGGCAACATTTTTGACTGTCAAAATTTGGAGGTGGTGCAAGTGCTACTGGCATCTAGTGGGTAGAGGCCAGGAATTCTAAGTATGCTACAATGTAGCCTACAGGGCAGCCTTCCACAACAAAGAATAATCCAGTCCAAAATGTCAATTCTGCCATTGTTGAAAAACAGCAGACAAACCCAAATTGAGGACTATTCTACAATAAAGGAGACTAGTGCTCTTTAAAAATGTCAAGGTCACAAAAGACAAGAAACCATCAGAGCTTAGAAAAAAAAGTAACTAAGACCCAGCGCAACCAAATAAATGCTAAAAAAAAAAAAAAAGTAAGAAAACATCAACTAAATGCAGTGTGGAATCCTGGATCAGATCCTGGAACAGAAAAAAGCCATTACTGGAAAAATGAGTGAAATTCCAATAAAGTCTGTGTTTAGTTAATAGTATTGAATTAATGTTTATTTCTGATTTGGTCATTGTACTCTGGTTATGTAAGATGATAACTGTTTCTGGAAGTCTAAAGTTATTTCAAAACAAAATTTCTTCTTAAAATTTTTGGGTGTATATTCATGGAATTAACAATAGGGCAATTTGCTAAAGTCTTTTTTGCTTTTAGTGTTTATCACTCCTTGATATTTTGACAAAATTCCACTACTAGAACAAGAAGATTCCATTTATAAGCCAGCAGTGCTCAAGTCCCATTAAATTTATTTTGAATAATGCCTCTAGTTGTTTGGGGGATTTTTTTTTAATGGAAAAGTAGTAATAAGCACCTTTTTTTATTGCCTAAATATGTAATTGATATTGGTGAATTGATTATGTAATGCTTAAGATGGAAGATGGGTCTCTTGGATGGGGACCTCAGTAGGAAAGTCTTCTAGACTTCACTTCCCTCCTCTCCAGCTGAGATTCCATGGCACCCAACTTCAATCCCTCTCTTCCAATATCCTCAATTATTCCACTGTCTTCTATCCCATCACCCTCGCCCAAAAACCCTAAATCGATCCTCCTGTATACCTTCTTAGCATTTATATGCTAAAGAAAGGAAAAAAAAAAAAAACTCATTAAACGCTATAGATTGGTCCCAGTATAAATTCCTGGCCTCCAATCTCAACTGAGCCCTCAGTGCTCCTCAGTCGTTTTGAAGTTCCCTAGTTCTCTGATTCTCTACAACAGCTTTTCCACGCAGAGAAAACAGAAGCCATCAATATAAGCCATGCTTTAACGTCCCTCCATTTTTTCAGTTAACCACTGTTGATAGTTTTGGTATTATTTATTATTGCATACCCTAGTAACAAACACAGTGCCTGGCACATGAACCAGCTTAATAAACATATACTGAATAAGTAAATGAATAAGCTAGCAACCATTTAATGAATTTATATAGTACTGAGCCATGCAACAATAGGACTGAAGCATATAAGAAAAGAATTAATGTTCCTCAAATCATTGTTCATTCCACTGGAAAGAAAAAATGTCAATGTGTAATAATTACACCATAAAAGGAAAAGATAGCCACATCTGATGAATATATACAAAGACATCTATAATAAATACCATTCCCAAAAAAGTTACCTTTTAAGTTCCTGTTCCAGTTTTTCT
This sequence comes from Monodon monoceros, assembly GCF_005190385.1. Lineage (NCBI taxonomy): Eukaryota > Metazoa > Chordata > Mammalia > Artiodactyla > Monodontidae > Monodon > Monodon monoceros. Next base: position 41,206,069 of record NW_021703774.1, on the reverse strand, counting down.
ATTTGCTTTTTGCTTGAGTTCAGTTGTCCTTCTTGGAAATTCACTTGTGACTCCTTGACTTGAAGTTCATGAGAAATCTTCTGCTTAGTCTTCTCCAGATTTTCACATATTTCCATCAAGCTTTGGTTCTCCCTTTTCAGGTTTGCACCCTCAGCTTTTTCATTCTCAACCTAATGCAGATTATTCAAAAGGAACTAGGTCTCTTACTCATGAATTTACCAAATAGTATCTGTTAATCTAACACTGATGACTAAGTTTCTGAGATATGGTTGAAAAAGTCCAGAAGTAAGTGCTTGATGTACACCGAAATGTTAGATGATCTCACTTTGAAGCCTATTGATAGAAAAGTTTTGCAAAGTCATGTATTACAGTCTTTGGTTAGGGCTACACAAACCCATCCTAGAAAGAGAGGCTTTAATAGGCTTTCGAGAATTAAAAAATCAAAAATAAATCTTATAAACCCTCCCTTAACTATTCATTTTCAAGTTCAGCTGCTAAAGCCAGTTACTGTAAGAAACTGAAAAATTCTCCCACTAGCAAAAACATTTTAGGAGCAGTAATTGTATTACTATGGGTTGGCTAATGCAAAGATACGAAAGAAGAACTATTTAAGTTTCCATTTACTAGTCCTGGAGAGAGGTGGGAATACCAAGGTGAAAAGCTCACTCTCAGAAAGCAATATCTATTTGGACTGCAAAGTGCTCTAATATTGATCCCAGATTCGGAGCCAGAGATTTTCGGCCATTTTAGTGCAGAATGCAAAAGCAATGCCCAATTCTTTGTCCTAAACAGAAGTGAAAATGGAACTCAGCAGCCCTACACATTAGCAGGTAAGCAGAAATGAAAACAAAGAACGGAGAAAATGAGGTAATTAAAATAAAAATGACTCAATAGGGGAGGGGACTTCCCCTGTGGTCCAGCGGTTAAGACTCAGCTTGAGCTTCCACTGCAGGGGGCGCGGTCCCATCCCGGGTCGGTGAACTAAGATCCCACATGCCACGCGGTGTGGCCAAAAAAAAAAAAAAAAAAGATTCAATAAAGGAGAGGAGGGGGGATTACCACCTGAAGATGGCAAAATCATTTTTCTCTAAATTGAAAAGACGAAGACAAAACCATTCGTCCAAATAACGAGATAACAGTTTTAAATACCAGCATTTCAGTGATACCTTCTGTTTTTGCTTCTGCAACGCAGCCTCCAGGGTTTCAAGTTGAAACTGCCTTTGCTGCCTTTCTTTTTTCAGTTTGTCGAGCTGTCCTTCAAGCTCTTGAATTTTCTGAAGAGCTCTTGTAGGCAGGCCTTCCTTCCATTCTTCCAAAGCCCAGCTCATTTTGCTCTCCTTTATTATTCAAACATTTATAAATAAACTGAAAAGAATAAACAACCTGTTGGTCTTACTATAGTAAAAAGAAACTTACAGTCTCAGAGACTAACTAATCTACATAACCACCTCCTAGAATCAAGTTTCAAAACTTCATGTTTCAAAAGATAACAAAGTATAACATCCATCTTCTCCACCCTCTGCAAGGTGACTACTAATAACTGACTGTGAAGTGTCAATAGTACACAGTATGCTTGTTTGGCTTCCCCTTGCTTTCTGGTTTTCTTATATCTCATTTTTGACTCTTATATGGCTACCTGCTTTCCACCACTCAGCTTGTTTTCATTGTACAAGACATGAATATTTTGCTATAAGGTTTCTGGTGAAATAGGTCTTACAGGACAAATAAAATGCATGATAAGTTACTTTGCAAATGCTCTTCTTTCCTCTCTTCATGTCATTAATTCCCACTCATACTCTGTCCCTCTTCCTCCAGGAAGCCTTCCCTGAGGACAACCATCATAATCTGGTCATATCTCCCCATCAGAGTCTCTCATGGCACAGGTACCTCCTTTTCCTCCCAAGAGGTTATCATTTGTTAAGTCAATGCATGCATGAACAAAGGGTGAATGACATACTAGCACTAGAAACACTGCAAAATGCAGTAAAGTCATTCTCCAGACAGACCCTGACCAGGAATCAGGTATATAGCCTTAGTGATTCAAATCCCTGCTCAGCAGCCTACAAGATGCGTGACCTTGGGCATGTTATTTAACACCTCCGTGCCTTGGTTTCCTCATTTGTAAAATGCGAATAATAATGGTGGTGGTTCCCTAAAGCTTTAGAACAGTATCTCCTGGTAAGCTTTCCATACATATTAGCGATTGTATTAGTCACTAAAAACGCTTTTTCATTTGAATACTGATGCCTATGGCACCAAGATAGAAATGGCCTACCTCTTTCTCAGACATATCTTAGAAAATTTAAATCAGCTGGGAGAAAAGTATGGCAATTATTCTTTATTCATTAGCCTTTAGAACTTAAATGAAAGAAAAAGCATTCATTTTCCAGTTCCTTTAGCAACAGGATGAGAATCCGGTTTTTACTAAATGAAGTCCACAACCATTTTTAGCGTTTTGTTTCAGTCGACTTTATCAATGACATTTTTTATCAGAACAATTAATAAATAGTTGATGAAAGTACTAAGTATAATAAAACATTTTCCAAATATTAAAAGAGAAGGAAGGGTCTCAGAAAACACATACTTTAGTATCAAGCCTTGGAGAGCTGTTTTCTCTGCCATTCTCACCTCCCACCCCACCCTTTTAGTTCTTTGAACACAACATCTTAAACTCCATTCCCATTTACCCAAAAACTACTTAAAGGAGTCTCATGCCGCTCCACCAACAAAGGACAATTTACACTGCCCCAATAGGCTACTCCTTCTATTCCAAACTAGCTTGCTCATTCAGGGGTTCACGGGTGGGTATATCATACCTCAGAGGCACACAACTACAACTCCTAAACAATTCTGCCAGCCACTGAAATCATGACATCCATACACCATAGCGAACAAAATATTAAAAGGAGCAATTTAAAAAGATGATAGAGATGATGGAAATAAACAGAAGGAAGACTGGCAAGTTAAATGCTTTTCCATTTCCAAAGTCTAAGACACAGCAACAAATAAATGGTTAAAGCAATCACCAGACCCAAGCTAATTTTTATTAGAGGGGACTTTGACAGATTAAGGCATCAACCATTCAACAATCTCTATGGAGCCACTGGGAGAAAAGGACAAAAAATGCAATCCTCAAAGATGTGAGGGGCAAAGGGATGGGAGTGGGGGGCGGGGGTGGGTGATGTAGAAAAGCCCTGGATATCGAGGTTCCTGCAAAAAAGATCTGCAGGACTATCCTCCTTCCAGAAAATGCTGTTTCTATCTTAACCGTGGGGAGGACACTCTCCATGCCCGAATCACTCAACCCCAGAAAGTGCCCGAGGAAGCTCTTTTGTGACCTTGTGACTTGCCCACCCCCGGCTCGGCAGGCCCGTTTTGCGCTTTCCCTTTATCAGAATTCCCCATCTCCACCAAGAAACCCAAGTTCCCGCCTAAAGTGCCACCGCGGAGCCTGTGAATGAAAACTCTGCCTGCTCCTCTAGACCAGGCTCAAAGTCATTTATTTCTGAGTCCTCATCCCATAGCGGAGCTAGGAACACAGGCGCAGCCAAATGAACGTGGAAGGCGTGAGAGAAATGCTCTCGCAACTAACAATAGGCACACCAACCTGCTGCCCGGATCAAAACCCTCAAAACTAAAGTTTGCATTTCCTCCACGCAACAAAGGACCTATGTCCAAATTTCAAATAGGCGCGGAAGGCTGCTAGTAAATACCTGCTGATCTCCCAAGTCTTTTACCGTACAAAGGAGGAAATTGATCCTCCAAAGGGCAAGCCCGTGACCGAGCAGGGCCTCCGGACACTAGTGCGAGCCCATTTTTACCAGAAGCAGAGGGGGGCCGACACCACAAAGAACTTGGCCCGGGGCCGATTCCCCAGTTCCGTCAGAAGGGAAGAGGCGGCGGCCCGCTGCACCTTCAGTGCCTAGGAGGGCGATTCCACAGGCATCCCCGCCCAGTAACCACCTGCAGAAGGCCAACAGCTCCCTCACTCCCGCCGCCAGAGCCGGGACCCAAGCAGAACGCTCACCTTGCAGGCAGAGTCGGGAAAAACCCGACTCAGAGAGTCGGGCCCTAGTACAGCCGCCGCGGGCTGGAGCACAGATTCCAACTCAAACTGCCCGCGACCGCCACCCGTTTTCGATTCGCTCGCTTCCGGCCCAGACCAAACTCATCTCAAAGCCTATTGGTCACTGTCATCAGCTGTCAGCCAATCCGCTTCCGCGCACTCGGAATGCCGCCTTTGATTGGTCCTTTCGGATGGATTTAAAAATCAAGCCACCAAAAAAAAAAAAAAAAAAATCAAGCCACAGGAGCAGAGCGGCCGGTGCTGGTGCTACAGGGTGTTTTGTTGTGGGGAGGCGGAGTCCACGTGCTTTAGCTGAGGCTGGGAGGCGTTATGAACCGCTCTTTCTGCAAAAGCCAGGGAATGGGCAGACTGATTAGGAGGGTGAGGCCTATCGGCTACAGCCCGCGGGAGTGAGCTGTCTGGTGAAAACTCAATACTGTACACACATATCTACTTATTTATTAAATATATAACTTAGGACATAAATACTAAGTACTGTGCTGCCATGTGTTCTTCATCCCGTGTCATTCTTAACAATTCTTTGAGGAAAATATTCTTATTTTTATTTAAAAGTTAACTGAAGCACATAGAAGCTAAGTCATTTGAAATTGAACCTAGAACATGCAGGATCTCACTCTTAACTGCTGTTCTCTATTGATCATATTCTAAAGAGGTGATTCTGAACATCTGTTAGCTGGGATTCCAGGGGAGAACACTGTAGCCAGAAAAATCGTCGAAACAGGATGCAACCTCTCCTTTTCTATGAAACTCACTAGTACTGTGGGTATTTATGTACCCGTTTTATTTCTCTCAACTAAAAGTAAGCTTCTAAAGGCAGGAGCAAAACAATGAATTGTTAAGTTAATATATCTCTGATGCTGTTGTCTTCCTCAATAGATTCCAATCTTTCTGTCTCCCTCTCTTTATCTTTTATTAGACCATTCCTGCAGCCCCTTACCTTTCACTGAAATTCTGCTCATCCTTCAGTACACCATTCAAATGCCACTTTCTTCTTAAAATTTCGCTATTCCCACCCACCCCTTAGAAATAATAATTTCCTAGGCCTTTCCTAGAGCTTGGTTTATACTTCACTTTTAGGATTTTTGCCGTGTCTTATAATAGATGGGTAGATAAATATAGTTATACATATAGATATCTATGTTTACGTCTGGCTCCCCTTCAGACTCAGAAATTCCTGTAGATTAAAATCTTTTTAAATTCATCTTTGCATCCCTAGTAACTCCCGAGTAATTTTACACATAGAACTTAAAAATAAAATTATCTTGGGAAGTAAAACTGCCAGCTGGAGAAAGGCCTTGTTCTCCAGTCTCCTTGAAGCCCCAAGGAGAGAGGAGGGAGCAGGTAAGGGAAGAGAATTTTATGAGACACTCTCCCTTATCAGTCTAGTATCTGGCTGTTTGGGGATTTGAACCAAATTCTGACGCCAACAACAATTCCAACTATGTTGCTTCCCAGGGTAATTATTCAACTATGTATTAGCTGCCTAAGGAAAACAGAACTAGAAAGATGTGTAATAGAGGATTCTCAAGGTTTAAATGAGAAATTTGCAGTTACTATTCTTTCATTCATTACTAAGCGGATGTCTATTAGCGACCACTGTATAGCCAAGCTTTGTGCTACACTACTATAATAAATAATAAAGAAATACATTCACTTCTTGGACAAGGGAATTATGTGATGGAGACTATTGTAGCAACTTCAGTGATATTTCTGTGACTTAAATTTTATGATTCCCTTCCCCTGCCTCTATTTTTCCCCAGCTTTGTTTTTGGCTAGCACCATAACTAGAGGAACTGATGAAATAGCAGAGGATACTGAGGCACAATTGTTAAAGAGGATTAATGAGTCACCGTGGTATGCAATCCAGGTTGACAAGTCTACCGATGTTGACAACAAGGCAACAGTGCTTGTTTTTGTGCAATATATTTTTCAGGAGGATGTGCATGAGGATATGTTATGTGCACTATTGTTGCCAACCAACACCACAGCTGCAGAATTATTCAAGTCCTTGAATGATTACATACCAGGAAAACTGAATTGATCATATTGTGTCAGTATATGCATGGACGGAGCAGCTGCCATGACTGGACGGCTTTCTGGTTTCACTACTCGGGTCAAAGAGGTCGCCTCTGAATGTGAGTCTACAGACTGTGTCATCCACAGAGAAATGCTGGCTAGCCGAAAAATGTCAACTGAACTTAACAGCGTTTTGCAGGATGTGATTAAGTTGATAATGAACAATTATCAATATTATTATCAATTAATATTATCATGTATTAAAATACATGCCCTTAGCTCATGTCTGTTTGCGCAGCTCTGTGAGGAGATGGACGCAGAGCACACACGTCTTCTCTTACACACAGAAGTGAGATGGCTTTCTAAAGGTAGATCACTGGCCAGAGTTTCTGAGTTATGAGAGCTGCTCTAGAGATTTCTTTTAGAAAGAGTCACCACTGGCAGCACATTTCAGTGACACAGAATGGGTCGCAAAACTTGCTTACTTGTGTGACATATTCATCCTGCTCAATGAACTCAATCTGTCACTTCAGGGGAGAATGACAACTGTGTTCAAGTCGGCAGATCAAGTGGCTTCATTCAAAGCCAAACTGGAACTCTGGGGGTGATGAGTGCACATTGGGATTTTTGACATGTTTCAAACATCAGCAGAGATTTTGAAAGAGACTGAGCCAGGGCCTTCTTTCTCCCAGCTGGTGCATGATCAGCTATCTCAGTTTTCAAAAGACTTTGAGCGTTACTTCCCAACCACAAAAGACCCCCGAACTGGGAAGGAATGGATCCGTGACCCATTTGTGAATAAGCCAGGTGAATCGACTTTGTCCGTCCTAGAAGAGGATCAACTGCTTGAGATCGCAAATGACGGTGGCCTTAAAAATATGTTTGAGACAGGGCTTCCCTGGTGGCGCGGTGGTTAAGAATCCGCCTGCCAATGCAGGGGACACAAGTTCAAGCCCTGGTCTGAGAAGATCCCACATGCCACAGAGCAACTAAGCCTGTGTGCCACAACCACTGAGCCTGTGCTCTAGAGCCCGCAAGCCACAACTACTGAAGCCTGTGCGCCTAGAGCCCGTGCTCCATAACAAGAGAAGCCGCCGCAATGTGAAGCCCGCGCACTGCAACAAAGCGTAGCCCCCACTCACCGCAACTAAAGAAAGCCCGTGTGCAGCACGAAGACCCAACACAGCCAAATATAAAAATAAATAAATGTAAAAAAATATATGTTTGAGACAACTTCAAATCTTCATACGTTCTGGATTAAAGTCAAGTTGGAATATCCTGAGATTGCCACAAAAGCACTGAAAAGCCTGCTTCCATTTCCAACATCCTATTTTTGTGAAGCAGTTCCTGTTACACAATGTAGTGATTCGATATTTCTACACATTTCAAAATGATCACCACAATAAGTCTAGTAACCATGGATGTTTAACTTTTTAAGAAACATCCTCAGTCTTTTCCAAAGTGGTTGTATATTTCACATTGCCACAATACATGAGTGTTTTATCTCTGATCCACATCTTCACCAACATGTGGTAGTCAGTCTTTATGTCATTCTAATTGGTGTGTGTATTTCACACTGGATTTAATTTGCATTTCTCTGATGATTAACGACATTGAGCATCTTTTGACATGCTTATTATTTAGTTGTATATCTTGTGACGTATCTATTAAAATATTTTGTCTATGTTTTTATTAAGTTGGTCTTCGTATGATTTCCCATATATTCTGGATACAAAGCCTTTGTCAGATATATGTCCATTGTTTGTCTTTTCAATTTCTTGATGATGTCTTTTGAAAAGCAGAAACATTTGATTTTGATGGAGCCTATTCAATTTTCTCCTTTACACATCATGCTCTTTTTTTGATAAATCTCTTATCCCAAATTTGCAAAGACTGTTTCTTCTGTTTTCTTCTGGAAATTATATAATTTGAGCTTTTGCATTTAAGTTCATGATTCATTTTGAGTTTATTTTTGTGTATGGTGTGAAGTTAGGGTTAACATTTACATTTTCCCATATAGAGATCCAGTTATTCTACCACAATTGGTTGAAAAGGTTATCCTTTCTTCATTGAAAATTAGTTGAATATACAAATATGGATAGATTTCTGCCTCTCTATTCTGTTCTACTGATCTATATGTCTATCTTTACACCTGTATCACAGTCTTGATTACTGTAGGTCTTATAGTAAGTCATGAAATTAGGTAATGTAAATCCTTGATTTACATTATGATCTTTTTTAAATTGTGTCATCTATTCTAGGGACTTTATCTTTCAAAAAAATTCAGAATAAGAATATTAATTTTTCTAAAAGCCTTCTGGAATTTTGATTGGGATTATATTCCTAGGTGACAGATAAATGGCCAACACACTTGGGTTTCACTTGATTTATATTACCAGAAATATTCAAGCATTGGCCCAGCAGAAAGCTGAGAGCCACTACTGTGCAAAATCAAGGCAGGGCCCTGCGTCTGGCCATATAATCTGCAAACCTAATAATACTAGAGATAACTGTGGCCAATAAGGCCAAGCCTCTGGCAAGCCTCAAGGAGAAATTCATTGCACAGACTCCCCAGCATCCTGGAGCAAAGCCATGTTTCCTCCAGTAGAGAATGACTCACGATTTGAAAAAAGACTCCTGATGTGCTACCGGCTTTATTAAAGACTGAGCACCTGACCTTGGAATATCAGGTTTGTCCATCACTAGCTGAGTATTGTCAGATCCACCAAGTCAGGGGTTCTAGTGGGTGCAGCAGCAAGCCATTCTATGATGGAGCCCAAGCCACAAATAACTTACATAAATAAGTGGCCGCAAGTCGCCTGTTCTGTTTCACCAGTGCTTTGTCTCAATGCACATCTATGGTCTCATTGTGGGTTCCCCAAACAAGCCAAAGAGGAGAAAATGCCTGATCCTCGTTCACAGATGGGTTGGCTTCATATGTTGGGGTGTCCTGAAAACAAATTGATGCTCCCTACAGCACCACAGGGGGGGATTCCAGTGTGCAGAGCTGTGAGCAGAACAGTTGATTGTCTGCTTCACATGGAAGAAAAGGTAGCCCAAGTTCAGGATATACCTCTGGGCAAATGATTTGGCTGACATGTCAGGGGCCTGGAAGGAGCAGGATGAAATTATTAGAGACATAGAGTTTTAGAGAAGAGGGTTTTGGGTAGACCTTACAGAAAAGAGAACAAAGAGTTTGAGTCTTTGGGTCTTATGTCAATGCCCTCTAGAGAGCATCCACCACAGAGAAGACACAACCAGATGGACAGGATGATTGGTCTGGTGGATTGTCCAGTGGATGCCCTCAGTCACCCGAGTGCACAATGGTCCCATCATCAGAATAGCCATGGTGTCAGGGATGTGGCTATAGATGGGCCCAACAGCATGGACTCCCTCTCAAAAAAGCTGGTCTAACCACTATTTCTGCTGCGTAATCAACCTGTCATCATCAGACCGACACTGTGTCCTCAGTATCCCAAGTAAAAACAACCAACCAGCTTCTTGATGGCAAGTCAATTGTATTGGAGCCCTTCCTGTCTAAAGGAATTGATACCTACTCCTGATATGGGTTTATCTTCTTTTTCTGCAGTGCCTCTGCCAGAAATACTCTATGAAGGGCTTATAGAATACCTGATAACAGTCATAGAATCCTGCATACGTTTGCCTTGTGCCAAGGGACCTATTTTATTGAGAAATGTGTACATGACCATGGGATTTGCTGGTTCTACCATATGCTTTTTTCTGGAAGTAGCTGGTCTAATACTGTTTGAGTTGAATTGTGTCCCCCATAAATTCATATGTTGAAGTCTTAACTCCCAGTACATCAGAATGTGACTTTAATCGGAAACAGGGTCATTTCAAATATAATCTGTTAAGTTAGATAAGGTCATTAGGATGGGCCCTAATCCAATATGACTATGTCCTTATCAAAAGGAGATATTTGGACACAGAGACAGAGACACAGAGAGAACACCCTGTAAAGAATAGAGTTACGCTGCCACGAGCCAAGGGACACCAAAGATGGCTGCTAAATGACCAGAAGCTAGGAGACAGGCATGGAACAGAGTCTCCCTCACAGCCAACAGAAGGAACCAATCCTGCCAACAGCATCTCAAACTTCTAGAATCTGGAAACGTGAAACAATAAATTTCTGTTGTTCTAAGCCACCAAGTTGTTGGTACTTTGTTATATCAGCTTCAGGAAACCAATACAAATACCATACTGGAGGGACTTCCCTGGCGGTCCAGTGGTTAAGACATCACCTTCCAATGCAGGGGGTACAGGTTCGATCCCTGGTCCGGTAGCTAAGATCCCACACACCTCGCGGCCAAAAAAGCAAAACATAAAAACAGAAGCAATATTGTAACAAATTCAACAAAGACTTTAAAATTGTCCACATCAAAAAAATCTTTTAAAAAAATACCATATTGGAATAGCCTATTAACAGCTCAGCTAAGGCAACATCCTATAGAACTGGGGAACTATCCTCCATAACGCACTATCTGTACTGAACCAATATATCAAGCTGTGTCCCTCATAGCTCGAAAATCCAGATCCAGATGCCAGAAAGTGGAACAAGGATTAGCCCTTCTCGTTATCACTCATAATAACCCATTTGTGTTTCCCATTCTAGTGTGGGCTCTACTGGGTAAAGTGGGGAGTGGGGAACACTACTCCCAGTGACACAAAAGGGTTCCACAAAATCTGAAGCTACAACTCGTCTCTTTGTTTTCCTTATGTGGGTGGAACAGCAGGCAAAGAAAGGAGTTATAATACTGGTGAGGTTACTCAACCTTGATTATCATGAGAAGCTAGAATTGTTACTATGTTAAGGGGACAGGGAAGAATGTGTCTGGAACTCAGGGGGTTCACTGGGGTACCCTTATGTGTTTGTGTATTTGATAGTAATAGTGAACAAGCAATTGCAGCCACCGCAGCCTGACAAGGGCAAGGCAATCTAAGGCCTGACCACTCAGATGAAGTTCTGGGATCCCCTACCAGCCAAATAAATTCGACCAGCCAATGCTGGCCAAGGATGAGGTCATCTAGAATAAGTGGTAGAGGAGAAAGTTGATGAATCTCAGTCATGGCCTTGGGACCAGCAGGCACTATTAGCTTATTCCACTGTTTCTCCTGCACAAAGTCCTTTCTAGAAATGTGGCCACCGCTTTGAAGGCACAATGACAAAGCGAATTTAATAGGGGGACAGAGGGATCTAACTAGTGTAAGCCGTGGTCTATAGCAAGTACTTTATGACATCCCCTTGGCCCAGCTCTGATTTCAGCCACAGTTGTGGTAGACAGTTCTCTGTGGGCTCAGACTCTTTCTACCTCAACAAGCCATAGGTCACTCCACCTCTCTGCTCCAGGGCTTTCTCTGAAGCTGAGGGAGGTCACAGCACAGCTTGGAAACATGGGGACAGTCACTGTACCCAGGAGCAATCCTCAATGAATGGGGTCAGGAGGCATCAGATAAACATCCAAGGGTTCCATCTTCCCCATGAGCAATTCTGGTAGATGCTGGGAGAATCAAGCCACTGGCATCTACAGTAACAACTGCAATTTGTCACCCTTCTCTTGGCTTCTCCGCTTCCCCTGTCTCACTTTTGCTGCTCCCTACTTCCCTTCCTGGAATCATCACCCAAATAAACTACTTCCATTCAAATCCTTATCATAGTCTCTGCTTTTGGCAGAACTCAGCCTAAACAGAAGTTGCCATACACGTATGATTTATTATTTTCAACAGGTGAAAACTCGGTCGTGGTCCCAAATGTTTTAAAGCTTCTATTATGTAGATAGAACCTCAGCTACCTCATCTGTGAAATTAGAAGTGCAACCATAATGCATTTGCCTGGTGTTGATGGTTTTAGACCAGGGGTTTCTGATAGGTAAGGGGCATGCTTTCATGCTTAGTTTGTGCATATCTAAACTGTGTTTGACCATGGAACCGTGAATTAACACATTCTTTGGGACAAGAATTAATTTTCAAAGCTTAATATTAGGGGATTTTTGAACCCTCTAGGAAAGAGAGTCTTCGGGGTAAATATTTAAATATTCAACATATTAGCATGATTTAAATAAAGTTGATCACAAAAAATGTGTTCAAAATCTTCATATGTTTTAAATAAATTCATTGCAAACTATATGGACACTTGCTCAGTAACATGTGCTGAAGCACAAGGAAAAGGATCTTAAGCTTTTGAAAAGCTTTTTCTATTCGCACCACTAGGTGATCCCCTATACTATGCCTTAGAAAGTCTTTAACCATTACTGCTGTCTCATACATCCTGGTTTACTACATTATCCTTCTACCTCCCACTCCACCTTCCCTTAGTGTATCTAATGTTCTTGTTTACTCTCTTTTCAAAATAACACTTGCTTGTTTAAAGTAGAGGAAAATAAAAGGAAAAAATAATAGCTCATAATCCTACTGCGTATAAAATCTTTCTTATTAACAAAATAATAAAACAATAACATGTGCACCTGATTAAAAATTCCAAACATTCAAAAAAGTGTAAAAGACAAATTCAGGAAACTAGAATGAGCATTGACCATCCACCAGACTAGATCATTTTGTAGTTGAGGTCAGTGAGATCAAGATATTTCTAAAAATTCAGACAACTAGTTACTAACCCAACACCCCACCCCTGCTAAATGCAAATTAAGAAAATGGTGTAAACAGATAAAACATCATCATTCTGGTATCAGCCACCTTACAGAAACTCAAAACACATTCTTACAACCCTTACAATAGTAATTTTTATGAATGAAATGAAATAATTTATATGTTTTAAAAATTTTAGTAGCATTTTTTATGGGGAAAAAGGCTCACCTAGTGCTTATTTCTTCCAAAGTATTAAAATCAATGTTCATTATATTATCTATTCCTTAGCTGTAAACCTGAACCTCAAAGAAAGAAAGTGGCTGGTATAGGTCCAAGTTCCCCAAAAGGAGATGAGGGGCTTCCATGGTGGCGCAGTGGTTGAGAGTCCGCCTTCCGATGCAGGGGACGCGGGTTCGTGCCCCGGTCCCGGAAGATCCCACATACCGCGGAGCGGCTGGGCCCGTGAGCCATGGCCGCTGAGCCTGCGTGTCTGGAGCCTGTGCTCCGCAACGGGAGAGGCCACAGCAGGGAGAGGCCCGCGTACCGCAAAAAAAAAAAAAAAAAAAGAGAGATGATATAGCCAAAAATAAATCTTTCAACTTGCAAGACAAGTCTGCTCAAGGACATAATATTTTTATCACGTGACTGAATTTAAGTTCAATTTGTCTCTAGCTCATTTTCAATAATAGCTTTGATCCAGGTGTTAGATTAGCCATGGAGTAAAGCGCTTGATTCTCCAGCCCTCTCTGACAAGGGGGCTTGACACCTTGGAATGAAAGGTGAAGGAATTCCCTAAACCAGGAGTAAAACTTTAGTGTCCCTAAGAATATCATGGAGGGAACTATACTCAATATTCCTATAAAAGAATCTGAAAAAAAATAGAAAATATGTATGTATAACTGAATCACTTTGCTGTTCACCTGAAACTAACACAGCATTGTAAATCAACTATACTTCAATTAAAAAATAAAATAAATAAAAGATTAAATAAATAAATAAATTTTAAAACAAACAAACAAGAATATCATGGAGAGCTTTTTTTAATGCAAATTTTGAGGCTATACCTTGTTCTGATTTAACAGGTTTGGAGTGGAGTACAGAAATCCATTTTATGAAGCACCCCTGTGGTCAATAGATAAGATGAATGTACTTTCTGATTTACTTCAATTGTCCTGGCCTCCCTCTGGTTTAACATGTGTCCCAGAATTGTCGTTGCTGCTGTTTTTAAGAAAACATTATTAAAAATAATTGTATTAAAATAAGCCAGGCTGGGTTTGGTAGATCACTTTGTACTTCCATATTCTACCATGGCCTTATTTAGTAGCATGTGAGCTGCATGTGCAGTAAGCAGAGTCCAGCATTTAACAAGTGGTTATATCTGAACCATGAGTGATAACCCCCCCTCACTTTTTCAAAACCCGTCTTGACACTGGTAACTAACTCCACCACTTTAAGGATAGCATACAGGATGCTGGCTGATAAAGTGTGGCTGCATAAGGGCAGGTGGCTTGGGACAACTAACTTCTGGTCCCCAGTGATGTGGGAGAAGTGTTTGCTTCTGCCCCTGGTGGCCATCTGGTGGATGAGTCGTTGTGCCTTAGTTCAGAGGGAGGCCTGCGAGATGAGGAAGCCAAGTAGGCTGCCAGTCTCCCAGTGGGTGGTATCACTTTGAAACGTGGGAAATCAGAAATTTGGTGCATGAGAAATAAACGTGAGAAGTGGGGGTGAAGCATGCCTGCAGTAGAGCTTGTGCAGAGAAGTGTGAGCCATCCTGCTGAAGTGGTTTTTGCTTATACTAGCCAAATTGTTGTAAATCTACAACAATTTATAGCTATCCTCCGCTTTTCGAACGTTCGGTTTACGCCACTTCTAGCACCTTTCTTTGCTAACTGAAACAAATCTGAAGAGGATTTTTGCTTTCACAAAAAAAGGGCAAGAAGCAAAAATAGCATTTTGTGTTTGTTTTGCAGAAGCCCATAGAGAGGCAGTGCATACCTGGAGCGTTGGGTGAGGCACCACCAACTCCTTCCCCAGGGACCACACTCAGCATCTCAGCATGAAGCCGCCATAGCTTTGAACTGTGTCTGTGAGCATCTGTGCTTTAGCTGGATTTATCTTCCTACGAAAGATTTTGTAGGAACACTCTACTTTTGTAAAGCAGGGGATACCTGTATTTACTTTATTGCTGTAACAATTTTTAAAGATTTTACAATGAACCCTCTCAGCAGCAATGAGCTCAAGAAACAAAGCTAAACAAAACAAAAACACATGTTTAGTGAAAATTGAGTACAGAATTTTTATTTTTCAGTAAAGTTGGTAATAAATGTACAACACACATAAAATGTTTGCCAACATTTACCATCTACCATGGGACCTGTAGTAACTAAAACTAGAAGGCATAAATATGCTATAAAGACCCCAGGGACTTCCCTGGTGGTGCAGTGGTTAAGAATCCACCTGCCAATGCAGGGGACACGGGTTCGAGCCCTGGTCCGTGAAGATCCCACCTGCCGCGGAGCAACTAAGCTGGTGTGCCACACCTACTGAGCCAGTGCTCTAGAGCCGGCGAGCCACAACTATTGAGCCCACGTGCCTAGAGCCTGTGCTCTGCAACAAGAGAAGCCACCGCAATGAGAAACCCACACACCGCAACGAAGAGTAGCCCCTGCTCGCCGCAACTAGAGAAAGCCCATGCACAGCAACGGAGACCCAACGCAGCCAAAAAACTTTTTAAAACCCCAGAATTTGTTTTAAATCTTAGACGTTATTTTAAGATTATCTTGGATAAGTATGAACGATGAAGAAATAGCTATTAATGTGTTTGGTTTAATTAATAGAAGAACTCTGCAGACAGTTAAATGACTCATTTTTTGTGTCACCAATTATTTCAAATTAAAAAATTAATTCCAGTAATTGTTCATTTTTTCATGAAATTCATGGAATCAAAGTAAAAAAAAGTTCTTCAGATCTTATTGTGAATACTATTGTAAATTCAGTTAAAAAGTTTAATTTTAAGTATTTATTTATTGGGTTGCACCAGGTCTTAGTTGCGGCAGGTGAGCTCCTTAGTTGTGACTCACCGCCTCCTTAGTTGTGGCATGTGTACTTTTAGTTGCGACATTCATGTGGGATCTATTTCCCTGGCCAGGGATGGAACCCAGGCCCCCAGCATTGGGAGCACGGAGTCTTAACCACTGCACCACCAGGGAAGTCCCAAGAAGTTTAATTTTAAAGATAAAGTTATTTGTTTTGTGAGGATCATATGAGTACAAGTTCTACATACAGTCTGTCTCTTATCAATAAATTTCTTGCTGAATAAGAAATAGAGCAGAAATGTTCTTTGAAGCTTTTGGAGAATTACAGTTCTTAAAAACAAAATTTGGAAAGTGGGAAAATATTGAACAAATTAAACAATGAGAGCATAATCAATTTACAAGTTTTATCTTTGAAATTCTACCATTGTGCCTTGGAATACTCAGACTTGTGGAATAATCTTTTGACAGAGCCTCTTGCTTTCATTTCATAAATGTATACTCTGTCTCAGAGAGAATGAAACTGCAAAAGCTAACAATTTTGAAGCATCTAAATTACACAAAATATTTTAAAGAAGTATAAATAGAGACAAGTTACTGACAAGTTTTGTCTGGAGGCAAACATAAGGCACCTGTGAAAAAAACCTTGGCTGAAAAATTTACGCATTTCAAAATTTTAAAAATAGAATTGAGAATCCCTCCATTTAGCAGAATTTTATTCTGAGCTTACCATGAGTCTCACCACCTGAAGAATAATTTCTCAGTTGAAAATATTGTGGGCTCCAGAGAAGAGTCAATTGGAAAAGATTGTGGCAATTTAATGAAAAAAAAAAAGATCATATTGAAAACAATATATTCTTCAGAAATATGTCAGTAACAGAGTATTAGCAAATGATACAGCTAAGAAACTGAAGAAAGAATATAAGTATAAACCAACAACTATTCTGCTCATATTATTTTTAATATTCAGATAAACAATATAAATGTTTCCAAAAGTTTGCTTTAATATACATGGGTATATATGTTTTGTTTTGTTTTTTCGGACATGCTGAGTGGCCTACGGGATCTTAGTAACTGATCAGGGATCGAACCCATGTCCCCTGCAGCGGAAGCGTGGAGTTTTAACCACTGGACTGCCAGATAAGTCCCTTTTATATACTTGTTTCTTTTTAAAAATTTATTTTATTTATTTTTGGCTGTGTTGGGTCTCCGTTGCTGCATGCAGGCTTTCTCTAGTTGCAGCGAGCGGGGGG
The DNA here is from genome assembly GCF_005190385.1 of Monodon monoceros. NCBI lineage: Eukaryota > Metazoa > Chordata > Mammalia > Artiodactyla > Monodontidae > Monodon > Monodon monoceros. The sequence goes on along the minus strand of NW_021703774.1, from coordinate 41,189,078 downwards.
CTACTCTTCGTTGAAGTGCGTGGGCTTCTCGTTGCGGTGGCTTCTCTTGTTGCGGAGCACGGGCTCTAGGTACATGGACTTCAGTAGTTGCAGCACATGGGCTCAGTAGTTGTGGCTCATGGGCTCTAGAGCACAGGCTCAGCAGTTGTGGTGCACGGGCTTAGTTGCTCTGGGGCACGTGGGATCTTCACGGACCAGGGATCGAACCCGTGTCCCCTGCATTGGCAGGCGGATTCTCAACCACTGAACCACCAGGGAAGCCCCTATATATGTTTTTAAGAGAGAACTTTTTTGAAAATGGTTTTTAATGAAAGTATTTTAGAGATCCAACAATGTAAAAAACCAATTTATTGGTCAATAAATGAATATGCTAAAAATGACACATGCTAAATAATTTTAGTCACCCCTTTTATTCTCAAAAATATTTGTCAGCTAAACTGTATACTCACTCTATTTTAAGCCCAAATTTAAGAAGCAGTTAAATCATTCATGCCCTATATTGGTTCTAGAATATTTTTAAATGGATTTGGATGGAGGTTCTTTTATTGTTATTTTAGGGTATAGGACATTGAAAAAAAAGACCAGAGAATGTAACATTTTAAAACTGTCTCGGGGCTTCCCTGGTGGTGCAGTGGTTGAGAGTCCGCCTGCTGATGCAGGGGACACGGGTTCGTGCCCCGGTCCGGGAAGATCCCACATGCCGCGGAGCGACTGGGCCCGTGAGCCCTGGCCGCTGAGCCTGCGCGTCTGGAGCCTGTGCTCCACAACGGGAGAGGCCACAACAGTGAGAGGCCCGCGTACCTCAAACAAACAAACAAAAAACTGTCTCATTTGATTCTAAGCAAAACATAATCCTACTTATTGAGGTGGTAGGCTTAGCTTGTTAAATTTCAAGGAGCCGTTGAATGACCAACATGACAAATGCCCAGGAGGGAAGAACGGTTTCCCTGGGACGTGGAACTTTCAATGCTAAAACTGTGACAGTCTCAGACAAGCCAAAATTGATGGTCTCCCTACATCTATTAAGTGAATTCAGACTCCAGTGTGTTTAGGTGAGGCCGGGATCGCATGTGAAGAAAGGAAATCATGAATACGGGGCCTGAGCCACGATTTCAGGAAGGGTACTCTTTACCTTTGCTATATCTCAAAATAAGTAGACATCAAGTTTTATGGCTCCTTTATATTCCAGTCCTCACTTCTCAAACCAGAAAAACCCAAGACAAATATCGTATGATGATTCACTTCCTTCTCCTTTCTCCCTAGGGGAGCCCTGAGTTCTGCTTCTTCACACCCTTAACCTTGAAACTACTCCCACCTATGAGAGCAGATGCAACATTTGAACAGCATCTGGGGACTGCCTGACTTTATAAGGAATCTATTTCCTCACATATCCACCAAAAAAGCTGAGCATTGAATCCTAATGCCTAGTTCAATGGTGGGCACATAGTAAGTTTCAATGAGTATGTGTAGAACTTGTGAATGATAGATCAAAGCGCCCCTGAAAGGTGGAAACTCATCCAAATGTACTCACCCAGCTATGTGGTGAAAGAAAGTCCTCAGGAGGGGACGGGAGAGAAAAAGTTGGGGAATAACCATTTTCCTTTTTGCCCTGCCCAAGAGCTCAGTGGATGGATTGAAGTGCAAACAAACCACAAATGCATTGAGGACAACCCTTTATTCCTGTCTCCTTTGCCTCTTGGAAATTAAAGGAGGAAGAGCAACTGAAGGAACCTAGCTATCCTCTCTTGGCTGGTATCAGCTAGCCAGGTACCTGAGAGATAAAAGGTATAAAAGTACCCCTTATAGGGGCTTCCCTGGTGGCGCAGTGGTTGAGAGTCCGCCTGCCGATGCAGGGGACACCAATGGGAGAGGTCATAGCAGTGAGAGGCCCACGTACCGCAAAAAAAAAAGTACCCCTTATATTTTCCTTTTGAGGAGATTTTGCTTCTGGGATCCTAGAACCAGGAAATAGGAATACCTGATTATTTAAAAACAGGTAACCAACGCTTTTTAGATTTGCATGTGACTCTTAATTACCAAGAGAAAAGGTATTATTTCATGAAAAGTCAAAGATGACAAAATATGTGTTCAGAACATATAAAGGTGACCTGTTGACCACAGCAACTGAAGAGTGTTTTCCTTGCTTTCTAGATTCCTATCCTGCCTGGTAACCCGGAGGCAGCCCAGTGTAGGGCTGTAGGTATCAAACTGAAGATCACGGCCCAGGGCACCACCTACCAGCTGTGAGACGTTGGGCAGATTATCCACCTAATAGTGTTGTTATAAGGATTAATTGAGATAATGTGTGAAGCTCTTAGCACTGGGCCACATGGTAAGTACTCAAAAGGTACTGATGGTACTTACTGTTCTGGATAGGCTGTGTCATCTAATCACCTGTGATTTCTGCTGGAAGAACTAAGGTGATTTTTACACCTCATAGTAAATTTATAAGTTATATTAATCATAGGAAAGGTTATACCATGAGTTGGTGGTTGCCTAATTTGATGAGTCAGATTGTTTTCTTTTTTCACTTCTTTGTTGAAAATAGAAATTTAGGTCAAATTTTTGCTTGAGGCAGAAAAATCTTTTTATTCAGTTACTTGTCTGAAATGAGAAGGTAACCCGTTTTAATGTCTGGCCAGCAACCCAGCCCCACAGCTGATATTAATAGATTTCCTTTGGGAACCACAAGCAGGAGTGTTAGGACAGAGCCTGTATATGGCTCTTAAGCTAGGAAGCATAGATTAAAATCTAGTTTAGAGTCTTTTATCTCCAAGCCCATCTGAACTGAAACATTGAAAAACTCAGAACACCAGAATTCTTTGGTTGAATTTAATAGGCAATGTATCCTTGTGAACAGCTACACCAGATCAGAGCTCATTAGTTCTGTTACCCTGGGGTGCAGTCAGGGAAGGCTACACAGGGGAGAATTTATGTGATGGGAAACTTGAGGATGCCTAGGGACATCCAAGGTGGTCTTCCTACTAAGAAGAGCTGATCTAACGAATTGCTCTAATAGGCTTCTAGGTTGCTAACAATCAAACGGCCCTAGTCAGCAGTAAAGGAGCACCTACTTAATCTACCCAAAGTCCCAAGGTAATGTGATCTAACAGGAAAGGTGAACTGCCTATGTCATTACCACTAAGTGACATAACTTTAACAAAACTGGCAGATTTTCATTTTCCCAGTGTTCTCCTTGGTGCATGAAACTGGGTGCTGGCTTAATAACCCTCAGCCATAAAATACTGTAACATGTTAGTTCATGCTGAGTGGCAACAGGTTTGTTTTTCATGATTATGTAATCTGAATTCTTTTTCCAAGAAAGGATTTGGAAATGAGCTATTACATTGGATTGCCAGCAAGTGTTTGGTCTAAATGCACATGTGTAATAGCTGCAGTAAACTCAGACCCTTTCTCTCAAACTGCCCCCTACCCCTAGACAAAACTGTAAACTATAAATCAAGTGTGACCCATGAGAAATGTCCAGTAGCTGGCTGAGGTTTACATAAAGCATTGAAATGCCTACTAAGGATTTTTAGGGAGGGTATTTGATCTCCCTCAGTCTTAAATAGCAACCTAATGAGCCAGGCGATCTGGGCCCTCTGTACACTAGTACCCATATTAGATCGGCTTTAAAAACTAATATGGTGTTAAAATAGTGTGTAAAGGGTGCATACTGGAGTTGGTTCAAAGACTTTAGGTGCTAGTTTGGTATTTATTGACTAGAATGCTACTTAGAGAGTTCACATTGTTCTTACCTTCCAGGACAAAGCTTAAAAACACAGCAAATAACTGCTTGGGGGTTTGCATTCCATAGTCCTGGACTCAGAGACAAGCTTCCTGTTCCCTCTTGGCTGGCAGACCGAACCTGAAGGCCAGAAGGTGAATGGTTTGATTCTTATAGGACAATCCGCTCTGGCTTTCAGCCCTCAGGGTTCTGGGTGCCAGACCAGGTGTTTTTGTTGTTGTTGTTGTTGTTTTTAAGTTCCTCCTGGAGACTTGGATTTCACCTGAAAATAACAGGAGGAGAACAGACTGAGTCAGGCATTTGGGCAAAGGCCTAACTAATAAAGATCCACACACCCATGTAGATCCCATAGAGGAGTGTTTCAGAATAACTAAGAACCAAACCTGGAAAACTGTAATCATTCTCTGGGATCTTCTTGGTAGGTTTCAGGAATTAAGAGGGAAGAAAAAAGAAGAGAAGAACAATACAAGATTCTTGGGGCAACATGATTCTTTTTCTTCTGGGGGAAATGGCAGATTTTTTTTCAAATGGTGTAATTCTGTGCTTTCCTATGCAACATGTATACACAGTCCAATGTTTACTATGAGCTGAAAGTCAAATGTCAAGATTTCCTCTACTGCCTTCACCAACAAGTGCACTGTTAGTAAACGGGCCCCAGGTCAGAACCTATGGAAACTGAGTGAGGGAGAGAGATTGTAACTCTGGCAGTGAGTGTGTGTGTGTGTGTGTGTGTGTGTATGTGTGTAACAAAGAGAAAAGGAGAGAGAGATACAGAGGGAGAGAGAATTCCAGAACTTGTCCTTGTATGGAATAGTTATGAGTCTGCTTTGAATTTTTAGTGAAAAATAAAGAGAATACTAGAACACTCATTATTCAAATATCATGCCCAAATTAATTGCTTAGGGAAAACCGTTAACCTTTTCTTCTCTGCCCCATTACTGCAGCAATTTTAAAGGTCTTATGGCCAAAGGACAGGATCTTGAAGGGTTGGTGGTGGGGTGGGGGAGAGCTGAATTTTTAACTCAGCTGAATTGGGGACTAATTTCCTTGGCAGTTCAAAAGCTCTTAATGAAGGCTTTCTGCCAGACAGAAACAGTGCAGGCCACTAGGCAGTCATGCTCAGGCGTGTCCCCGACCCTCCTTCAGAGAAGAAGAGGCTGGTGTCCTATTCCTCTGAGGCAGCCCCTCCCTTGGGTAAAACAAACAACCTTCCTCAACACCCCCCAACCGCTACCACTGTGCTCATTCCGACCTTTGTGCCCCCTTTCAAACTCTGCTTGGAATTCTCTCTCCCCACCTCTTTAACCCAATCTTTCGCCTCCTTCCAGGTCCATCTCAGAACAGCCTCACCTATAAAGAGCTTCAGCACAAGGGTGCTCTCGTTCCTCTAAGCCATCATGAAGCTGCTGCAGTTTTCACTATTTCTGGTAGATTCTTTGAGCTAGCTAGTCAACTAGGGACAAAAGCCCTTCTCTTTCTTTCCTGGCTGCACTTTTCTTTCTTTTCTTAAAAAAATAAATAGGGGCTTCCCTGGTGGCGCCGTGGTTGAGAGTCCGCCTGCCGATGCAGGGGACACGGGTTCGTGCCCCGGTCCGCGAGGATCCCACGTGCCGCAGAGCGGCTGGGCCCGTGAGCCATGGCCGCTGAGCCTGCGCGTCCGGAGAGCTGTGCTCCGCAACGGGAGAGGCCCGCGTACCGCAAAAAAAAAAAAAAAAAAAGGTCAGGCAGGGGGATCATAAAGTTATTTATTTTTATTATTATTATTTTTTGCGGTACGCGGGCATCGCTCACGGGCCCAGCCGCTCTGCGGCACGTGGGATCCTCGCGGACCGAGGCACGAACCCGTGTCCCCTGCATCGGCAGGCGGACTCTCAACCACGGCGCCACCAGGGAAGCCCTCCCTGCCTGACTTTTATCATTGTTTACTATATCCACAAAGGTGGAACATAACTGACTTTTCACTGCTGTTGCATCCAGGCATGATATTATTTCAGCTTAATCCACTGCAATCAACCCAAGTCCATATTTGGTTTTCGCAAAAGTTCTCTGACATTAGAATTTAAAAGCATTCTGAAAGAATGGAAGCTGTTTCTCCAGCAAGGAGGAGAGGAACTGAAGAAAAAGTGAGTACGTGGAGGGTATATTATGCTACTTACATTACTCTACTCTGGGAGCATATGCAGAGAAGTAACCTAGAGGGACTTTTCAGAGATATGGTCCAAAGATACTACAGAAAGCCCTCTCTCTATTTACAAAAATGTCTTAAAGACTTTTTTTTTTTTGGGCCGTGCCACACGGCATATTGGACCTTAATTCCTCATCAGGGATCGAACCCGTGCTCCCTGCAGTGGAAGCACGGTGTCCTAACCATTGGACCTCCAGGGAAGTCCCTTAAAGACTTTTTAGAGACTTCCCTGGTGGCGCAGTGGTTAAGAATCTGCCTGCCAATGCAGGGGACACAGGTTCAATCCCTGGTCCGCGAGGATCCCACATGCCGCGGAGCAACCAAGCCCGTGTGCCACAACTACTGAAGCCCGCGTGCCTAGAACCGGTGCTCCGCAACAAGAGAAGCCACCACAATGAGAAGCCCGCGTGCAGCAATGAAGACCCAACGCAGCCAAAAATTAAAAATGAAATAAAAAGATTTTTTAGATGAAGCAAAAAGTAGAAATATTTTTCTACTTGGGTCTCCCTAAGTTTTTAAATCTCCCTTAAAAGTAATAAAGGTGGATACAGGGAATAGAGATTCCATGAGAGAGAAATAATTCTTTCTCATGAGTCTAAACTTCCCTACCTAGGGAAACCTAAAGGAAATTGAGTGCAGTCAACCTGCAAGGGTGAGCAGAGATCATTGAAATGCACTGATAATTCAGAGTCTCATTTCCACCTCATTAATTTCAACCTCTGTTCCCTTCTACTGGTACTTCTGCAAGGTAGACTAAGTTGAAGATAATATCCTGTCCCCACTCCTGCCTTCCCCCTCCCCCAAGGTGCTGTCAGTTGGGTGGAAGATCATTCTGAGGAAAAAAAGGCAAAGTAAGTGGCCTACATGGTTCACAACCCAGCTAGCCTCCTCTTCATCACTTAATTATGCAAAGATTACAGGTGAGTATCACTTTAATATTGATGAGATTTTTAATTTGAAAATTATTTCTGGTCTTGATCTGTTTCCAATTTTTCAATACCCTAGATTTTGCCAAGTTTGGGAACCTTAGCTTAATTATGGCTGAAGTCATTTGACTACAGTTAGTGAACTTCTGTGTTTTTACTCTCTCTCCCATTCTTTGGGAAGGGGGGAATTTGCATTGTTTTCAATAGGACGCGATTATTAATTATTGCCTATACTGGAAAGTGATTGAGGTGCTGCCTCTCCCTAATATTTTCCTCTGTCATTTTACAATGTGTACTCATCCCATTACTGTATAAGAATATGTACTGTATATACCCTGTTATAAATCATTATAAGAAAAAAAACACCCTATCTTCTTGCAAGGAAAATTTCAGGGTTTACAAATACTAGATAACACATCTGGATGATAATCTGGGGAACATCAGACATTAAGTATTCTAGAATAATCAGGTTTAAGTACAAAAAGAATGTTCAGCATCATAGGAAGCCATTGTAAAGAGAGAGGAGGAAATTCAAGCAGGTGTAAACAGCAGGGACTAGATGGAAAAAGGGTCAGAGAAGGTTGTTTCCTATGAGAGTCAGAGTGAGTCCTACTCAAAACCGTGCTGTAGACAAACTTAACTTTCCCCTTTCCTTTTCTTTACTAAGACCGGCTTAGAATTTCCAATAACAGGATAATTATTACTACCACTTGTAGAGTTTACATTTTGACAGTGTTTGACACAAATTATCTCTAACCCGCAAAATTTTAGACTGGAAAAATATGGATGAAGGGAAATTTGTGGAAGAAATTCCCTAGCCCAGAAATTCTATTGCACATCAAGAGTGCCTCAGTCCAGCCTTGAGCAGTAATGAGGAAAAAATTCTAGGCTCTGATCAAGGTACCTGGTGTGAGGGAATAAAATGTGCATGCCAACCACATAAAAATAAAGATTAAAAAGAGTCCAATCCTTCTAGCAGGGTGTACTGGTTAGCTATATGTGTCAACGTGGCTAGGCTATAGTATCCAGTTTTTCAATCAAATACTAATCTGGATGTTGTTATAGAGGTATTCTGCAGATGGGGTTAACATCTACAATTAAGTTGACTTCATTTTTTATTTTTTCAGTTGACTTTAAATAAAGGAGATAATCCTACATAATGAGGCTGGGCCTCATCCAATCAGTCGAAAGGCCTTAAGAGCAAAACTGAGATCTCCCTGAGGAAGATAAGAAATTCTGCCCCATGACTGCAGTACCAGCTCCTGCTTGGGAGTTTCCAGCCTGCTGGGCTGACCTACAGATTTCAGATTTGCCACCCCATGCCCCACCCCCCATAAAATATCTGTCTCTTTACCTAGCTCCACCTATCTGTCTGTCTGTTCATCTATCTATCTTTCTCACTGGTTCTGTTTCTCTGGAGGACCTTGATACAGAGAGTCACCAGGAGAGAACTCAGGAGGTGAGAGTAAGCTGACCCTCAATGAATAAGGAACCAACTATATGAAAAGTAGAGTTTAATTATGTTCCTTTCAGAGGGAAGAGCATACCCAAAGGCCCCGAGATAGGAAATAGCTTGGGATAAATAAGGGTGTGAAAAAGAAATCAGGATGTTTTAGCCACAGTGAGCAAAAGAGAGATGGCCCAAGATAAGGTTGGAGAGGTTTGCAGAGGTCAGATCATACAAGACACTTAGTAAAATACTTGAACTTATTTTTCAAACTATTGTAGGAGGTCGTTTAAGGTTTTTAACCTGGAGAAAGATGGCTGCCTGTGGAGAAGAGAATGGAGACCAACAAACACATAGAAGTTTACTATAGTGGTCCAGGTGGGTAATGGTAATAGCCTGGCCCAGTATGATGGCAGAGGAGATGGAAAAATGTGGGCTGATTCAAGGTTATATGATGGAATGAATGGAGAAGGTAGGAGGTCAGGGCATCACAGATGTTCCTATGTTTCTGCCTCATACAATTGGGTGGATGGTGATGTTACTATATCCAATGGGGTAGACTGCTAGAGGAACAGGATTAAAGAATGTGAATTAAGAGTTTAGTTTTGACTGGAGTTCAGAAGAAAGATTTCAGCATTAGATATAAATTTAGGAGGCGTCTCTTACAAATGGCATTTGAAGTCACATGAATAAACATGATTAATCAAGGAGAGAAGGAGATGAGACAGGGTAGAGAAAGAGTGGCTAGAGAGTTTCAAAGGGGGCGCGGGTGGAGAGAGTAAGAGTGTGTGCCCAGAGGTGTTGTGTTTCAGGAAAGAGGTAGTAGTCAACTCAGTGAAATACTGCCAAGAAGCCAAGCACAACTAGGACAGAAAAATGAACATAGGGCTTGATACCATGGCCTTGCTCTGTGAGTTCTGATGTCTGGTGTGCTTGCTTATTTACTTAACGTGTTTTCATTTACCATTCACCATTTATCATGGCTAAGTCCAGGTGATTACTGGATCTCCTAGGTATTGGTTTTCATAATTGAATGTACGTGGGGGCCTAATTTTTTGTTTGTTTGTTTCTGAAAGAGAAGGAAGGAAAGAAGTTGGTTTCTGGGAACCTGGGGATGAAGAAGGAAGAGAAAAGAGAGGGGTAAAGAAAGGAAGGATGTTCTGCATGCCCCAACCTGACCTTAGAGATAACATCTGCTTTTTATATAAGATGAATTGTTTTAGGGAATTCCCTGATGGTCCAAGGGTTAGGACTCGGCACTTTCACTGCTGTGCGTCTGGGGTTCGATCCCTGGTCAGGAACTAAGAGTCCTCAAGCTGTGCAACGTGGCCAAAAAAAAAATAAAATGAAATAAATTTTTTTTAAAAAAGATGAATTGTTTTGAAGATTCAAATATCCCATGTTCTAGGTTACTCTCTCCCTTAATATTGTTTTTCACTTTTTCTTCATAGTATTTGAAGGTTAATTTTATGTGTTGACTTGACTGGGCTAAGGGATGCCCAGATAGCTGGTAAAACATTATTTCTGACTGTGTCTGTGAGGGTGTTTCTGGAAGAGATTAGCATTTAAATGAATAAACTGAGTAAAGTTACTCCACTTTCACCGATGGGGGGTGGGGAGGGGGGACATTTTCCAAACCACTGAGAGCATGAATAGAACAAAAAGGCAGAGGAAGGGGGGATTTGCTCCTTCTGCCTGAGCTGCCCTTGGATGTCTGCTCTCCTGGTTCTCAGGCCTTCAGATCTGACCTGGACTTACGCCATTGGCTCCCCTATTACTGGGCCCTTGGAATTGGACTGAACTACACCCCCAGCTTTCTTGGTTCTCCAGCTTGCAAATGGCAGAGCATGAGACTTCTTGGCCTCCATAATCATGTGAATCAACCCTAGGATAAATCTCTCTCTCTCTCCATATATATAATATATACAGCTTCTATTGGTTTTGCTTCTCTGGAGACCCCTGACTAGTACATTCAGCCTGGTCTCAGAGATCACATCTGATCTATAGGAGACACCTTACATAAAAGATAAACTGTTTTGAAGATTCAGGTATCCCAAATTCTAAGTTAGGAGATTCATTCTCTCTCTCTGAATATTGTCTTCTTCCCCCTTCATTACATTTAGCACAATTTGTAATTACAAATATATTAGGTATAACAATTTATTTAACGTTTAGACCTGTACTAGCTGTAACTTTCATGAGGCCAAAGCCTGTCTGGTTCTATCTACTTGTATCTAGTGTCCAGCCCAAAGCCTGGCACGTAGTAAGAGTTCAAGATATAGTTGTTGAGTTAATAAATGATGATAGTTTATGTAGGAATAGAAAATTAAAGCCATAAGTTTATAGGCATAAATAAATTTGTGAACTAAAAATCAGTAGTCTTCTATTTCTCCATATACATTAATTTGCTACCTTTTTATATTGCTCTCCACCACTAATAGACAAGCAGGGGCAGCCCCTGGAAATTTTAAGAGACTATTTGGAGAAACACAGCAAACAGAAAATTTTACATATTAACTTACTTTTCCAGAGATTTTTAGAAAAGACAACCGTTATTTTATTTTACCTGTAGAAAATCTCAGTACTTATGGAGAATTCTGTACTGGTATTTGGGAATTAAAAACTTATTTTTTATTGACATGTCCAGAAAAACCCAGATGTACAGTAGCCATAGGAACCACAGGAAGTCCACTACTTGTGTAGTTCCTAGAGCATTAGCCAAAATTACCACTTTTCAGAATAAGAAGTTTGGGGAAGAGGCATATAAGGGAACTATGAACTTATGCCACCGACGTAGTAGAAGATTTATCTTAGAGAAATTAGAGAATCATACAATTTTAGAGTTAAAGGAGGCTTTAGGCCAGTTTTCCTTACTGTATAGTTTGGGAAACAAGGGCCTATAAGTGAATTGTAGACTCACACGGCCAGTTGTTACAACTTGTAATAATCTCATGTCTGACCTCAAGTCCAAATACTACATCGTGTGTGTGTGTGTGTGTTTAATTTGTGTAAATATTGAATTCTGACGTATAATCAATACTGGTGCACATAATATAAATGAGCTTATGGTTAGAGCCTTGGCTATTTACCTTGAATGAGAAACAATCCCCCAATATATTTATTTCATAAGTTTGGAATTTTTATATTAGGTTTTCTCCAAAGTGAGGCACTGCTGAACTATTCTGATGAGATCTCAATTTTAGTAGGAGCGAAAATGTCACTTTCTCCCCTTGCAAACTCTTGCTAAGACGTCGGTGAGCTCAGCAGGGGTCATCGAGTGAGGCCAGCGCCCTGTGCTCCAGTGGCCCAGGCATGGCCATCAATAGCTCTAGTGGAGGATCTCATACATGAATCACATCCCTGTCCTGCCAACTTTTTATAACTCACTTATTTCTGTGCATTTTTGAGGAAATTGATAGTTTTATATGGCCATGTATTAATATTTTCTTTCTCGGTTGCAAAATTTGGTTAAGAAATGACTACTCCTCCACAAATATAGGGAGTTTTCTTGAATGTTTCTTCTAGAGTACTCGCTTTCTACACTAAAATGGGTACCAATGGCTTTGCTGGTTGCAAATCAATAAAAACGTGTATTCAGTCAGATATAAAACACACATAAAGATGTAACTCACTTTGCAGAACAGCTATTATTTAGGCTAAAATTTTTCATTCCTTATTTTAACATGGTTTTCTTCCGTTGTATGATTTTCAAACATTAGGAATTTTGAAGTCAGACTCCTTTTATATCCTTCATTTACAGTTCTTACAGAAAAGTGCTAGTTTAGCCAGAAAGGGTGTTTTTGTGCTCCTACTAAGGACTATTTTCCTAAATCTTCATGCTGTTTTCATGATTTGATGATGTCATAACATTTTTTGAAGTTTTATGTCAAGGATCATTTAATTTGAATGATTCCTTTTAAAATTAAAGAATACAGAAAAATGTGGTAATAATGTTCTTTCAAGGAAAGTAGCTATCGAACATTTTTCCCAAGTTCTATTATTTAAAAAAAAAACTCCTTTCCTCTTTATCAAAAAGCTTGTATTGATTCATAATTCTGTATTAAGTATAGGAAGTTATCAAAAGATGACAACAAAGACCTGCTTTAGTCTAAATATAGAAGATTGTTTAAAAAGTTGCCCCCAAAACATGTCTTATTCAACCGTGTGTTATGAACACTTAGCAAACAGTAAGGGCTTATTAAACTTTTACACAAATACAATCATATAAGTGTTTATAAGGAGTCTGCAGAAAAATTGGGTGGAAAAGATACTCTCCTTAATTGAAAAAAAAGTCTCACAAAGAGATTGCATTGGTTTTAGAGAACATATGGAGCTGGCTTGGCAGATGGATGGGAGTAGGTGGTACCCGGCATGCAGAAGGGCCCTACAAGTCCATCTTTCTGCTTCTTGTCAGAAAAGAGATAAGATCAATGCACACGCTAAGTGTTTCTCTCTCTGTTTTTAAATAAGGTCCATATAGTTATGATACTTGGTCTCAATTTATATTCTTATGTTTGCTAACCTTTCTTTTCTCCTCTTTCCTGGACAGGTCTACAGTGATTAATTTATCAGCTATTTTAATAGAATATTTCTAGCTGAAACAGATAGTTTTAAAAACTGAATTGACAGGATTGACCAGTTATTTTGGTGCCCTACACACAGGTTACCTATAGACTCAGTTCTCCTGACTTCAAATCCAGATCATGGATCATGGGGTGTGTGCATGTGTGTGCATTTGAGAAGTTATGTATACATTTAATAAAATGTAAAAAGCAAAATCAGTAGTGGAGTTCACAATCTAAAGGAGCCCTAAGCTATACTTATGTTTACTTGTTTTAAGTGAAGATTCCTTCTCATCCAATCTAAAACAAATTTTTTCCCTAAGTTTGGAATTTTTATATTGTGTTTTCTCCAAAGGGAGGTACCTTTGAACTTATTCTGATACCTTCAAATCTCAAATTTACTACAAATGAAAATGTAGTTTTCTCCTCTATATTGTTTGGTATATATAATTCCAGACTTTAAAATAGTCTTGTGTGTGTCCCACCCAAAATGTAGGATGGCTGACAGCATTTTGTAGTAGCTAATGCCTCACTTCAGCTTTTTCTTGCACTTAACATATATATCTATAAAATAAAGCATAAAGCCTTGTTCTGTATCAGTATAGAATTAAAGTGATTACCTCCAGGGAATGTTAATATGAAAATGGGAAGTGAAAACAGGCAACCCATCTTTTCATTATGTACTTCAATATTATTTGAAATGAGGTCATACTGTTCTTATAATATATTTTTCCTTTTAAACTTTTTATTATTATTAGGCTTTTAACTTTATTATTTCACACTTATACAAAATTAACCAATTAGTATAATGAACTCCCATGTATCCATCAGTCAGCTTCCACTGTCATCAACTCCTTGCCATCTTTGCTTTATCTGTACTCCCATCCATTCCCTGGCTCCTGTTCCATTTGGAAGCAAAACCCAGATAAAACATTTCAACTATAAAAAATATATATATTTAAAAGAAGAGGACTCTATTTTTAACATAAAAACAATATCAGTTATCACATCTAAAGTATTTCATAGTAATTCCTTAATATCTAATCAGTGTTCAAAAGTCCTCATACATGGCATAGCTTTTTTGTTTTAGATTTTGTTTATTTGAATCTGCATACAGATAAGGCTACATGTTGTGAGAGTTGATATGTCTTTTAAGTCTCTTTTAATCTATAGATTACCCCTATTTCCCCCCACCCCGCCATTGAAATATATTTATTTTCAAAAAAATGTTTTCTTCTAGACTTTCCCACAGCCTGCATTTTGCCAATTGTTCATATGCTGATCTCTGAGGTCTGTTTGAACATGTTCCTCTGACCTGTATTTTTTTTTTGTAAATTGGTAGCTGAATCTATCTAGAGGTCTGATCAGGTACAGGTTGTCTTTCTCAAAACAAAATAGTGACAGTCTGATGTCTGATTATCTCTTTTTTTGTGATGTTAGCAACCATTGAAGGTCTTGCCTAGATCCATTACTTTATCAGAGGTTGCAAAATGGTGATATTCTAATTTTATCATCCCTTTTACTTGTTATCTAGGATATTTCCATAAAGTAAAATCCCTCCTCATCTACTGCTTGGTTACCAGTGGTGTAATTTCTTAGGAAATGCAAGATGAACGATTTATTTCTATGCCTTCATTTATCATTTTTCAAAATAATGACTTGGCTCCAATGATGACTAACTCGTTTTTTTCCCTTTGTACCATTATGAACTTATGGATTTCAACGCAGTTGAAAATGTATAACTAATTGCTTTTATCACCCTTATCGATGCTAAAATTGGTCCACCTGTAGCGACTGAGAGTCTCTTCAAGGTGGTTTCTGAGTCCTTTGGTTACAACCCTAGTGTTCTTTTGATACCTTTCTTGTACATTTCTTTCCTCAGACTTGGAGTTTGCCATTTCTCTAAGGAGCCCAGGTTCTGTTTAGTGGGAAAGATTTGGAATGAAATAATTTTTTAGTTGGTTGGATAATTTGACCCAATCACCTTTCAGCAAACCCTGAGCATAGTATAGGGGTTAAAATCACAAGTGCTGGAGTCAAAAAGATCAAGGTTTGAATCCCAGCTCCATCACTTACAGCTTGGTGATCTTGGGAAGCCTGCAGGGCTTCTGGTTCAGGGCAAGATAGCAAAGCAACACAAATTGAGTGCTCTCCCCTGGAGAGATGCCACAGGAGATGAACTTTGGAGCTGTGCTCAGCAATTAGCTGTGGAAAGAAACTCTTGGGGTGGATAGAAGTTGACTTGATCTCCTGGCAGGGAAACTGGCCAGAGGTGGGTAGGGCCTGGGGTCACAGGTAGGGACTCAGTCTGGGGGAAAATGTTTTAGTTCTGTCTTTTCCTCATCCTTGTGCTGCCCTAGGTAGATGTGCCCCTCCTTTGGGTACTGTAGAGGAGGATTTCAGCACATAGAAGCAGTGGGGTAACTACAAGGCAGAGCTTGGATGGGGTATGGTTATGAGCAGATGGCAATGAGTGTATCCGGTCTGACCAGTCCCTGAGAAGGCCCCCTTCATACATACATCTCCTGGCTCTTATCCTCCTGTGGGCACCCACTTATAATACCGAGTGGCTGCCTCCAAGAAAAGATTATTCAGAAGTTCTTTGGAGACCAACTGAGCACAGTACCGTGCCTCTCCCACAAATGCACATAACAAACATACACACCAATTCATCTAGAGCAGCACAAGTTGTTATAGACATCTGCCCCCTCCACAGATGCATTTTGCTAATCAAGGCAGCTAATGGCCCCAAAGGAACAAGGATGAGCTCAGAGGGCAAATACCGAGAACTGTAAGTTTGAGGAACAACAAACTGAACAACCTATACCAGAGAAAACAGAACTCATGGAAAACAGGAGAAGAATTTAAAACAAGAATAATAAATATGCTTGAAGGGGTGAGAGAAGATACTGGAAACATGAAGTGAGAATAAGCCGTTCTTACTAGAAAAGTAAAAGAATTAGAATGAATCCTGACAGAGAAAGACAGTACTGATGGTATCACTTACATGTGGAATCTAAAAATAAAAAAAGTCAAACTCATAGAAGCAGAGTGTAGAATCATGGTAGCCAGGGGCTCGAGGGTGGGGGAAATAGGGAGAGGTTAGTAAAAGGGTACAAACTTTCATTTAAAAGATGAATAATGTCTGAGGATCTAATGTGTAACTGGTGACTATAATTGATAACACTGTATTGTATAACTGAAATTTGCTAAGAGGGGTACAGTTTAAATGTTCTCACCCTGACCAAAAGTAAATATGTGAGATGATAGATGTGTTAACTTAATGGGGAAAATCCTGTCACAATGTTTACATATATCAAGTCATCACGTCGTATACTTTTAAGTATCTTACAACTTTATTTGTCAATTATACCTCAATAAACCTGAAAAAAAGTTAACTTTTAACTGTAATTATTGAATAAATAATTCAATGGATTGCTTAAATAATGAAGGTACCTAGTCAATATGAGCTGGAAGGTTAGGTTGAGGAGTTTCCCCAGGAGGCAAGGAAAGGGTAAGGGTAAAGAATGGAAAATAGAAAAGAAACATGGAGAATCAGGTGTCAAAGTGTGTGTATTAGGGACCCCAGAAGGAAAAAAAAGAAATGGAGGGAGATCAAAAGTTCAAAATTTCCCAATGTCACAGCTATTAAGTGGCAAAGCCAGGAGGTCAGCCCAGGCAAACTAGCTGGAGTATAGACCCTTAACTATAATTAACTGCCTCAGATATACTATATCAGATGCAAATCTGGAGGAGGAAAACCAAGTTAGGAATAGGGCATAAAGGGAAAAATTATAAAATAAGCAAAAAAGAGGCAGTGTATAAAGTGAGGAACGGAGTGTGTTCCGAATGGGGATAAGCCTGGATGTCTCCTTGTGACTGAGGTCCTTAAAAGCAAACCAACGTCAAAACCTCCCAAACACAGAAAACACCTAGAAATAACAACGAAAACAGACAAGTTATTTCATCTCTCTAATCTTCAATTTCTTCATCTATAAATGGGAGAGTGTAACCCTTACGTCGTAGGGTTGTTGTTAAGATTAAATAAAATAGTACCTGTAGAATTCTGAGCACAGGAAGATAACTGCATATAATCACATAAAAATAATAAAATTTTTATTTATTCAAACATTCAAAAAATATTTGTTGGGGATCTTCTATGCACTAGGCAGTGGAATACAGTGGTGACCAACACAGACATAAATCTCTACTTGCAATGGAGCTTCTGGAGGGGCGGGGAGGGGCAATAAACAAATAAACACAAATAGATAATATAATGTCAGTAGTGAATGTGCTACCAAGGAAACTAGAGCAGGGTAAAGGAATAGAGAATGGAATGTGAAGAGGTTCTATTTTGATAGGATGGCTGCGAAAGATCTATCCAAGGAATGAAGTGAGGAAACTTCCAGGAAACATCTAAAGGAGTGGCAGTTCTTGGCGGAGGAAACAGCACATGCAAAGGTCCTGAGGTGGGAGAGTAGTTGGAATGTATGTTCAAGGAATAGCAGAATGCATCCCGGGGGCAGAGGGAGACAGTGAAGAGTAGTTGGAAATTAGATCAGAAAGGTAGCCAGACAGTGGCCAGATCGTTTGGGTCTTCCTCTATCACTAAAAATTCAGTTTCTCTTTCACCATTTAAAATTTTTGTCTTTGTGTATTCCATGACATCAAAGGTGCCCATCGTAGAGGGAAGCCCAGGATGCACCCTCCTACATTAGTAAGCTCTAGTGTCTAGGATTTAGAATGTCAGAAGGTACCTATGTCTCCTAGTTGTAACAGAAGATACCTCAAAATTGAGCTTCCTAGGCAATTTGCCTTTCTCCTGCTGGCCACCAGAAGTATCTTTCGATCTCAGTGGTCATTCCAAACCAGTTCTCTAATTGCCTTTGTCTAGGTCCGTGGGAATTACTCAGAAATGTTTGAAGTCATAGTGCCAGTCACACTGAGTCACCCCTCATTCTAGAAGAGGCAGCCAGGAAGCAGCCATGTCTTAGGGGAGGTTTTGATTTAGTGATATTGGATTCACTTACATAGCCCTGCCCATACTTGGGGGTAACCCTATCTCACCCCTGCAGGCTGGAGCGTCCATGTTCTTTAGAAAGCCATCCCAAACACGACCTGATCCTTCTCTCCCCCAAAGAAGGTTGTTCCTTGTTGCTAATCACAGCAGAAGATTCCTTTCATGGCCCATACCTCTCAGAGGGGTGTTCTGGCTATAGCAGACAATGTTAGAAACAAATGCACTCTTTTCTTGCTTTATTTTCCAGTCCTCTCTGAATTTGTAATCCACCTGGAAGTCCATCTAGTTTTTACTTCCATAAATCTGGTAGTACAGTTTGCATTATTATTTATTGACAATTTCACCTAGGTGTTTAAATTACATTAAAAAATAAGCTCAGAACCAAAGAGGCGAGGGAAAAACAAACTAGTGAATTACCACTTACTGGGACTTTATTTTTCTAAATTAATTATCTATTTATTTTTGGCTGCGTTAGGTTTTCGTTGCTGTGCGCGGGCTTTCTCTAGTTGCTGTGCGCGGGCTTCTCATTGCAGTGGCTTCTCTTGTTGCGGAGCACGGGCTCTAGGCACATGGGCTTCAGTAGTTGTGGCACACCGGCTCAGGAGTTGTGGCTCACGGGCTCTAGAGCGCAGGCTCAGTAATTGTGGCGCACAGGCTTTGTTGCTCTGTGGCATATGGGATCTTCTCAGAACAGGACTCGAACCCGCATCCCTTGCACTGGCAGGCAGATTCTTAACCACTATGCCACCAGGGAAGTCCCTAGGCATTCATTTAAATGTGGCATTTAGGACACTAGAAGAAGAGTCAGTGGCCCATAAAGTTGGAATCCAGCTTTGTCAGGCTGGATATATTTTCAGAGGTTTAGGGCAGCTACAAATATTAGCAAACACAGACAATGTCAGGAAGAGAGCCATATCTGGACTGGCCCCTTTATTCTGAACACCATCATTTTAAGAAGGTAAAGATAGATACCCTGGCTCCAAATATTTTTCTTATAAGGTTGGTGGGAAAAGACAGAAAAATGTACATAATGAAGAGGGGGAATCTATTGACTTTTTACTGAGAAATGTCCTGACTTGATTTTTTATAATAGTGTGCCTGGCCATCACTTTCTTTATCTCCTATGAACTGTCCCCCTCCAGTGCCGCAGCTCTGCACAGCATGCAGGGTCTTTGTGCCCCGACCAGGGATCCAACCTGCGCCCCCTGCAGTGGAAGCACAGAGTCTTAACCACTGGACTGCCAAGGAATTCCCCTGTGAACAATGATTTTAAGATTCCACACAGAATTTCCCTATCCCAGTTATTTTTAGCAACCTGGTACCTATTCCCACTATCATGACGCAAAATGGCAACAGGCAGATATTTTGGAGACGGTTAGACAGGGATAATTACGGCTTTTATTGACCTGCCCTCATGCAGCTCCTTGGAGGTGTTGATGGCTCCTTGGCCAGCCATGGTAAATGCTATAGCTGTGTACCTTCCTAAGAGGTGGCCCAGGTAGGGATATAATCAGGATGAAGAACAGTTTAGCTCAGTTCATGGATTCATGAGAGATTCATAAGTAACTATTCTTAGAAAGTAGGGTATTTCTGACCTCTTGAGTTTGATGTCATGAACAGAAATGACTCCACACTCCCAGAAACTGTGACCTCATGCCAGTCGAAGGCGACCTCCTGTGTGCTAGAAGGACCATGGACCCAAACTGCAACTTCTTGGACTTCATGCAGCTAAAAAGTGGGGACATTAACTCATGGGAATCTTGGGAGCTAATGAAATAAAGAGTAGTGAGAATTAGAGTTCTTTGAAAGGATTTGCTCCCTGATCATATGGCAGCAGCTTCCCTTCCCCTTTTTTACTAGGTGCACTCAGAAAAATATGGGAAATGAAGGTTTTAAGATAATTGAAGACACGTACCCTGGATATGTGTCTTCTTATTAGTAAAATTTAACATCAGCCAAGTAGAGCTGTCCTCTGATCAACTACTGTAATGGGGAATTTTGACACTACACTTTTGATGGTTTTATTGCCCCTGTTTTTACCATACAAGCTTGGCCACCACCTAACCCTATTCCTGACATATAATGGTACTCAATAAACTTTGTAGCGACAGGATGGTTTAGAAAGAACATGAACTTTGGAATTAGAGAGGTCCATATTTGAATCTTGGTTCTGCCACGTACTTAGGTACTGAAGTACTCGTCTAAATACTGGTACTTAATGTCTTGAGGTCTCATTTTATTTCTCTGTTAAACAAAAAAAACGCTAACCTCAATGTATTAGTCTGTTAGGGCTGCCATAACAAAATACTACAGACTGTGTGACTTAAACAACAGAAATCAATTTTCTCACAGTTCTGGAGCATGGAAGTCCAAATTAAGGTGCTGTTGGGCTTGGTTTCTGGAGAGACCTCTCTCCTTGGCTTGCAGATGGCCTCCTTCTCGCTGTGTCCTCACATGGCCTTTCCTCTGTGCACATGTGGAGAGAAAGAGCTCTGGAATCTCTTCCTCTACTTATAAGGACATCAGTCCCATTGGATTAGGGTCCCACCCTTAATGACCTCATTTAACCCTAATTATCTCCATAAAGTCCTTATCACCAAAGATAGCCATATTGGGGGGTCAGGACTTCAACATATGAATTCTGGAGGGACACAATTCAGTCCAAAACACGCAAACACTGTCACAGGGACTACTTCAGACTGTGTATATACAGGACCTAGCCTTGCTCCTAGAGCATAGCAAGTGCTCAATGAATATTGGTTCCCTTCCTTTCAGCCCTGTGTCACTCGTCTCCCTAGGGGGTCACTTTCTTCCCTACACATGAGAAGCCAAGTTTGGCCTTTTGCATAGATGGTGTAGACAGTTAGAGAGGGTGAACAGAGGTTTTCGAGACTTGACTTTGGTAAAAAATGTCTCCCTTCCTTGATTATTGTGCTTTCAGATGACTCCCTGGCCCCTCCTGCTTTCTGAGAACTGTCCTTCCCACCCAAAGGGCTGAGCCCAGCCACAATAGCCTGTTCCTTCTTCAAGACCCTAGACTCACAACTGAAGCCATATTCCTTCTCTTGGGAATTTGGATTTGAGATTCAAATTTGGATTTTCCTGCTGAAGGCGAGAAATCCAGTCTGCAGAGACAGAATGACGTTGATGATAATATTAATAGGTAACATATTGACAGCTCAATGTGTACCAGGTACTCTTCTAAGGGGTTCCTATCTATTGACTCACTCACCACAATCTTACTACTACTTCTTACTACAACCCCATGAGATAGCTATGTTCATCATTCCCCTTTTTACAGGTGAGGAAATTCAGGTGTGAGAGCTTTAGTACTTTGTCCAGGGTCACATAGCTATCAAGTCTGGGTACAGGCAAAAGAGTAAGATAGTATCCCCCCAGCCAAAGGGAGGAAAGCAGAATACCCTCAAGGTTCTCTGGTCCCGCCCCTCTTTCTTTCTGGTTATTCCAAGACATGTTCCAGTATCCTGCCAATATCTTCCTTTTTTGCTTGAACAATAAGGAACTTGTACTAAGACAATTGGCCCTAAGTACCAGATCCGTTGCAGCCAACATTAGAGTATGCTTTTGAGTTTCCCTCCTCCCTCCCTCCCTCCCCCCTCCCTCCCTCCTTCCTTCCTTCCTTTCTCTCTCTTCTTTTCTTTCCTTCTTCTCTTTTTCTTTCTTTCCTCCCTCCTTCCCTCCCTCCCTCCCTCCCTTCATTCCTTCCTTCCTTCCTTCCTCCCTCCCTTCCTTCCTTTTTTTAATGACTCTATTCCATTACAAAGTTTAAAGTGATTTAAATCGAAATGAAGTAGCCCTTCAGAAAAGATTCTGGAGGTGAAGTCTTCTTCACTGGATGGATGGTGGATGGTTTTCAGCAGTAAGGGGTGGGTACACTCCATTGGCAGCGTGCCCCACAGAGGATATGGTGATGACTGGATGTGTGTGTACACGTGACAGTGTGGGGAGTAAGCTGTGTGTTCCCATCAAGCCTGGGAAAGCTGGAAGACAAGGTTGGGGCCGAGGGCAGCAGGAAAAGTCAGCAAGTGGAGACCGGTGAGTATGACCAGGAAGCTTGTACCTTTAAGATGTGATTCAAAGTGTGTTTGTGATGCAAGGTGAAATTAGTAGAGAATAATGAATATATTGAAATGGGCAAGATACTTAATAGTGCCTAGGTTTTATTTTATTTCTTTTTTTCTTTTTTTTTTTTGCGGTATGCAGGCCTCTCACTGTTGTGGCCTCTCCCGTTGCGGAGCACAGGCTCCAGACACGCAGGCTCAGCGGCCATGGCTCACGGGCCCAGCCGCTCCGCGGTATGTGGGATCCTCCCAGACCGGGGCACAAACCCGTGTCCCCTGCATCGGCAGGCGGACTCTCAACCACTGCGCCACCAGGGAAGCCCCGGTTTTATTTCTTTTAAATCTTGCTGAAAGTAGTGACAATGTGTGTGAATTATCCTTTCTAGAGCATACTTGATTAACATATATTGCTGTCGTATGGAATTTTTAATAAACAGTTGGCTGCATCTTGTACATTTTCCTTGGAAAAACTAGTGACCTGCCTAGAGTGAATCTGCTTGGTGTACATGACTCTGATACCATCGCCCACGTGGTCAACCACAGTTGCCAGGGGAGCTGGCACAGTGTCCCAGAGGACAGATTTATCTTCCTCCTCCCAGCTCGAAAAAACAAAGCCTAAAAATCTTTGGAATTCTTTCCAGAAGGAAGTAACAAGGCAATAATTCATTTGTGGCCTATGTTGACAGCCATGGATCTGGGGTCCCTCATTTCTTTGACTCAGGTCAGAGGACAGTCCCTTTGGAAGGCAGGGAGCCTTTTCCTGAGAGATGGATAAAGGAAAGAGAAATGAAGTGGAGAGGTAATGTGGTGACCAGAAGGCTTGGTGGCCGGAGATGACGGTATATCAGGAATGGCAGGGTTGAGACATGAGGAAAGATGAGAAAATGGAGACAGTATGGGACATAAAAGGGTGCAGGTATGGCGGGCCTCCAAAAGAGGCTGGAGAACAAACCCAAACAGATATTTTGCACTTTCATCTTATCCATGCCTCCACAAAAGTCTCCTGTTATGTTATCAATATTTGAGAAGAGTGTGACTTCCTGTCAACGTGGGGAAATCTGAGCTTTAGAAAGTCACTTTTTGGGAATTCCCTGGTGGTCCAATGGTTAGAACACTGCACTTTCGCTGCCGAGGGCATGGGTTCAATCCCTGGTCTGGGAACTAAGATCCCACAGGCCGCATGGTGAGGCCAAAAAAAAAGTCACTTTTCTTCCCCAAACTGAAAGTCCTCAAAGATGCAACCAGGAGGGAAGGACTCAGTCTTCTGTGTCGGAAATGATTCTTCCAAAGCAGACTCCATGAAGTTACCTCTAAAATGAGAACTCCTAATATCACAGCCACCATGGTGCACAACTCCAGGGGATGCCATTCACACTAAAGACTATTTGAACTTACATAGTATTGTGTGCTGTGTGTGTGGATGTACGCAACAGCTCTGCATAATCACGTTAGCTCTTAAAAAAGTCACTAGATAACACAAAGTCCATATTCCAGTCAATTTCCAGTAAATTTTATGGACAAGAAGCTCTGAATGTGTACTACCATTAAAACACTCTTCAAGTTGGTTGTTCTAAAGTGTTCTTGTTTTTCTTTCTCTGCTACTTAATCGTTTTTGTAGGGGTTAAGAATCTAGGCTTATTTTATGATTACTTTTGTTGTAAGTCAATGGTTCTGAATTGGAGGGGTCAGGCATAACAAAATTACTTGGGAAATATTTTCAAAATATACTTGCCCAATATATCAACAGAAGAACGGATAAGCAAATTGTGACGTGGACACACATATACGTACACACACATTATATAATTCTATTTATATGAAGTTTGAGAACCAGCAAAACTATGCTATGTTAGTAGAAGTTAGCCTAGAGAGGTGTTACTGACTGAACAGTCACATAAGGGACATTTTTGTGGTGATGGAGGTTTTCTTTTTTAAAATTAATTAATTATTTGGCTGTGTTGGGTCTTAGTTGCAGCACGCAGGATCTTTGTTGCGGCATTCAGGATCCCTTGTTGCGGCAAACAGGCTTCTCTCCAGCCATGGCACGCGGGCTCCAGAGTGCGGGCTCAGCAGTTGTGGTGCGCAGGCTCTCTAGCTGTGGTGCGTGGGTTCTAGAGCACGTGGGCTCGGTAGTTGTGGCCCACGGGCCCAGCTGTCCCGTGGCATGCGGGATCCTAGTTCCCTGACCAGGGATCCAACCCTCATCCCCCGCATTGGAAGGCGGATTCTCAACCACTGGACCACCAAGGAAGTCCTGGTGATGGACATTTTCTATATCCTGATTTGGGTGGTGGTCACATGGATGTATCCATATGAAAAAGTAAAGTTGTAGGTACATTTTTATTGAGCGTGAATTATATCTCAATAAAATACTGCCTAAAAATATTATATATAGAAACATATATATACCAACTGAAGTCTCTTACCCTAGAACAAGGGGATAAGATAAATAAGACATGGGGAGCAGGGGTTACAGAGAGGATGCGTATTTTGAAAAAGCTTCTAATTTCTCTTTTCTTCCATTACTGTACACTGCCAAATACCCTCTTAGGAACTGAAATTACACTTAGGATAAAAACAAACAATCTCAGACTTCCCCAGTGGTCCAGTGGTTAAGACTCCACGCTCCCAATGCAGGGTGCACGGGTTGGATCCCTGGTTGAGATCCCGCATGCCACACGGCGAGACCAGAAAACAAACAATCTCTCTCTCTCTCTCTACTTATATATGTCTTTACATTTTGTAGAAGGCCCCTAGAGATTGTCAGAGTTTTCATAAGAGAGCCTGCTGACTTTCCAGTTTTCTTTGATTGGGGAACTTATTTTGTTTTGCTTTTCAATGGTTTTGAAGGTATAAAATTAATAAATTAATGTGAGGAACACATTGGAGGTGGGAGGAATCATGGCAGCCCATGAGATTTGGCCTGTATTTGTAGTTTAAATTGGGCTTAGAAACAGTTGAAAGATTTGGGGGGATATTTAATACTGACAAGTTCCTAAAATTACAGAGCTTTAAATAAATGTGTAGTGATGTGTTTAGGGCCTATCGCATCAATCAATCTCCTGTTTACTCTGATGCATATTGAGAAGACTCAAGTGTAATGCAGACAGGAAATGGGTTGCTTTTTTCTTTTATGAAAGAAGCTCCTGACTAGCTTTTATATATTTATCTAGAGAATGAAAGGCTTTTAAAATTTGAAGTGGGACTTCATATTTTAAAAAGTCTTACTTGTATTGCCTTTCTGTGATCTATTCCAAAGAAAGAGAAATGTGGCTGGTCAGATGCACTTTATGGGCTTTTAAATTAATAATGGGTTAATTTATTTTTAGAAGTAAAATTATTTAAAATAAAAATGAATCCACAGGAGTAGTACTTAATCTTATCTGATGGTTTTCTATTTTTTTGTTTTTTATTGCCATTGAACACTCAGCAACATTCTCAACATTCATTTTGATTCTGAAGGCAGTGTGAAGGCAGTCCTTTCCCCAAGACATCCTGGCTTTATCACTTAGCTTCTTCCATTGGTATGCCATCTGCCTGGAGGAGTATACATTCATCCCAGTTCAGACTGGGAAAGACCTCAGAGATGAACTCGTTCAACCAGGCTCTGACCTCCATGTCACACTCCACTTAAATATTAAACTCAGGCCTAGAGGTGAAGTGTCTTGCTCAGGGTCACACGGCTAGTCAGAGGCAGAACCAAAACTGCGTCTGCAGACAAGTTCTTTTTCATCTACACCACGACTGTCTCAGCTTGCTGTGCTCAAGAGTTTGGTGTCACAGTGACTTTAAAGCAAAAATATACAAATGCCACTTCCTTTCCTGGAAGACCTCAAGAGGCCTCTCATCTCTCCTACCTTGAGAGCCTGTAGGTCTTTCCTTATCTTTAATCTTAACCCTATTTTGGTTAAATTTTGAAAGGTTTATAAGTTTGCATTTTGGAGCCAGACAGACTAGGGTCCATTATCATAGTTTACTTGCTCTGTGACCCTTGGTGAGACAGGTAATTTCTTTACACTTCACTTTCCTCATCTCGGAAATGGGGATAATATACTAGAGCACATAAAGTGCTTTCCACGCTTCCTGGTGAACAGTAAGGCACTCCTTAATTTTCTTTGGAAATCCAGCAAGCCCATATTGAAGCTATCCAGCTATTTCTTGAAAGTTGGAGAAACCGATCTTAATTCCCTTCAGCCTTTTCCTTCCATCCCTTTAAGTTCTCCGCTTCTTTATAATTTTGAAGATTAGCAAATGCTCAGAGAAGTCAGAGTTTTGTGACCACAAATTTGTACATGATGGCTGCCAGAGGCTCTTCCCCAAGAGTCCAGGAATCTTTCTGAGTTGTGGGACACTGAAGGAATTTGAGACAACATCCTCAGTGGCAATGACTTCAAGGACCCTATTCAACCTAAGAAAGGTTGAAAGGACTGGGCTTGAGTAAGACAACAGACCCCTAAGACATCATTTTGGCAATGCAAAGGACCACAGAAAAATAGGCAAATCCTTTAATCTTACAGCTACAGAGGTCAAGGCTTTCAGGAACTGGGACACTCACCACAGGACAGGTCCGAAAACCCGGGTTCCCCGGCCTGGCTCGGTGCCTGTTCCATCTTACCAGCTGCGTCTCTTTAACTCCACCTCCGAAAATGCTAAGGAAGTTCCCTCCCAGTGCCTACCCAGGCTGGGTGGGGCGACTCTGTGGCACTGAAAGAACCGGGAAAACGACATAGTCTAACTCCCTGCGTGCACTAACTGCTTTTGCGATTCAGGGAGTCGGCGGTGGGGTTGGGGGTTGTTAAGACGCCAGGTCCGGTACCCAGAGGTTCCAGGTGTCCTGGACAGAGAACTTTAAGATTGCCTATTTGGGGAAGCCACCTTCCTTTCTCCTGGTCTGTTTCCCCTGTGCGGTGGCCGCATGGGGACATCCTGCTTGGAGGGTTCCCCCAAATAAGATGGACTGTCCTTGCTCCTGGTCGGGGTGGGCAAGTTCCCGCCGCTGCCCCGCCTCTGCAGGTTGCGGAGATCTAGGTGGGATTTTTCCTGCTCCCCGCTTTCGCCCCCGCCGGGAGCGGCGCTAGGCGGGGTCGCTGTGGTCGCTTTGCCTTCCCCACTCCCACGTCTCTTACTCCGGGGAGTTTCACCCCGGCCTCCCCGCTCGGCCCTCACCTTTGAAAACCTTCTCCAAAGCCACCACATTAAAAGTGCGCGACTTCCCCCGGGCCTGCAGAAGGAGCTCCTGCAGCCCGGCATTCTTCGGATTCCAGCGCTGTGACGTCCCCAAGGACGCGCGCCTGGGGCTCGGGAGCTGGGGCTCCCCTTTCCGCGCCGCCCCCCGCGCCCCCGCGCACGCCCGCCCAGCCGCATTCCTCCCCGCCCCCGGCGCGCGCCCAGCGTTTCCCCCCGCGCCGCCGAGCCCGGCCCGGGGGTGGGGGAGCCGCGGCCGCTGGCGCCTGCTCCGTCCCCTCCCACTCGCACGGCCCCTTCCTCCCTCCTCTCTCGGCCGCTCGCATTTCCTGCCGCTCTGGCTCTCCCGGCCCCTGAAAGTTCGTCCCAACTTTTTCTCCCCCGGGCGGGCGCGGCGGGCGCAGTCCGGGGGCAGGTTGCTGCGCTCCTCCTCGCTCCGCCGCCTGCCCTCCCGGCCCTGGTCCTCGGGGAGCGGCCGCCACTCAGTGGCCCCTGGCGGTCCTTCCCCTCCCACCTAGCCCATCCTCCCGGTCCCAGCCTCCCTCTGGCGGGACAGACCCGAGCCAGGGTGGTTCTCCTTTTCCCCTTCTCCGAGCGCCCCCGCGCCAACTCTCGCGCCGGGATCGCGGCGGAAACCTCCCTCCTCTTTCGCCTCCTTCGGCTCCTTCCCTCCGCCCTTCCACCGCCAGCCACTGGAATCAATTCTTTGGGGGAATTGGGGCTTCGCCGCTGCCGCCGCCGCGGAGGACAGCCTTTCCGCGCGGGACTCCGGGGCACCGATAGGGCCATGTAAGCAGGTAAGCGGCGTCTGGGGCGGGGAGTCGGGCCCGGGGTTGGGGGCCTCTTGGGCGCTTCGGGCGCCTTGCCGATGACTTGGGCAAACGCTGGCAACGCCGACTTGGGATCGGCGGCCCGGGACGCCTGGCAGGGCAGCGGGGGCGCGAGGTGGCCGGGCCGCAGGAGTTTTAAGTGGCGGTGGGAGCCGCCCGCTGCGGCGCACAGCTTGTCTGGGGAGTTAGGTGGAAGGTGAGCGCTGTCTGGAGAGTTGGTGGTGAAATCACACTCTCGCCCCCTCTTCCCCATTCCCTTCTCCTTTTTGGGATCCAGAGAGGGCCTAGTGAGGGCAGCTGGAGATACCCAGACGGTGCGGGCCGGAGGATGAAAACCAAAGACGTTGCTGCCTCTCGGGCTGGAGAGGGACTCTCTCCGCGACCCTCCTCTTGCCCCCTAAGGAGACAGGATCTTGAGAGGGAGAGGAGTTTGCATGCCCTCTCACTAGGCCCCAGCCTAGCCACCAAACCCCAGGGCTTCTTGGTCCCTACTTGGGTGGTCGGGCCGGCCCATCGGGAAAACCTGTGGCCGCATAATTTCAGAACAGCTCTCCACCTCAAACTCTCGAAGTTCTGAGTATTAACAAGTTCTGAGGGTGTTGTTAACGCACCGTCTCCCCTCTCTCCTGGCATGACCGCTACATCTGGGGTTTGAATGCTTGTAAGGGATTTTCCACCTTTTGGAGGGAGCAGTGAGGTAACGCCGCCCCTGTCCCCCTTTCCTCTCCTCTTCCTCTAGTTGCCGTCACCCCCAGCTACAACTTAAGGAGATTGTGGGGTTTCGTCTTCAGTCTGTCCAGGGACTGGCTGTTGCAGGCTCTTTGTGAAGGTGAGAAATCTCTAGACTGCTGGCTGCTGGTGGGTTACAGGATTTCCACCAATGTGTGAATTTCTTCAAATGGGTTAGTTCGCCCATTCATTCAAGGAATCTAGTTTCCCCTCTGGGCTAGGAACAAGGGATACAAAGATGCTAAAACAAGATCTAACTGCAGCCTCCCGGAGGAAACCCTTTGGCTGATCTAGAAGTAGAGCGTAATGAGAGGGCCTGGGAAGCCTTGGTCGGGAGGTGAGGGGGCGAGGTGTGCGCTGAGCTGAGAGGATTGAGATGTTGCTCACCTGGAGGGCCGATTAGGAAAGTGCATTTCGCGCAGAGGAAAGAGCTTGTGCAAAGTAAGAGTCATCCAAAAGACGAGTACAAAAAGGTCATACCTAGTGGCTAGCTGGGGGTTGGAGGGGGATTTATGGCCAGTGTAGCTGGGGTAGCATTTTTTTTTTAAATATCAGAAATTAAAGTGGAAGCATTTACAGGAACCATGTAGCTTCCAGAGGAGCACACATCTCTCTTTTTGGACACGCCTTCATGCCTGATGCTGTTTCTACAACAAGCAGTGGTTGTGGGACCATCTAAATTTTCATTGGCACTAATTGGCCCAGGCCTGGTTTCATTAGAGTGGTATTGATTCCCTTTTAAAGAGCCACCTGACAGCAATAGGTGATAATACTGTAGCTTACAGAGCCCTGTATTAAAGTTGCCTTGTCTTTTGGTGATGGCCTTAAAAGCTTGTGCCTTAGAATGATAGGTTAATGAATGGGGGCTGAACAGCACGGTGCTCTTTTGCCTAATCGGAATGGGTGGCCGTGCTGTGCAGAGTGAGTTCACGTGTGTGTCAATGTGTTCATTGTAGTATTCTCCACTTTTCCAAGTCATTACTGCCCCAGCACAGTTGGAAGGACTTTCCCTTCCTCTGAAACTTTATGAAAAACTGAATGTCTTCTAGGAGATTGTTGTAGCCTAATCGTCCAGGATTCAGCAGATCCTGCCTAGAAAATTTTTTATAGTACGGGAGCCTCCTGTACGTGGTTTGCCTCTCAAGGGTGCCTCTTCTCGGGGCTGAAGTGGCGTTGTAGTATTTATTATTCATAGTGGCTGCGTCCTGGCTGAGGTGGCAGAAGTCCAGCTTCTGGTGACCTCAGGCCAGTCCGTCAGAGTGAGAAGAGAACATTGACTTCCTACAGTGTCGGGTGTTTACCTAAACTCCCTGCAAACACCATATCTTATCTCAAGAACAGCCCCTTGACGAGGGTTTTCCTGAAGGTGTAGGACCTGCTTGAGAGAAATGGCTCAAGGGAAGCTTTTTCTTGCTAATTCCAGGTAGCCGCCCAGCCTCCATCATTGGCTTAAACACATAGTTAATTTTAATGCTTTAGTTATTTAGGTTTGTGCGGACCATGTGGAACGGACAGCTGTAATGGAAAGAGCAGTTTGACTATTTTCACTTGGAGGAACCTAAAGAATTCAGAGGAAAATCAGAATTTCGGGGAGAATTCTTACTTGTCCTGAATGGAAGAGCCAGAAGTCGAGAACTATGAAAATTTTTTTTGGTTTCCCAGTGCCTTCCCTCCTTATTAAGGGTTTCCATTTTTGGCTCCAGGGAAGCAAACATAAACCCTTTGATTGCACATTGTCCCCCACCTGGGTTCCATATTCTTATCCTTTGTCACCTGCGACCCTGCATTCGAACTTCTTTACTTAGTCACCAAATGCTGTGCATTTTTTGGAACTCATTCTAAGCCTCAGAACAGTACTGTGCACTTTGTTAGACATAAGGCAGGGGAAAGAGATGAGATGAACTCTAGTCAATTCAGTTATTGCTGCTCGTGCTGATTGAAAAAGAACGAGGGAAAACAAACAAGTTTTGGTAGAGAAGAGGTTAAAGTTAATGTCTAAAATAAGACTCTGTGGTCTCCTCTTATTGATTTAATTATCTCTTCCCCTGTCTGAGCCCCGGGGAGGGCTTGTTAAATGGTCCAAGGGGTGTGTGTAGCACATTTTGCAGCTTTTCCGGGCTATCGGTATGCTGGTGCCAGGGATCGAGGGTTGGGAGTTCAAGATATAGCTAGGTTTGTATTCCAGCTCTGCCATCGTTTAGCTGTGTGATGTTGGCCGAACTTCGCAGCCCTTCCAAGTCTCCATTTCTTCATCTCTTAGATGGGGCCAGTAGTATTTAACTTGCCAGGATATTTGTGGGTAATTCTGTGTAATGCTGTATGTCCCTCTGCTAACAGTGCCTCCCTCACAGAGTAGGTGTTGGGTCAAGGATGGCTATTTATATGTTCCAGGAGTTATATGTGGCCATGAATGTGCTCTTTGTGTGTGTCATTTTTTCCCCAGCAGCCTGAATTCACATGTGTGCCAACATACACATAAAGCTTTGTCTTTGACCCTTTTTTTTTTTTTTTGGTCTATTGGCTCAAAGCACACGTGTTGGCTGGCAGCTGCTGGCCTCTCATATATGAGGAGGTCGAGCGTTGCAGGACCAGGCAGTGGGGTAGTTGGGAGGGAAAGCCACGTAGACAAGGGCAGAGAAAAGGATTCTTTTCCCTGTATACTACTTACTGTAACGAGGGTCCAGTGCTAATACAAGGATCCTTGTGTTTCTAATGTTGAAATCCAGTTAATTAAATGATGTTAGAATAAATCCGCCTGCCTTTATAGCAAGAGTGCAAAAGCTGGCCGATCGACACAAATGAGTGTCTTTGCAGCCTTGCTTTCCTTCTTTGAAGCCCCAGTATAAGGAGGCAACTGCAATGCCTCTCGTGTCCTGCCAGCTTCAGGTCGCTTGAACTTTAACGTTGCCTTTCATCCGAGAGCCTAAAGTATTTGGCAAACATTAACTCATTGATCTTCGTATCAACCTCCCAACAGGAGAGAAGGTTAGAAGAAAGGAACAACTCCTAAAACATCAGTAAGGCAGGTGTGTAGTAGCTGTTCTAGAAGCAGAATGGGTTGTTACAGTCAAGAATTGGCTAGATCGTGCATACGGGATTGCAGACTGGTCCCAGGTCAGAGAGGACCCCTTTGAGTGGTCGAGGGAGAAAGTTTAAGAAAATGCAGATCAGGCTGGGATTTTTGCAGTGGAAGGGGAGAGGAAATCACATTGCTAGGACCAGCCATTGCCTTTGCCATGTATTGCATGCACACCGATTATGAAAATAAATAATCTCTGAATTATTTATAATTTTGAATGAAAGGATATGATGCAATGCTTGTGGATGAGGATTTAGAGTAGCTGAGGGTAAAAGGTAATAGTGACTAAGTACCTTTTTGTGGGTTAAGGGTGGTTATGTGTCTAAGTTGGATTATAAATGGCGTATTAACATTGTTTTAATTTCCTTTCCCTTTTTCCTGTTGCTTCCATATGCCTCAGCTTGGTTTTGTTTTACTCTCCAGTCAAGCTTTTGTTGGACTTGCTTTATGGTCCTTGCTACTGGAAAAAACGTACTGTGGCCATGCTTAGATCAATCTTGTGTGTAGGATTTGATATGTGGGTGATTTAGCTTAGTTCCTTAGGGGACTCCATTAGGCCCAGCTCAAGGGTTTCATCCTGAATCTGGTCAGTTAGCTTGACCCAGAGGCCTGTTGCATATCCAGAGATCCTGTAACCCTAGGCGACCATCCCATAAATGCTCGATGTTGCTCAACAGGGAGGTGTCTGGTGAGAAAATGAGAAAGGGTTCGCTGGTGGTGGTGGCACCCTCTGAGAAGCAGAGCATCCTTTTCACATTTGTAATGTTTGAGATTTTAGTACTGAATGATATTCCTCAATTAGAAATCTTTACGGTGAGGACCACTGACGTGCTCTCCTTTGCTTCGCTGTTGAAAATTAGCAAAAGTTCCTGATGCTTGTCTTCGTGCAGAGTGTATCCTTTTCTAACGTACAGTTTCCTCAAATCTTTGGAGACCTGTCTCCTGGGAGTTCTCTTTCACACTCCATTCCCCTCAAGTAATTGGGGCATTAGCTAAGGCTGTAGATCTCAAAGTCTAGTGAGCCTCAGAATCACCTGGAGGGCTCCTTACCCACAAACTCTGGCTGCTCTTCCCCACACCACCCCAGCTTCTGATTCTGAGAATTTGCATCCCTAAGGAACTCCCAGGTGGTGTTAATACTGCCGGTCCTTTGATCATCTGCGGTTTGAGTAATCGCTGAGCCAAGGAATCTCACTTTGGTCCATCCATCCCAGTCAGCCTTGGGGTGGCAGTCACTTAAGGTTTTCACTGTATTGGTTTGAATGATTCTGTTTCTGGTTGCTTTAGAGCTCTGGAGAGGCTGGGAGTCACTTAGTGGCCACTTATCCCTAGCCAGACCCATGGCGAGCATGAATTAGATGCTTACTTTTTTTTTTTGGTACGCGGGCCTCTCACTGCTGTGGCCTCTCCCGTTGCGGAGCACAGGCTCCGGACACGCAGGCCCAGCGGCCATGGCTCACGGGCCCAGCCGCTCCGCGGCATGTGGGATCCTCCCGGACCAGGGCACGAACCCATGTCCCCTGCATTGGCAGGCGGACTCTCAACCACTGCGCCACCAGGGAAGCCCCCTAGATGCTTACATTTTAATGGATTTGCTTGGCTATCTTCTCCCATCCAGACCCCTCCGCTTGGTTCCAAACAGTTCGGTTTATCTGGATCTATGCCCAATTCCACCTGTCTCAGACTGAACTCATTAGTTTCTTGCCACAAAATCTGCTGCTTCTATATGTCCTGTCTTAGTGACATCAGCTGAGTTAGCTGCCGAAGCCAGGCAGTTGGAGTTCTCTTCAACCTGTCACTCTTTGTTAGCACCCCCCAACCCTGACCCTCAAACCCCAATAACAGACCCAGTCAGTCCCTAGATCCTTTGAGTCTGTGTCTCTAAAATATCCTTAATTTGTTCCTTTCCCTCCATCCCCGCTGCCTCTTCAGATTGTTCAAGAGTTTCAAAGGCTGTCTTTCATATATTCTTCATCTACTCTTTCAAAGAGTTTTTTAAAACACAAATCTTTTATGGTATTTAAATTCTTATTTTGCTTCTTATTACCTGTATGATAAAGCTTCTTTATTCTGAGTACTTTCCCATTCCCATCTGCTGTTCTCTCTCTCTCTCTCTCTCTCTCTCTCTCTCTCTCTCTCTCTCTCTGTTCTAGGGCCCTAAGATTTGGTGATGTGTAATCCTCTCTCCTTTGTTCCTTACATTCCGACCCTGAGCGACCTCTTCCCCTTTGCCACCTGCTTAGTCCCTGTGCCTTCAGCTAAAGCTTCTTCTTCCCTAACACGCCTTCCCATGACCAGTTAGGCATTCCTTTCTTTATAGCTCCGGAGCGCTTTGCACTTAGCTCTATCGGTAAGTTCTGTCTCACCATATTATATATGTTTACCTCCCTGTTTCCCCTACTGAGTTTTAAGCTTCTCCTGGCAGGATTCACGTTTTACTTGGTTCAGAATCTCTACCCTGTATGGAGGTTGGCTAGAAATAGCCACGGCTTACCTTTACTGGTGCGGACTCTCTCCCAGTGCTCTCAGCACTTTCGATGATTTTATTATGTCTTTCAACAGCCCTGTGAAGTAGGTACTATTATTATTGCCGATTTGCAGAGAATGAAAGGGAGTTGACTTTTTTTTTTAAGTGTTTAAAGAATCAACGAATGAATGCATTTCTGAAATACTGACCTGAAGGTTTAGAGCCAAGTTTGGTGTGGAATGTATTATTTATTCTTTAATAGGAGGTGTGGTGCTCTGGGAAGATTATATCATATTAATGACTGTAAGTGATTATAAGTTAAACAGATATCAGTGCTATTTATGATACACATCTTATTTGTTCATCTGAGGAGATGAATCACATCCCTGAGCTTTTTTGCGGTACGCGGGCCTCTCACTGCCGTGGCCTCTCCCGTTGCGGAGCACAGGCTCCGGACGCGCAGGCTCAGCGGCCATGGCTCACGGGCCCAGCCGCTCCGCGGCATGTGGGATCTTCCCGGACCGGGGCACGAACCCGTGTCCCCTGCATCAGCAGGCGGACTCTCAACCACTGCGCCACCAGGGAAGCCCCTCCCTGAGTTATTTTATCAAGTCACTGATACTCTGGTTCTTACTGTTGTTTTGTTTTACTCGTATACTTTCAGAAACATGGTAATCTTCTTCCTCATTTTTCAAACCTAGGAAACCTTGCAGATCAAGGGGGTGTAAATATCACAAAAAGATTAATAAGTTGGAATACTTGGGAGTTAAGGCATAAAACAAAATTGTTTTCACAAGTTTAGATGTACTATTGACTAGAATATGCTCAATTTCCTTTCTATGCATTATTTTCTTTTGTCCCTTATGTTAAAGAGGAAAAGGCAAATCACTCATTATTCAACCTCTGGGTTACTAGTTTTTAAAATGAAAAGGAAAGAGACCCTTCATGACACCGTGTCACAGTGGATACCAACCTATCCTTAACCAGGACGGCCTGTTCTGCGTACAGAACCATGTAATAAGCAGCAGTGATGTCACTGACGTTATCACCCAAATCACGAGATGGGCTCTCTGGTCCTTATTTCAGTTCTCAAGTAAAAGGGACTAAGGAAGATTTCATGGTCATGAAAGTGAGTTTGTTATGAATTACGTGTATACACTATATATACTTCAGATTGATCTTTAAGGTTCTCCACAAGTAATCCCCACATGGTCCTCTGATTTCTGCAGATTTATGTCCCACTATTCCCCAGGGTTCTGCCAAGCTGCAGCTGTTTCCTGAACAGGCCCAATAACGTGTCACCTATGGGCAGGGATCGTGGTGCTCAGCCATCCTAACCTGTCAAAAGCATCCTCAAGGTCCACCTTAAGTACTGCTCCTCTGGGCAGCCTTCCTGATCTCACCCCCTGGCCAGGCCCCTCTGCCGCTTTGTCTTGGCATTTACCTCTTTGTGCCTTGTGTCCTGGTTAACCTGCCCTCTCATTAGCCTGCCAGCTGCCCAGTAGCTGCCACCCACCTCACTCCTCTCCACGTCCCTCCTCATTCCCAGCACAGACTGTCCCAGCCTGTTGCTTCTCTTCTGCGGCTGGTCACCTGTAACTGTTCATTGGGGTCTGCCTCCTGCTTGCCCCAGGAATGCACTCCGAGGCTGAGGTTGCCCTTCCTCTCTCCATCGTGACAGTCCTTCAGCAAAGACCGTTATCTCGACATCTCTTTGTCACCTGTCCTGCCGCTGCCAGTGCAGAGACCCGTCCACCCCCTGCACTGCAGAGTCTTGTTTTAAACACGTCTGATATTTTCAGTCTCTTGCTTGAAATCTTTCTTGCCACTTTATATCGTTTAGAGACACACACGTCTGTCGTAAAAGTACAGTTGACCCTTGAACAACATGTGGGTTAGGGGCGCCAACCCTACACACAGTTGAAAATTCTTATGTAACTTATAGTTGTGCTCCCTCCCCCTCCGATATCCGTGGTTCCACATCCACAGATTCAACAAACCACGGGTCAAGTAGTTCTGTAGTTACTTACTATAAAAAAAAAAAATCCAAGTATAAGTGGACCCGTGTAGTTCACACCATGTTGTTCAAGGGTCAACTTGGTAAAGAAATGCCAGGAAGATAATAAACACCAAATACAGGGGATGGGTGGTGGCAGAGGTGAGGAGAGATGTGGTATTGTTTTATTTCCTGAGCTGGGTGGCGGGGACACATATGTTTACTATATTCTCCTGTATGTCTAAAATATTTCATTTTAATACTACATGAGACTGCCCACAGTCAAATGCAGACTTCTTAGCGGAGCACTCAGGGCTCTGCATGCATAGCTCTTTTTCCCACCTAACCTAACTGCTAGCCTGGGCCGGCAACATTTCTCATGGTTGAAACATTGTGGATTTGACTCATGCTGTTACTGTTATTCTTCCCTTGAATTCCTTTTCCCATCTGGTCACATCATAATTTCCTCTGTTCCTTAATGTCTAGTACGAGTTTTACATCTTCTTAGATGTTTTGTCTGACATTCCCTTTTTATCATTTAGGAGAGTTCATTGTCCCCTGATCTGCCTTCCCTTGGTCCTCTTCCCATTCTTTACTGATAAGCATCACATTGGATTATAGCTGTTTGTTCATCTATCTCCCCAAAGCTGTGAGCTCTTCGGGGACATGTTTTGTGATTTATTTATCTTTGGGTTCTTGGCACCTGCTGCAGAGTAGAAGTTCAATAAATGCTTGAAATTGTTGAGTCATAGATGTAAGATTAATGTTTTTAATTGAAGTAATTTTTTTAAAAAGAGCATGTCTGAAAAAACTTCAAATCGAAGGGGGAGTATCTTGTGGGCTCAATATCGGAAATGTAGACTGTAGATTGAATTGATTTACACATGGATGTCCTAATTCAAACCCATGATTAGTTTTAGAAATTATTTCTTCTGCTTTTCCCATTTACCTTATGGTGATGGGTGATGGTGTAATTGTTTTGGTTTGTTCTTATTTTCTAGTCCTTTCCCCCCGTGACCATGGAGTATGTTGATGGTCTCTGTAGCAGTGTCCAAGGGATGTGTGAGTCTAGGTTTTGAAGTAGATCTGGGCTCTGAGGTGGTACCACTTGTTGTAAGGGTGACTTATGCCATCAACGCTACTTGCTCTGGGATGGAGAAGCGACACATCCTTGTAGAGGAGAGGCAGCAAAGTTTATTTTTGTGGCAGACGTGTCCCACTGCAGAGCTATAATAACTGTAATGAAGGAGGATTATGCTGTATTAGGTTTTTGAAGGGTGTACTGGTCTGTTACCAGGGTCAGTGGTGACAGCTCAAGCCAGCAATTAGGTTTCATTAAAGACTCCAGCAGGCAATTAGCATTCGTTTCTGCCAATGAAATCCTATGATCTATTAAGCATATTCTTTTCCATTAGACATTTTGTAAACTGTGCTTTACATGACGAAGGTACACATTTTTTTTAGACATACGCAAGTCTCCAAATTATCATTTGAAAAAGGGGGCTGACTTTTAGACCCCCTGTGTCTGAACCTGTGGGTTATACTGTCATTTTGGGTGGATTGTTCTGTTTTAAAATCTGTACGTTTTAAAAAGATCATATAAATTCTTTTATTCAAAGGCAAGGAATTTGTTATGGAATATTATATAATTATGTGATTTATGAGGGGGAAAAAAGTGTGACTGATGTGAAATGAATTAAAACTCCAAAATAATGAAGTGACACCTACCGGTTTTAATTATATTCTTTAGAAAATTATTGTTTTTCTTAACAGGCATCTAAAAATAAAGGCTGGGAAGGATGATTTGTGCTGTGTTTCTGCCGAGCAGCTGTTTGGTTGTTTTCAAAATGAGGCCTATTTTCCAAGGGCTAGTTTTGGTACAAGTGTGTGTTTCATGTCGCTTCATCCTCGTGCACGTGTTTAGGCGTTTAAGCTTGGCCTGTGAATATGAAGTGGTGTTTACACTTTACTACATTATTCAGATAAATTTCCTTCCTCCTCTCTTTCTCCCTACTCCAATCCTTTCTCCTCCCTTTTTTCTCCCTCCCTCACTCCCTTCCTTTATAATAAATTGCCTTCATCTGGAGGATTCTGATAGGTTAATTACTGTATATGTATCAGGGATGATAAAAGGGAGAAATGCACAGTGCACAGCCCATCGGGCCAGAAACTCAGTGCAAAGGTCTGTAAAGATGTCTATTTCCATGCAATAATTATAGACTATCTCCCTGTCGTTTGCTTCTCTCAATTCATTATTAATTTTTCTCATTTGTAGACTGCTAGAATGGTAATAATGGCTGAGCATAGCGGTTTGAAATCTGTCTACATGAGCGTGTTAAAAACTCCAAGAAGTCTTGCAGTAAACAAAAATGTGTTGAATCTGGATTTATTTTAGTTAGGACCGTTCAAAAAAATCGATTTTATGAAACACATGTAATCTCAAGGCACATGAATATTATATGAAATACCTTCTAGAAAAAGTATCTCAGTTGAGAAGGTCCCTGGAATAGAGA
Source organism: Monodon monoceros (assembly GCF_005190385.1). NCBI lineage: Eukaryota > Metazoa > Chordata > Mammalia > Artiodactyla > Monodontidae > Monodon > Monodon monoceros. The sequence goes on along the minus strand of NW_021703774.1, from coordinate 41,150,310 downwards.
AGACTTGTTTGTTGTCTTTAAGAAACTCAACATCTAAATTAGAGAGTAGAGTGACTTGGATTATTAATACGAGTAAGCGTTTAAAGTCTTCATTAGCAGACCAGACTAACTTTATACTTTTTATTAATTGAATTTTTGGGGGGACAAGCACAGAACAAGAGCAAGTTTAAAATAAAATATCAGGAATTTATTCACAAAACCAACCTTCAGGGAAAGTTTTAGGAACAGTAAACATTTAGTCTAATTTTATGTGTTTATAATACAGGGAAGAGTAATGTTCAGGTTGGATTTGAGGCACTACATCCTTCAAAGAAAGATCCATGTATCTTCAGTAATCCGTCTGATTGGGGCCAGAAGCTGTGATTAATATATACACTACAGAAAAATCTTGATTCTCCAAATTCTGGTGATCAGCGCCACCCTCCTCCCACCCCCTTACTTATCATACTGCCAAAAGAAAGCAGTCAGGCTAAGGAGGTATAAACCATTGAGGGCTTTAGAAATGTCAGTGCAATTATTTTATTAATAGCTACCACTGTGGCAGTTGTTTTGTGCAACTGGGCATTTAACAAAGACTCTATGACTATCACATGACCAGTTTTTCTCTTCCATGACCTCTTTTTTATCTCTAGCTAATTATTAGCTCAGCATTTCCTCCATCAATTTTTCCCACTCTCATTTCTGACCTTTTACAAAGCAGAGCTTTCGGTATGGAAAACTCTTTTTCTCTACAGCCTTTCGACTCATAACAATCTTATGAAAGAGAGGTTATTTTTATCTATAGTTTATCCTTGAGAAATATGAGAGTTAAAGAGGTTATTTGCTAATGTCTCACAGCTATGAAGCGGAAGAAGTGGATTTGAACTCATTCTCTCTGGCCCCATAGTTCAGGTTCTTAACCACAACCTTAGGCCCAGAACTCTCTGCAGGTTGGGGACATCTGTTCTTCCTCCCTTCCTTCTTTCTTTCTTTCCTTCTTTCCTTTCATCCATTCATCAGTTTGTTTAATAAACGCATTTTGATGTTTTCAAAGGTGGGGATGTTTCTCTGCTGTCCTAATCTTTAAAAGACTAAGCAACTCATCAGGTAGCCACCAGGCACATGTGACCATTTGACATTTGCAATGTGACTAGTTTGAGTTGAGATGTGCTGTATCAAGTACACACCACATGTTGCAGAATTAGTACAAAAAAAGAATGTCGAATATCTCGTACTTTTAAAAATTGATTACATGTCAAAATATTTCAGATATCTTGAATTGAATACAGCCTAGTATTAAAATTAATTTCATGTGTTCTGTTTTGCTCTTTAAATGTGACTACTGGAGATTTTAAAATTACCTATGTGGCTTGCATTTGTGGTCCACATTATATTTCTTTAGGACAGGACTGTTACAGATGGTTATCCAACTACTCCTGGGAGCCCTTTCGCCCGGGGGATGCCTGAGGACTGAGGGAACAGTGGAGAGAGATGGAAATTAGAAATCGTTTTTGGTGATGGTAAGAAGCAAGCTTGATGACGCCTTAGGTGACCAGCAGAGAGAGACTACTATTAGCGGGCATTTATTTACTACTTACCATTTGCAAGTACTTTGTCAAGCACTTTAAATGGATTATCTTTTTGATCCTTATAGCAACTCTGTGAAGTAAGTGCTCTTGTTGGCTTATTTTATAGATGAGAAACCTAGGGCTTAAAAAGGCTGAGGCACAAGATGTTACATTAGTAAATACTAGTTTACTGTGTAACACCTTTGGCATGCAAATACGAGTACGTAAATGATGGAGCTCAGTGTCAAATCTGGGCATGAGTCCAGAACGTGTACTTGTAACCACTCTGCATCACTGCCTTTCAAAGGCAAAAGAGAAAACATTACCTAGAACCAATCAGCAGTAGTTCTTTTGTTCATTCAGTGCCTAGGAAGGCCACACACTCTTCTCCCCAGCACTGTCAGAAATATCATCTTTGATAAGGGAATATAGTACAATAATCGATGACCTCAAGTTATCAAGAAATGATGAAATTATGCTTAATACACTCTCTTTACTAATCCAAGCTTGCCTTAATTAGAAAGATATTTATCAGAAATTGATTTTAGAAACTTTAAGCGTACTTCACCTTGCTTTTAACTGAGAGACATTGATGTGTTGAATATTTCATAGCAAGTACAGATTTTGTAAATATAAGCATTAGATTTTTCTCTCTCCTCAATTAAAAAAAATTGGTAAAAGTTTATTTTATAAACCTATTTAAAAATTTTTTCATGTTTTTCTAGTCTTATACGTAGACATATTTTTATAGTTTTATATACTCTCTCACATATACGCATGCTTTTTGTATTTCTTATTGTCTTAATAATTAATATTTTATATATCTACATATAATTGGCATACTGTGAATTCCTTTATTTTTTTGTTGTTGAAAATATATACATTTATATTTCTTGCTATTCCATAGGAGATGATTGTGAGAATCTTCACATTAACAGTTGTTTTAACTCATTATTGAATTTATTTTAGGATAAATTTCTGTGAATGAGAGTGCTTGTTATAATGAACACTTATGATTCTTGAGTCACACAAATGTAATGGAATTTCAAACAGGTCATAAAGATAAATTCAAAGGTAGCACAACTTTATTTTCAGATAGGTGATGTCTTTTCAGACCTTGCCATCGCACAGTGTTTGATGACTAGAGAATGGATTCCCCTGGCAAATAACTCTTGCTTTTGTCTGTTTTGTTTTTTTCTTTTTGCACTTCCCTTCCTTGTAGTCTCACAAAAGAATTTGATGAACCCTGAATTCATACCTTCAAAAACTGAATAACCTTTTGCACTAGATTCATTTTTAGCATAAGTGTACACTAATCTGTACATCATTTAATGCAGAAAACAGTGTGTTGGATAGAATTACTTCTGTTATAAATATGATCTGTATAGAATTACTAAAAATATATTGGTATAAAGGTAGCATTTAAAAGGGAATTAAAGATTTATAAATATATACTTCATTTATAAAAATAATTATAGGGAATTCCCTGGTGGTCCAGTGGTTAGGATTCCGTGCTTCCACTGCTGGGGGCACAAGTTCAATCCCTGGTCAGGGAACTGAGATCCTGCAAGCCGCGTGGCGCAGCCAAAAAATAAAAAATTATAAACTGTTACATCATTCTAAGTTAGTTAATTTCTGGTGCTTGTTGGCTTGCTTTATTTTATATAGATGTCTTTGGCAAATGCCTATTAGTTTTATCTTCTACTTTTTCACAAGTTTTTTTCAAATATATGTCTGCCTATATCAGCGATTCTATAACTTGCCATATTTTGATGACTGTTGTATTAGCTTTTGATATGGTCACAAAAAAGGTTCCAGCATCTCAGTGGCTTATGACAACAAGCATTTATTCCTTGTCTATGTGACATGGGTGCTGCAGTGTGCTGCAGCCCTTGGTGGCTTGACCAGGCTTGGTGCCGCTCCACACACATGTCTTCTCTTTCAGGAACCCAGGCGAAAGGACAGCCCCCATCTGGGGCATGCTGTTCTCATGGCCGAGGCAGGAATATAGTAACAGGCATGCAATCTCATTTAAAGCTGCTGCGTGGGGACTTCCATGGCGGTCCAGACTCCGCGCTTCCACTGCAGGGGGCACGGGTTTGATCCCTGTCAGAGCACTAAGATCCCACGTGCCTCACAGCGTGGCCAAAAAAAAAAAACGACAAAAGGCTGCTGCATGGAGGTGGCAAATATGCTGTCTGCTCACATCCCATTGGCCAAAGTATATCACGTAGCCAAGCCAAAAACCAATGAGTTGGGGACCTATACTCACCTTGCAGGATTCTCAGGCAAGTCACAGGGACGTGGATGGGATATATTACAGGAGGGGAGGAGGGGAGCAAAGAGTTGGGATCAATAATCTCATCTTTTATACCATCATTGACTTAACTCTTCCCTTATGGTTTGGTATTTGGATTGTTTCCAACTTTAACAATTATAAGTAGCATTGCAGTCAACATTGTTGAACAAATTACATTTATTTGCAGAGTATTTTCTTGGGATACAGTTTCCAAAGTAGGCCATCTGGGTAAGAGGCCATGAATTGCTTGTAGATCTTGTTACATATGGCCAGATTGCTCTCTACAAAGGCTATCAGTTTATAGTGCCATCATCAACATTTAAGTATACAATTTTCATCATTGCTTATAGCTTAATTTTTGTAATTATTCAAGATGGTATTTTAAAACAAAAACTTTTCGAACAAATTGTATTGTTATTTTTTCTATTAAATCAAATAAAACTAGGGCCACTTATAATTTCCTTTCCTGGTTTCTGAAAATCATTATAAAGAAATACTCATTTTTGTTATCTTTTTTTTCTTGGTCCCATGTTCTTCTCAGTACACTGTTTCTTAAACACATCTTTATCCTTACATTAAAACAGTAAAAAAAAAAAAAAGTAAAAAGAAAACATACACTTGATTTGAGGTTTTATAACTTTTATCCAAAGCAAATCGTAGTAATTATTACTGTGGAACTCGGTAAAAGGCTGAACCTACTCAAATTGCTGAATTTTGCTGCATATTTCAAAGTCTTAGGGGAGGAGATTTGTTTATAGTTCTGTTGCCTAACATCGGACGGCTTTAATTCCACGGTGTTCAGATTCCTCTATGGCCTTATGGTTTATATAGCAGAAAATACCAATTGAAACTTAAGAACCAGTCTTTCCTACAGTTTTCCCCCCTCAAAGTGTAAACTAAAACTTTTTATTACCAACTGTATCCTCTCACTTGGCTTACTTTACAAGTGTCATGTTGCCTGCTGCTACACTTGTCTTTGGTTTCTGCTTAGAAATAGTAGTATCTAGACATGCCCATCAATGTCCTTGGTTATATTTCCTCATGTAAGGATCTGAGACCTCACAACAAAGGCAATAAGACTTGCAGGGCAGATAAGAGAAATCCTCAGGCCACTCAGTCCAGAGTCCATAGGCAGAATAAGCAGGTGTGCGTGCGTGCGTGCATGCGTGTGTGTGTGTGTGTGTGTGTGTGTGGATGGGAAGTGGTGTGCTGGAATTTGGGAATGATAGGTTGGATTTTGCAACTACCAGTGGAGTGCAGATGCCTCCCACCTCATTTAGTGGAGGAAAGTCAAAAATCCTCAGAACTGAGAAATCCATTTTAGAGGCAGCCTGGTAAAGCTTGTAAGAAATACTACAACTCAGTGGGAAACAAGTTGACTCGTGAACCAGACATCAGTGTGTGAACCAGAGTTTATTTGAACAGTAGTAGGTGCTGACTGCAGAGTGTTAAATGTGTGAGTATTTAGAGTATTAATATTGTGAATAGTAGGACTCAGATTAGTGTTGAGGAAATAATGAATTTGAGTAGATTTGCCATGAAAGTCTTTGGGTTTTTGTTCCTGAGATGGTTTCCTATTTCAGTTTAAGTTCATTTAGTGTAAGTCTTCTTGGAATTCATTGCAAATTTCTTTGAAGATGAGGTGAGGACCCGTTGCTTTATGAAGTTTTGATTTTGTAACAATCTTTTGGGAAAATTGGGATTCTGAGGCTCAAAGTAAGTGAGAATGAGGATGCTTTATGTTAATATAGAAGAAACCCAGTAATTACAGAACAGAAGCTTTTAAAAATCAGTGCAGTAAAATAGGATGCTTGTTTTATATTGAATGGTTACATATCTAGGTTGAATTTACAAGCAGAAAGTTACTACTAAACTTTTCTCAAAGGTTGTCATGCTCATTGTAAATGTTTTCTTAAGCTGCTAATAGTTTTTTTTAAAATATATACATTTATTTATTTATTTATTTATGGCTGCGTTGGGTCTTCATTGCTGCACGCGTGCTTTCTCTAGTTGCGGCCAGCGGGGGCTACTCTTCGTTGCGGTGCGCGGCCTTCCCACTGCGGTGGCTTCTCTTGTTGCGGAGCACGGACTTTAGGCGTGCGGGCTTCAGTAGTTGTGTCACGTGGGCTCAGTAGTTGTGGCTCGCGGGCTCTAGGGCGCAGGCTCAGTAGTTGTGGTGCACGGGCTTAGTTGCTCCGCAGCACATGGGATGTTCCCGGACCAGGGCTCAAACCCGTGTCCCCTGCATCGACAGGCAGATTCTTAACCACTGCGCCACCAGGGAAGCCCAAATTTTTTATTTATTTATTTATTTATTTACTTATTGGCTGCATTGGGTCTTCGTTGCTTTTTTTTTTTAAATTTATTTATTTTTGGCTGTGTTGGTTCTTCATTGCTGCGTGCAGGCTTCTTATTGTGGTGGCTTCTCTTGCTGTGGAGCTCTGGCTCTAGGCGCACGGGCTTCAGTAGTTGTGGCACATGGGCTTAGTTGCACCGTGGCATGTAGGATCTTCCTGGACCAGGGATCGAACCCATGTCCTCTGCCTTGGCAGGCAGATTCTTAACCGCTGTGCCACCAGGGAAGTCCATGTACCATCTTAATGTCTGTATAAATTTAACGGGTGTGTATTTAATTCATTGAATTTCCATTCCATAGCAATTTCCGTTTATTGATTATTTGGGTTATTTCCAGGGTTTTTGTTACTATAAATAAAATACCATTAACAACTTTGTATGTGTAGTGTCTTTCTTCTTTCAGATTATTCCTTTGGGTTGAATTCCCAGGAGAACAATTAATGCATCACAGAAAATACTGTATACATTTTTATATTCGTTGTTGGCAAAACCACTCCTCCAGGGATGGGCCAGTTTACATGCTGCCAGATTTTATAATTTATAAGGCTCATGTTGAGTCATTGTTATATAGATTAATATTAAATACGTATTATTAGGATATTGTTGACTTGATGTGAAGGTCTTTTTTCTTTTCTTTTTGTTTTGATGTGAAGGTCTTTTATACCATCATTGGAATAACTGAGGCACTCAATAAATTTTGATTAATTGAGCTTTAGAAAGAAGTGCTTATCACTGTTAGCATTTGCAGTCCTGTAACCATTCATCCTTATGTGTATATTGACTTTTTAAATGTTTTTACAGATTTTTCTGCGGGCCGGGTAGGGGAAGCAATGAAGAGAAAAAAAATTTAAAAACCACCAGACAGCTTTTGTCCCAAAGACCTCAGACCCTGCTTAACTATGTTCCCCAACTACCTTTTAGATTTTTCTATTTGATTGATTGTGGTTGGTTAGGTGTATCTCAGCATGCATTTCTGTGCTACTATGAAATCCAGTCCATTTTTAAACTACTTGACTATTCAGAATCTTGGATGTACCTGCTAGAAGGAAATATTGTTATGCTGATAGGAGTTTTTGGTTGATGAAAGGGAATGCTAAAAAAGAAGAATTAAAAATGTAGTTAATGTTTAAGGGACACCCTGAACAGGAAGCAGAAGTATCAATGCATGTAACAGGCTATGCTTGTTTTGTAACAGTAGGTAGAGTGATCTATTTCTCTTTATTTAGAATTTTTGGGTACTAAACTGATTTGCCCAGACATTAGTCCTTTTGGGTTGAGAGTGAGCAGAGCCCCTTTGACAATTTGGCTTCTCAGTATAATTTCTCAGTTGACATTGGTCAGTTCTGGTTGAACTCAAAATCAAGTTCCTTAACAGGCAAAGCAAAAGACGGGACCTGATATGTAGATAGAAGCCTCTGTTGGCACCCAGACAGAAATCTCAGATATCCTGGAACATCTGGTCAGAGTCTTATGTCTTGACTAGGACTTTACACCCTTTGAAGGCAGGGGGCTTTCCTGCTGCCCTCTTTGATAATAGACACCATTTTGCCTTTTCCGGCTTTTATCGCCTGCTCTCTTTACCACTTCATTACTTTCTTTTCTTCTGATTTTCTGTTCTGCCCTCCGGCTCCCTTCTTTCATTTATCATTTCTTCCACACATCCCAGGCTTAAAATAAAAACAAACAAACAAAACCCCCTAGATTTTCAAATGTCTTGCCAATCAAAATGCCCCTTCTTCTCTGCTGTGTCTGGGCCAGTCATTGCTGGGTTAAGATCTTGGGTAACTTTCATTGCTGTATTTTGTTCCTGGGAGCTATGCTCGAAGACTTGCTTTTCTACTAAGGTTAGCTCTGTCTCTCTCAAATAATATGTATCTTTCTGGTGTCTGGGCACCTACCATGAGTTGTTACTGAACAGATTCTAAAGGTAGTTTCCTTATAGTGCATATTTTACTGGTTATTGAATACATTAAAATGATATTTTTCCGTGGATTACTATTTTACCTAGAAAACCAAATAGACTTCTTTGCTTGGTATTTGAGTTACTGTTAGTATGTGTACACTTTATCTACAGCTTGATTTTAATCACTTTGATTACACATATATCTAAAAATCCACTACCCATTAAAAAGGCAGCACCATTATGAAGTGACTCTAGCTTGTTACATGAGAGTCCCTTAGGCCATGTAAGACGAAACCATGAAGTTGCATGTTAAATCATTAAAAACACCATGGCATTTATTTTCAAAACTGGTTATCTTTTGTTTACAAGTAAAGTTTTTACAGCTTTCTTGCTATTTTTTTCCCTTCTGGTGCTCTTCATTTATGCTTTCTATGTCCTTTATTGAAAATAGCCTGGAGTTTGCTCACTGCACTTCTAGGCAGCCTTCTCCATTTCACACCATTTGGTTTAGACTCAAGGAATGTTAGCAATTTTCTTTCTTTTTTTTTTTTTATGCTGGTTTAAGCCAAATGTAATTAGGAAAGTGAGTTTGTTTCAGAATCTGATATAAAGCATGCATTGCATATGCATTCTTGGTTTCATTCTTCTGGTCTGGATGGATGTTTGTATCCTGCTTGTTCCTTTTCTGAGCATAGGAAATTATTGGTGTTTGTTGAAGTAGCTAGCTGTTGGTCGTCATTTTGCAAGTTATCCTTTTTGAAAAGAAGATGCTTGTTTAATCTAAAGCTTGTCTTAGCAGTGATTATATCACCTCCTCACCATTGGCCATTCCATATTAAATTACAGCTACTTTTGAATCTTTCAGTTGCTACAATACTGGTATGAAATCTTGCATACTTGTGAAAAAATGATCTAAGAAGTTTCTGATTTATGTTTTCTTGCAAATTAAATATAAACAAAACAAAACGAAAATCTCATGAAACAGGGTTTTGGGTGCCTTTGTCAAACAATTGGGGGATCAATGTTGCCCATATTTTCCCCCATGGCTTATTTTGCCTCTTTTAATAAATTTCTTATTAAACTCTTTTTGCTCTTGTTTCTGTTTATTTATACTATCATCAGTTTAGTACTCATAATGTATTTTCCTCACTTGGCAGGGATCTGCTCTTTTAATTGGATTTGTTGTTCTTTTCAGAAAGTTCTTTTCTGTACCTGGGCTGGAGTGGGTATCTAAAAAGTCCTTGTTGCCACTAACTAAGGGATTATCAAATACTTTATGGAAACAACATACATGTGTATGCGTTTATACGAGAGGTCTTTTTATTTACACTATTAACATGCCATGTGTGCCACGGACCTTGCACTGATTCATGCCTTTTCAACGAAACTTTTTTTCTTAAAAATTGCATTTCGCTGCTTTTGTTTTTAGACTGCCACTTGCAAAGATAAATTTTATTCTCTACTTAGGAAAACAAATGACTCTCTTTCCCTAAAATTCCTTCTGTGAAATGGTATGTGGACCTGGCAGCCATTGTGAATCTGTTTTATTTTCCCCTTGTGTTACATAAAGCAAAGAAGGCATTTTAGCCCCTTTAAGGAGATACTAGCCTGGGGTAAATAACCACTTAGTCCAGGTGGGTAGAAAAGAATGCTTATGACATTCTTTTCATCGGCTCCATGTGTAACCTCCACTCAGGAGGTCAGGCAGTAAAACATTTGAGTGAACTGGTGAAATGTTTTGTATTTATTTACAAGGCTCTTAATCACAAGACTGATCCCAATAAACTCAACAAGTCAAAGTGATGGAGGAAAGTATATGAGGCATGGAGAACAGTAAAAGTGGAGACTGGAAGGGGGCTTTGGATTGCACTTAGCATGCTCTTGTTTCCACTGTGGAATGACGGCCATCAGAATCTCTGGTGCAGTGGTCATGGGTGGATTTGATGAAGAATGTAATTATATCCATTCTATTCGCACCTGCTGCTGAACTACTTGACATTTTGCTTTTAAGGTTCCAGATATCCTGAAGTACTTGAATTCTGTTTTGCTAAAAATTTGCAATATTTTTTAGCCTTCTCTGTTCCAAACCTGTCTTCCCTTGTTCCCAGGGTATTCTGTGTTTTCTGTGGTGCTGGAGTTGATTTCATTGCTTATTATAGTCTGGTTTAAAGCGAAAGCATTCAAATACCTTCTAAGTTTTGTCATTTTTATTGTTACCTTATTTTAAAATTTTTGTTTAGATGTAGCCTGTAGAGAATAAAATTAGGGAAGTGGCAGTGCCTCTAGATAAGCAGTCCCTAACATTTTCACATAGTAAGCTCTGGGGTCAATACACATTTCCTTCTTGTCTTTCGTGCATGATCCTGTTCATCTTATCATTGCATCTTATCGTGACAGAGCCACCAAACGATGGGCAGGGCTGTAATTCGGACCTGACAGCTCTGCTTTTTTATACCTCAAAGATTTCATGGGGTAGGAGGGTTAAAATCTCTGTGAATATTAAAAATCCAGATTAATGTGAAAGAACTTTCATTTTATATGCTACTAAAAAAACGCTTTAGACAAGCAATTGTCTAATTTCTCTCACCCAGCAGAAATCTAGGCAGGATAGATTTAATGAATAAATAAGAATAATTTAGTGTTAGCCTATTAGACAAATAAGAGTGCTTTAGTATTGGGAATAAGATTTTGTTATTATTGGGCTTCCCTGGTGGCGCACTGGTTGAGAGTCCTCCTGCCGATGCAGGGGACGCGGGTTCGTGCCCCAGTCCGGGAAGATCCCACGTGCCGCGGAGCGGCTGGGCCCGTGAGCCATGGCTACTGAGCCTGCGCGTCCGGAGCCTGTGCTCTGCAACGGGAGAGGCCACAACAGTGAGAGGCCCGCATACCGCAAAAAAAAAAAAAAAAAAAAAAAAAAGATTTTGTTATTATTTGGACATTTCTTTTTGCAAACTGACTTTGGAAAATATTAATGAATATTAGGCAGTTACTTCAGTTTATTATGGACCGGCAAACATTATTGAGAACTGAGTGTATTGCGGGTATGGTACAGGGACTATGAAAATGAGTGAGGTGCTCCCAGTTGGGGTAGGGGTGGGGAACACGCTCAGAATCAGATAATTGCACTAGAATGGTGAAAACTTGATACAGGAGTGCAGTTGATGCTGCTCTAGGAACATGCTTCCCACTTGCTTCTGGAGGGAGGGTTCTTTTTGTTTTTTAAATAATTAAAGGTGGAATAGTTTACAACAAACATTTCTGGAATGTAAAACAGAACATAGGGCAGGCATTCTTAGGACATTTTCATCAGGCTACCATTTATTTTATTTTGTGGTTTGAATGTAGTTTTGCTTTTTAATTTTTCCTCTATTTTGTTTCAGTATAGTTGACTCTAACTTAAAATAGAGTGCATGTAGCACAGGGAGATCAGCTCGGTGCTTTGTGACCACCTAGAGGGGTGGGATAGGGAGGGTGGGAGGGAGATGCAAGAGGGATGAGATATGGGAACATATGTATAACTGATTCACTTTGTTATAAAGCAGAAACTAACGCACCATTGTAAGCAATTATACTCCAATAAAGATGTTAAAAAAAAATAGAATGCATAGCTGTGGTCTTTAGAGGTAGAGCAGATAACAGACAACTGTAATCCCTTCCTTATTTTCTCCCACTTGGACCCAGCTGACCCATGTGTCCAATGGGATTTTGGTTGGTTTAGATGATTTCTCTTGAATCCTTGGCTCAAGAAAAAACATGGGAATTCGTTTTTGAAGCTTCATCCTCTCTGTGTGAATAAATTACTTGATCATTAGCTACTGTTTTTCATTTTGTGAAAGAAAGGAAAAAAGAACTGGAGGCAGGGAGAGAAGAGAAGGAAAGAAAAGAGACTTAAAATATACATAAAGCTTATAATAAAGCCTCTAAAGAAGGGACTTAGAATTCATCATGTATAATAATGGATAGCGGAGAAGAATAGTGTTCTAGACAAACGAACTTATATTTGGAACAGTTAATGTATTACAACATTTATTCCACTTCATGACTTTAAATGAACAAAGAAGTGAAATAAAATATTGTTGTCCTGGCAAATAATTTATCAAATTCTAAAGAAGATTGTCTTGAATCTGCCCAGGATGTCTTTTATTAGTCCTGGTGAATAGAGATTCCTGGCTTGGGTATTGCTGGAGTCATATTTTCATTGGGTGGAAATCTCTCTGACATTTTACATGGTGTGGTGCTTCTACGTTTCCCCCCTAAAATAATAATTTCATCCTTGGGAAAAGAAGTCCATCATGGCTGGATTTTCAGTTACAGCACCCAGGTCAATCTCTTGACAAACATTTGCTGTTTACCTTGTGCTAGGCGAATAGCAGTGGTAGTTGGGGGGTTAAAGAAGATAAGAAAGCATGATTCCTTCTTTAGAGGATTTTATTATAAACCTTACATGTTTTAAGTCTCTTTTCTTCCCTTCTCTCCCTGCCTCCAGTTTTTTTTTTTTTTTTTTTTTTTCCTTCCTTCCCTTTTCCATTTCATCTCAGAAGAAAGATGTGTTTCACCGGGCTGGTGTGTTCTTGCATCTTTTCATTTATGGCTCCTGGTTATTGCTGTGATAAGATTTTTGGATGTGGGTGGTTAAGTGACATTTCTTTCTTGAGCTGTTTTCGCTGTGTTATCCTCAGGAACTTTGGTGAGTTGACCTAGAAGCAGCATCTCAAGCGTCTTCAGATTCAGTGTATGGACTGACTTTGTCTTTAGTTTTAATCTTGATGGTTGGTGTTCATTTGAGATATACTTGAGGAAGGAGCCTCCTTTTTTCACTTAGGTTTCTTAAATTCTGGTGCAATAATGATTTCAGGAAGGGAAAAATATCATGCATTTCTTAATGCATGCATGAAGTTTGCTTTTTGGGGAAACTTCTACAGGGCACCTACCATGTTTCACAGAAACAGAGGCAACAGGAAGAAGATACGCAGGGTTGACGATTGCTCTATAAATGACATGAATAAAATATTGTGAAGCTTAGAGGTGGGACTGGTTACATTTGCCTGGGTGACATGAGACAATCTTAGCAGAAGAAAGAGCTGTGTCTGGAAGGATGAGTAGGACATATTTATTGGGAAGACAAGAAAGAATGTGTCCAGGAAGAGAGATAACAAGAGCTGAGACAATGGTGGAGTGTGGATGCCTTAGATGCAGGGCATATTCAGGAAGCCAAGAGTTTAGTATGTTTTGTTCCAAGGGTGGGTGGAGTGGGGTGGGGAATGGGAATTGCTTTCAAGCTGGGTTATGATGGTAACACAAGAATGTGTAGATGACTTTTCTCTTTGGAAAGATAAGAATTTTCCTGGATGGGACACTTAGGACCTGCCTGTGTCGCTGATTTTTTTTCTTGTTTCCAAGTTAATCCTGTGTTTTCAAACATAAACTGCCTTTCTAGTTCCATTTGATTCTGTCTCCAGAGAAAATAAATATTTACAGTCCTGGTAGCAATGCGGATTGCTCCGGTAAGCTTTTAGTAGTAGGTAACTTCAAACACACTTTACCAAAGCACATTTTGTGTTTGCTTTGCTCTGGTGATAATCTGGCAAGAATGATGCCCAGCAGGAAAGTCAACATACCTTAATAAACCATCTGTTTTACAGGAATGCTGGGTTTCTGGCAAATGTAATATCTGCCCGGCATGCCTTGTATAGTGATGACTCTTGTAAACTTGTTCTGGTGGGGACAGCAGTGTATTTCATTGGTCACTGTCATCCTTGTAAAGAATAGTCTAGAGTGCTCTAAATTACTTTTCAATTTGTATACAGACCTCAGCCTCTTACACTGTAAGTGTAAAAACCAAAAACAAAGCAGAAAACGTCATACAGAAATTAATTTTACCGCGTCAGTTCTACGGCATCACCTGGTAGAAGTAGGTGGTGGGGAAACCGGAGAGGCAAACGATGTGTTCTTATTCTGTGACTGGTTTTGTCAGCCATGCATGTGCCAATACAGGGAGATTTTTCTTGAGAACCTGGGGTTGGGGTGAGCCCAGCTCCTCTGGGGTGAGGTGGAGGTGTACTTCCTTTTTCTATGGTTTGGCAGGAGGGGTTCAGGAGAATTATACCCAGACATTAGGAGTTTCTTTGAAAAGTTGGCTACTACCCTCTTTATCAGATATAGGACAAGGCCTAAGTGAGAGTATCAGCCCAATTGCCGTTTGGCCAGAAAAGTTGTATTTTGCCAAAGGCTACTTTTCCAAGGGCAGTGATATAGCAAGACATTTCCTGAGAGAGGGAAGTAAAGAGGAAAAATCCCTTTTATGGAATTAAAGATTCAAAGAGTATGCTGAACACAGTTTCTAAAAACTCAAATAGTGTGTAAGTTTTTCATTGTCTTTTAATCCCTGAGATAAGGCTTTTTCTGCTTATGGAGGGATCTTTCTGCGGAATTTTGAGGAGTTGGCTGTTCAGAAGGCATTGAAGAGATGCCATTCCCTGGGCCTGTTGCCATTTTGATAAGGTTGAAGACGTATTGGGAAGAATTTCTTTTCTTGCTGTTAACTGCACTCGGTCATTCCTATGGATGGTGGAGAGAGAGGGATACTTGTTTATGGTTGACTGGAGGAGAGACACGGCCGGGAGACTGAACTGGGTGAAGAGGGTTTCTGCTTAGTATGTGACTTACGGGAATGCCTCTAGTACCTGTTCTGGCCCTCATGCTGAACTTGGGCTGCTGTTACATGAGATCCTGAGAGCATACAGCAAGCACGTCTCTTTTAGAGTTTTTACTGTGTGGTCTTGTGCACGGTACAGCAGTTGGTGAGCTGCGCGATGGGGTGATGAGAGCTGGATCCGATGGTGCAGGAGTTGGCACCCTTTGGTATTTCATCGAAGTCCCGACTCTGCCCACCTGGGAACTTGTTAAAACTAGGTTCCTGCTGGGAGTTCCCCGGTGGCCTAATGGTTAGGATTCCAAGCTTTCACTGCCATGGCCTGGGTTCAATCCCTGGTCGGGGAACTGAGATCCTACAAGCCTCGTGGCATGGCCAAAAAGAAAAGAAAAAAAACAAAAACAACTAGGTTCCTGCAAGGGCCCCCGGACACGGTGAATCACACTCTCTAGTGTGAGCGCCTTGGAATCTGCATAACAAATTCCTAAGGTGCTTTTCACTTGGAAAATTGCTGGTTCATACTTACCTATCCACAACTGCTCTAAGCTCATTTTGCAATTTTGAAAAATCTTTCCCCAAATGATCCAGCTATGGGAGAGAGGGTGCATGAGGGGCCCGGAGTGGTTCTTATGCACCAACAAAACTCATGTATGCAGCACATCCTAAAGTCATGGTCACTTTGTGATATCTTTGCAGAGAGCTTGGGAGTCTATTTCAGGCACTGGGTTTATTGCCTTTTAAAGTGTGGTGTTTTATCCTGTTTAAGGACACCTTCAGACTATTCATTTTGCTCCTCGGGGCTATATGTTGAATATGCTTGCTGCTCTGGAATCTGTAGCCTGGAAGTGGCCGGATGGTAAAAGACCACCTGGGTTTCCTAAGTCACCTCTCAAAATTATCCTGGATTTAAAAAAAAGAAAAGGAGAAGAAAGAAAAATTGTTGGGAATGTGGGTGGTACAGGGAGGGGGTCTTTCACAACTGGGTGGGTCCTGGGATTCCCTCCAATCGTTTTTTTCTTGCCCTAACAAGAACGGTAATGATGATGAGGGTAACAACAAAAAAAACACACACAAAAATAAAAACAGCAAGCATTTAATGAGGACTTACTCTGTGCCAAGCACTGTGCTAAACCCTTTGCATCCATTGTCGCATTTAATTTCTGTGACAACCCTATGAAGTAAGTACCATTATTATCACTTCATTTTACAGATGAGGAAATTGAGGCAGAGAGTTTAGATCAAGTCACTTAGCTGGTAGTGGCAGATGTGGCATTCTAACTCTGTGAAGTCTGACTTGGAACCCCGGGTGCAAAATAGTGCAGATTATAGATTCAGTGCCTCTAGGGCTCGGCTGGAAGAATAAATGAAGAAAGCATGCCTCTAGTCACAAAGAGAGCGGTGGGGACCACAGCAAACGAGAGAGTCCTTCCCCTGGCAATGCGGTAGTCACTGCAGTCCCAGCTCCTTGTTGCCAGGCTGAAATTCAAGCCATTGCTATCAGATTTTTTTTTTTTTTTTTCAAGAGCTAATGGAAATCTGCATTTTGGGGTGAGACGTCTTGGTTTTTAAATAGGGGCAACAAATTCAAATTTTAAAATAAAAGTATCTGGGTCAAACAAAACAACAGAATGTAAGCAGGATCTTTAGTCTGTTTGGTATTGATGCTGTATTCATAGCATCTAGAACAGTGCCTGGCATATAGTAGGTGCTCAGTAACTGCCTGTTGAACAGATGAGCGGATGAGTGTTGGTGGACTGCATGACACTCTCAGGTTGCCAGTTTATAACCTCTGCGCTACTGCTTTCCCCAACTACCTTTAGGTTTTTCTGCTGCTTCCTATTCCAGACAGGATCATTTTTTAGTTAAATATATAGATCAGATGTACTTCAAGAGGTAAAATCCCTTTAGTTTGGTGTTTGAACCAGCGTTCTTTTTTTTTTTTCCTTTGTTTTAGGGTTTTTTGGTTTGTTTTTTAAATTCTTTTTCAAGATTTGTGGTAGAAAACAAAATTTACCATTTTAACCAGTTTCCAGTTTCCAGCTAAGCAGCGTCAAGTATACTCACGTTGTTGTGCAGGAGATCTCCAGAACTATTTCCTCTTGCAAAATGGAAACTCTATACTCACTAAACAACAACTTTTCCTCCCCCCAATCTCTGGTAAGCACCATTTTGTCTCTATGAATTTGACTGTTTTAGATACCTCATATAAGTGGAATCATACAGTGTTTGTCGTTTTGTCACTGGCTTATTTCACTTAGCATAATGTCTTCTAGGTTCATCAGGTTGTAACCTTATCAGAATTTCCTTCCTTTTTAAGGCTGAATCATATTTCATTGTAATGTGTAGACCATATTTTGTTTATCCATTCATCTGTCAATGAACGCTTGGGTTGCTTACATCTCTTGGCTTTGTGAATAGTGCCAATATGAACATGGGTGAGCAAATATTTCTTTGAGATCCTGCTTTCAGTTCTTTCGGTTATATACCCAGAAGTGGGATTGCTGAATCATATGGTAGTTCTATTTTTAATTTTGGGGGGAGCCTCCATACTGTTTTCTTTAGCAGCTGTACCATTTTACATTCCAATCAACAAGGTACAAGAGTACCAATTTCTCCACATCCTTGCCAACACTTGTTATTTTCTGTTTTTTTTTTTGTTTTTTTTTTTGCTGTACGTGGGCCTCTCACTGTCGTGGCCTCTCCCATTGCGGAGCACAGGCTCCGGACACGCAGGCTCAGCGGCCGTGGACCACGGGCCCAGCCGCTCCGCGGCATGTGGGATCTTCCTGGACCGGGGCACGAACCCGTGTCCCCTGCATCGGCAGGCGGACTCTCAACCACCGCGCCACCAGGGAAGCCCTATTTTCTGTTTTTTTGATGATGCCGTCCTCATGGGTGTGAGGTGGTATCTCACTGTGGTTTTGGTTTTCACTTCTCCAGTGACTAGTGATGTTGAGCATCTTTTCACGTGCTTATTGGTCATTGTTTTGTATTTTACTATTCAGTAGCTTTAAATCTGTGAGCTTGCCTTGGTGTAGTGCGGGGGAATTTTCTCAAGGTGATTGTGTGTTCTCTTCCACACAGAGATGCAAAAGTTTATTCAATCGCCCTAACTCCAGGAGCCATTAAAGCATCAGAAGCTAACGCTAGGAACCCTGGCCCTGGCTTTAACTGCTTAGAAAACATAGCAATCAATCTCAGAGTACCTACGGTGTACTGGCCTAGGTTTACAAATACCCAGAAAAAGTGCAAACAAATTGAGAGGGTCTCTAGCCATTTGCCCAATGTAGAGGGGCCACTTTTGACCCTGAGAGCACTATTCCGTGGAATCTGATTAAGATTTTTTTTTTTTTTCCCCTGGTACGCGGGCCTCTCCCTGTTGCGGTCTCTCCCGTTGCGGAGCACAGGCTCCGGACGCGCAGGCTCAGCGGCCATGGCTCACGGGCCCAGCCGCTCCGCGGCATGTGGGATCTTCCCGGACTGGGGCACGAACCCGTGTCCCCTGCATCGGCAGGCGGACTCTCAACCACTTGCGCCACCAGGGAAGCCCTGATTAAGCTTTTTGAGGTGAGGTTATAGGGGGCGAGGGAGGTGAAGAGTTGAAGTGACTGGGAGCTTTTTTTCTTATTTCCCCCAGAATGCCGAACCATCTCATAGTGGCAGAGCTCAGTGTATTTAGAAAGGATTGATAAATTAAAGTAGCCATATAAGAAATGTAAATGAATGGTCTTTCCTCCTACTGTATTGCTAGTTGGTACTGAACATAACAAAAGAAAGTTGGTGGAATCAATGTGGTGAAAATAATGGTAAAGTCTAACACCTCCAAATCCCAGTGAAGAGTAAATTTAGCTCTGTGACAGCTAATTTGTAGTTTCAGGGTTAAAAGGTGTTATGTACACCTCTTGAGATTTTCATTCTAGAGTTTAATATTCCAGGGTGAACCTCTCCTGACTCAGGATTAATTGAAAAAAGGTATATATGTTGAGGTCTTGACTTCTGAGATGTTCTTTATTGACAGAGCATTGCTGTGGGATTAACCATATCTGCAGCTTCAGAAACAGGAGGCATTCCTGCCTTTTCACTGTCTGGTTTGCAGGCATGAGGGCTGGGAAGGATTGTCGGGGCTTTTGTTAGGCAGTAAGTTAATGGTTAACTCCTGCAACATGCCAGACATAGCACCTAATCTTTGATGAGACCTACTGCTCAGAATGAATAATGGTTAACCATTCATTACCTTTGACTCAGACCATCTACCTTCCATAGTTTGTTCCCTTAAATATGTGGGACTGTGAAGGGTTTTTTCTTTCTTTCGCAAATAAAATTTACAAAGCACAGGAGTTTTATGAGTCATTACTTGCAAAGAAAACAGGTGCTATCTATGAATAGTTTGGTGTTTTTTTCGGGACCAATAGAAAGATTGCTTCTGAATTTTTGTTTAACTCGATCACAGCTGTGTAGCTAGACATCCATCTAAAATGGTCCTTTCCTCGGTGTAAAACATGAGTGCTGTTGTGAGCAGATGTGTCTTTTTGTGTGCTGTGCTGCCCGCGACAGTGAGACTTTCTTATTTATGGTGACCAGTCATCTGGACTGAAAAAGATAAAAAATAAAAGCAAACAAAGGGAAGCAAAGAAAAGTTAGAGGTCTCTCTCCCCTCACAGGGGGCTGTTTTGGGCTGGGTGGGTTGCAAGGAGTCAGCCCCCTTATTCCTGGTGAGTTAGTGGTGGTCACCCAGCAGAATACCTCCACCACAAAGAGGCAGTTTCAGATTTACCGTGTCTTATGGCCAACTGAAACTTTTGGTGCTCTTGCCTACTTAAGAACATTCTATAAACATTAGAAAGAGCCTTTATCTTTCAAAAAGAAAAAAAAAAAGCTCTGCTGAAAATTAGTTTTTGCTAGTTCTGAGAAGTTGGTCCTTAATGGTGTTAATGGTTCCACACTTGTTATCAGGGCCCTGGTTTCCTTTCTTAGTAATCTTGGTCTTAATTTCCTTTCTGCAGAGTAATCTGTCTGTTGTCTGAGCCAAGGATGCGTGGCTGACATGGCCAGTGTCTGTCTGGCTTGGATTTACCCCTAGAGAGTTCATTGTAAATCTGTTCTGAACTGACAGTTCGGTCCAGGTTGGAATATATTTTGCTTATACAAACTCTTAACTTAAAAAAAGAGAGAGAGACTGGACACTCTTTCCTTTGTAGCTAAGGTTTTCGAGAAAGTTCTGAGGGATGGCTGCATCTCTCATTCAGATGTTGGCTCCATGCATATGGCTGGCAGAGGGGCCAGTCATCTCCTAAAGGCTAGTGCATATTTCTCAGTTCTCATCTGATTTGACCTTCCTTTGGAATTTGACATTGACCATGGCCTCCTCCTTGAAGCATTACCTTCTTGGGCCTCCCTGATGTTATTCCTCCCCTGGGTGTTCCCTTTCACTGTCTTTTGAGGGTTCTCCTCCACTGCTCGCCTGTTGAATGCAGGTGTGGTCTCGCATGTGACCTTCTGCTCTTCTGACACTGTTTTCTGAGCTCGTCTGTATCTCAGACCCCTCTCTCTTCTGGGCAGCCACATTCCAGCTGCCCATTGGATTTTCCATGTGATTGACTGCAAATATCTTAAACTCAGAATGTCACACACAGAATTCATTGGCTTTCTCCTCAAACCTCTTCCTTTTCCTCTATTCCCACCCTGGGGGACGGTGTCACCTCCTATCGAGTTAAACACACTACGGACTTGAGTCAACCTGAATTCCCCATCTTCCTTTACCCCCTATGTGCATAACACAAAACCCTTTTCCTTACTCTAAGGTAGGTATTTTTTTCCTAAATGGAGCCGATTCCACTGTCCTTCAGAGTTCAATCTGTACCTTACCTCATGCAGAAAGAGCCTCTAGAATTCTGGACTTAGCCCATTATCCTGGGGTGTAATAAATCTTGTTTACCTGTTGGTCCCTCCCTCAGTGGAACTCAGCCATGGCTGAGCAGAGTAGTACCTTGGAACTATGTAATCTAGTGGTGGGCTGGGACATCAGTCTGTGGACTTCCTGTTTCTGAAAGCCTGTTTCTCTGGTGCCTGTCATTTGGTTGCTTTAAGTTGGATGTGACAGCTATGGGAAGGTGATAGAGGGCAGGAGGCAGTTTTGGTTTGGTGGGAAGAACACAGACTTCCAGAATGTTGCTCTAAGGATTAGGGAAGACTAATGCATCAGGAGCTGCCAATGAGGAGCTGGTTCTCAGTCATGATAGGTTTGGGGCAGCTCCCCACTGCCAGGGCTGGGCGAGGTGCTTGGATGCAGCAGTGAGAGAAAGGGTCCTTGTCTGGCTAAATGGTGACTGACTGGGGTCACAGTCCTCATGTATTTTCTCACTCCTCCAGTGAAGTGTGAAGGTCATCTCAGAGGTGGGGCTCAGGCAGAGGCAGTGGCAGTGCTTTATGTTCTGTAATGTAAGTTGGAAGACTTTAGTCTTAAGTTGACTCTCCCTCATTTCCAGAACTAGTGAGGAGGAATTGGGAAGTGGTGACATCACTGGTAGCATTCTAATCACCATTTCCTAGTTCTGCATTTGGGGGAAGGTACCTGAGTTTCCTGACTATTTCTCACACTTCCCAGGAACGAGAAAGCACTGTGTTCAGAGTGCGTAGAGTCCCAGAAACCATCTGTTGCCTTAGGCTTGTCCTTACTGGGAAAGCTCAGAGACTCAACTGTAAGCTAAGATAAACAAGTAAAAAGACATAAGGCAAACCTTACTGGAGTACGTGACGTCAGGTATGTTTGCTCCTGAACAGATAGAAATATTTTATATGCACATAAAATGAAATGGCTCATAATTATTGCTGACGTTAGTCTCTGCTCTTCCTGCAGCTAAATATGTCATATGATTTTTGCTGATTGCCCCAACTGGTTGTTCATAGACAGACATTACAATAGTAGGAGCACAAGACCATGTATTAAGGCACTGCACTTTGCTTTGAGAGGAAAGAACGAGCCCCTGGGGAGTCGGTGGAAATGTAACAATCCTGAACAAAGATTTGAAGTGAAAATGCAATGCTGGATTTTATTTTTCTGCTCCTTAAACTCTGTTTCTAAAGTTTATCTTGTCTTGCAACTATACACCTGCATATTGGAGATAAGAATGGAAGAGGGGAAGCTGACGATAAATTTATGGCTGTGTTTAAATAAGGTTTAGTCCTCTGATTACTGAGCTATGTCAAAGAAGCCATGCCCAGAATGTCTTCTCATGTCTTCTCCCATGCCAACCTCAATACTCGATATAAGTTTAGGTCAGATTACCTCTTATGTATCGTTGGAGATTATTTTGAAGTTAGTTCTTATGAAGTACCTAGAATAGTATCGTAGTAAATACTAAATAGTAACACTAAATAGTGCTTGCTCTCTTATTGATAATACTATTGTTTATTTTTAGCAAAACTGTATTTATATTTTTCTTTTTTGTGTGTGTGGTACATGGTTCTCTCACTGTTGTGGCCTCTCCCGTTGCGGAGCACAGGCTCCGGACGTGCAGGCTCCGGACACGCAGGCTCAGCGGCCATGGCTCACAGGCCCAGCCACTCTGTGGCATGTGGGATCTTCCCGGACCGGGGCACGAACCCGTGTCCCCTGCATTGGCAGGTGGACTCTCAACCACTGCGCCACCAGAGAAGCCCTATATTTTTCTTTAATGGTAGATTTTGCTAAATATAAACCAATATGATTATTTTTCACAGTTTGAATTTAAAACTCAGAATCCCTCTGTTAATTGGATTTTGTTGTTTTGGGTTGGAATTTTCTTTTGAGATACTTTTGTAAGGTTAGGCTACTAATATATATTACCTATAAGATATATTAGTAGGTTTAAAATTTTTTTATTGAAGTATAGTTGATTTTCAATGTTGTGTTAGTTGCTGGGATACAGCAAAGTGATTCAGTTATACATATATATATATTATTTTTCATATTTTTATTATAGGTTATTATAAGATATTGATAATAGTTCCCTGTGCTATACAGTAGGACTTCGTTGTTTATCTATTTTATATGTAGTAGTTAGTAGGTTTTTTAAATTACAAATTTCAACAACTTCTCATTTAATTTTTCTACTGTCTTGTTAAAAAACTTTGAGGGAAATCTGGTTACATCCTATGTAAATAATTGATATAGGAATGATAACACTTTGGGGCTTCCCTGGTTACGCAGTGGTTAAGAATCTGCCTGCCAATGCAGGGGACACGGGTTTGAGCCCTGGTTCGGGAAGATCCCACATGCCGCGGAGCAGCTAAGCCCGTGTGCCACAACTACTGAGCCTGAGCTCTAGAGCCTGCGAGCCACAACTACTGAGCCCACATGCCTAGAGCCCGTGCTCTGCAACAACAGAAGACACCGCAATGAGAAGCCCGTGCACTGCAACGAAGAGTAGCCCCTGCTCGCTGCAACTAGAGTAAGCCCGCACGCAGCTTCGGAGACCCAACACAGCCAAAAATAACTCTGTTTTTGATAATTTCTTGATAATTTTGTTTGATAATTTCTTCTAATTCCTTGACCTTCAGATGCTATATTTCCCCCAAAGCTTAGATGAAAATGCCTATCATTTTCCTTAGCTTTTAAATGATAAAAATATTTAATTAATATAACAAATATTTTTCAATGCATATATTTTTTCTTATTTAATCCTTGCCACTCTGAGTTGTATTGTAGCAAGAAGAGGCTTATCTTGCCCCTGGGAAAACAGGCGTGTAAAGCGTACATCATTTACCTGGCTAGTAAGAAACAGAACTGGGTTAAACTCAGATCTCTGTCTCTAAAGCCCAGACTCTTAACCAACACAATAAAAACATTTCACAACAATTTCTCTTAGAATTGAGTACATGGCATGGAAAATGGCTTTAAGTTAATTTTTCTCTATTCTACACCTGGTGATCTCAATTCATTTCCTTAACAAGTGTTTGTTAAGCTCCTAATATGTTCCAGGCACAGTGTTAGGTAGAAATTCAACAGGGATAAACATGAATAGTGTCCCTTCTTAAAGAGTTTATAGCTACTTGTTCATAGAATTCTTAGTACGTTTTCATCGATTAAGTTTTCTGTTTAACCAGCTCTCTTATGGTTTATGAGACTATAATATTATTATAGTCACACCCTAATATAATCAAAATATGAAAAGAAAATTTAACATTTTTTCCCAGTTCCGCCAGATGAATCTCAACTGTTTGCCCCAATATTCCTTGAACTTTGGTGTTGACTTAAAACTGCACAGCCTGTCAATTAAAATACTTTTTAATCTTTATTGTAGTTAGTTTTCTTCAACTACTCTTGTTGTTAGTGTTTGACATAGTTCCTCACAGTAATGAATAATTACCAAATACCAGGTGTCTTTTAATCTTTCCTCTAATGCTTGCACTCGCCCCCTGGAATGGCTCTGTGCTTTCCTCATATTCATAATGCAGGGACCCGAGGCACCGTGACATGCCCTACAGATGTTGTCATGCCAGGCCAGGGCAGGCCTTGATGGCTTCATGTTTCTTTCAGATTTTCTCATGAAGACCTTAGATAGGCTGTAACAAAATATCCCCTCATCCGCTCCGCTTCTGCAGTAGCCAAGGTTCCTTATAGACGTGGAAATCTGGTGAGACCAGTGGTGAATTGATTGCTGAACTTTCATTTCTGTCTGCCCCTCGGTGGTCCTGATACCTTAGGACGTTGGACTTCCCGAGAGAGATTTATTCAGTAAGCAACGTATTCAGGAAGCCACTTGTCTTCGAGCCAGTTTTATTAGGAACCAAAAAAGAGTTGGTCATTTACTGAGATGGAGGAGGATGGTATTGCTGCCAGGGCGGCTCTGATTCTGAGAAGCCTCAAGCAGAGAGCGCTCAGGAGAGGTGAAGCTGAGTCCTATGGAAGAACGTGGAAAGTTGGGGTGTTTGAACAAAATTTGAGTTGCCTTGGGGATGTTGAATAGGAGACTGCATATTTGCGTGGCAAGGGAGTGAGGGAGATCTATGGCCCCTTCTAATTGGGAATCTGGGACGGGACTACGCTTTTTGTCCCAGACTACTAAAAGATAGTTTTTCAGATGTCTTTCATGATTGCCACAAATATACCAGCAGCACGGACACATGTGAGTATGTGGTACTTAATTGGGAGAATATTCTGCGGAGAAATTTTATTCTTGGGCACATCCTCACAGTTGTCTTAGAATTAAGTTATCCTTTATAAGCCAAAATGCCATCAACAGGAATTGTGCTTCGTTGCCTACAGTGAGAAAATGTCACACAGAGTTGCTGGCGGACACTCGCAGGTAGGACCGTTGGCCCTTTCCCTCCTCAAGGGACTGGTACAGATGTGTCCCCAGGACCAAGAGTTCCTGTAGGAAATGTATTGGCTTTTGAAGTTGAGTTTCCTGTAATATGAAGAGTGTTTTCTGTATCAGACATCAAACAAAGCTGAGTATTATTTTCTTTTTTGGAGTTGTCTTATAGGCATTTTTTGAAATTTTATACTTAAATTAGAAGTCATATAACAACTTTACAGAGAGTTTGACATATTAACCATTTAAAAAATTACAGTGACGTGAACTTTGGCAGACTTTCTGAGTTCACATAAATGGACAGTTTTACTATATGTAAAGTGTTGGCTTTGAAGTTTTCTTTTGAGGGCAGAGATAAAGTGTATTAAATTTAAAATTTAAATTATATCTATTTTTGTTTGAATGGGTGAAAGATGAACATAATGCAGAATTTTAAAGGTACCCTTGATCCCCAGCCTCAGGTTCCCCTCTTAGAGGCCAATTGTTAATAGTTTTTAATGTAGTCTTCCAGAGATATTTTGTATGCATACAGATGTATATATCCCTCCCCCCACTGTTTCCACAAACCTAGTGCATCACTCCTGCTCTATATCAGTGTTGTCTCTTATCCTAGAATCCATTCATTTCAGCTTATATAGGGCCTCCTCATTAATTTTTCCATTTTATGTACATACCATTATTTCACCTGTCCTCTGTGATGGGGTTTTTAGGTTGTTTCCAGATTTTGCAATTACAAAGAATCTTTTCACACACATATGAGTCTTAGAATAAATTTCTAGAAGTAGGATTGCTGGGTCAAAGGGTTTGTGCGTTTGTAATTTTAGTAGATATTTGCCAAATTGCTTGCCATGAAAGTTGCACCACCAGCAGTGTTACCGGGATACCTTGTAGACTGTTGGCCTTGAAGTCTTTCTTTGTGGGGTAGGAATTTGAAAATATAGATTAAAAATATACACTGTTAAATATATGTGTGCATAGTTAGATATGTTTCAGTATATATTTCATTATTATGGAGTCATATATGAGTCTCTTTTGGGAAGCTAGGTGTTTAAGTGACAATTTTCAAACATAGAGAGCCATCAGATTGAGAAGAGATGAATAGTGGGGTAATTGGAGGGACTTTTGGGTTCATGTCCTCTTTTTCTCTGAATTCTTTAAGATTCAGCCCAATGTTGCCTTCTTCCATGATACCTTCTATAATTATTCTAGGTCTTAGTGACCTGGGACAACGTTTAGAGCCCGTAGTTAATTATATGATTTTATTAAAATTAATCTGTATCATGGTTGTGAGCCATGTCTAGAGAATCAGAGTTAAAATGGAAAGAGCAAGGAGGACTTTGCCCTGGGTCTAGTCTAGTTCTTGGGACAGAATTCTAAATACTGTTATATTAAATAGCTATTATACTTGGGACAGGAAATAAATACTATTTTTTCAAGTTTTTTAAAGCTCCTGCAAGCACTTCATTATAACATTTTAAGCATAACACGATATTTTTCTAAATATAAAAGTAATAATGATCATTGTAGAAAATGTAAGAAATATAGAAAATTTTTTAAAGCAGAAAATAAATCACCCAGCATCCTACCACCCATAAATAATCACTATATCACCTCTTTTGTCCTTTTCTGTGTTGCATGTATGCATGGATATGTGTACGTGTGTGTGTGTGTGTGTGTGTGTGTGTGTGTGTGTGTTATTGGGAACAACGTGCTGATAGTAGTTTGTTTGTATTTATCTATCTATTTATTTATTTATGGCTGCGTTGGGTCTTCGTTGCTGCACACGGGCTTTCTCTAGTTGCTGCGAGCGGGGGCTACTCTTCGTTGTGGTGCGCGGGCTTCTCATTGCAGTGGCTTCCTTTGTTGCAGAGCATGGGCTCTAGGTGCACAGGCTTCAGTAATTGTGGCACATGGGCTCAGTAGTTGTGGCTCGCGGGCTCTAGAGCGCCCGCTCAGTAGTTGTGGTGCATGGGCTTAGTTGCTTCACGGCATGTGGGATCTTCCCGGACCAGGACTTGAACCTGTGTCCCCTGCATTGGCAGGCGGATTCTTAACCACTGCGCCACCAGGGAAGTCCCTGATACAGTTTTATATTCTCCTTTTTTTTACCCTGCCAACAGCTGACAGTTTGGGGTATGTCCTCCCAGACCTTTTCTTATGCGTGTGCATAGACAACATGAAATGTAAAGAAAATTTTAAAAAACAAATTAGAAACTGTGTTGGGCTTTTGTCACACAGAGATGTGTGGTAATAGCTCCCTGTCCTGTGAGTATGTACACATCCTAGTTCTTTTAAATGTTTGCACCACGTTCCATACAAAATTTCAGTTGTATCAAGTTTTCCCTATTAAAAATAATACTAAGGCAAACGGCCTTTTACATAAATACATGTAGAATCTTGTAGGATAGATTCCTAGAAGTAGAATTACTGGGTTAAAGGTCACACACACTTTTTAAGTTTTTACAGGTTTCCCTTAAAAAGGTCTTACCTGTGTCTCTTCCCATAACAAGCACCATATCCTCATTGGCACTGGAAATGATCAATCTCTAATTTTTTTTCAATTTGAGAGTTAAAAAAAATGGCTCCTTATGTGTGTTTAATTTACATTTCCCTGATAATTAGAGCGTTTGAATGTCTTCATATGCTCTTTAGTCCTGTGTCTTTCGGTTGTAAAGTGTCCATTTTTCTAGTTTCTTATAGATTAATAGGATTTCTTTGATATTGACTTTTTGTCTGTTGTATATGGTACAAGTATTTTCTCCCAAGTGGCTGTCTTCTAACCTGCTTTATGTTGTCTTTAGCCATGCAGGAATTTTAGATTATGTAATAAAATCTGATACGGTTTCTGAGGCCAGGATCTTATTTAGGAAAGACCCATACCTTCACATTTGTAATGTATTTTCTTCTGACAGTTTTATAACTTTTTTTTTAAACATTTAGATTGAGCTAGATTGATTGAATTCTACTCTTCTTTTTTCCCTGTTGTTTAACCATGAAAATTGGTATATTCTTGTGCAGAATTTTTATGATTTACCAAAGCAATTCTGTATAGTAAAAAACCAGGTTAAAACTGATGGAAATTTACATGTTCCAGATAAATTTTTCTTGAGGGTCTTCCAGTCTTTCTCTGGCTCCCATTTAGTTTGTCTTTTCAAGTTGTGTTTTCTGGTCACTTTAGGGGTCCCAGGACTTGGGGCTAGGTGTCAGAGGGGGGAGCGTCATAGAGGATATATGGGTGTCAGCAAGTCAGCTCTGCTTTCATATGTAATGTTTTATTTGAAAATAAAGGTGTTGCTTAAAAAAAGAAACAGAAAACCTCTGATTTGCTAACCTGTTTGAAGTTGGGGGAGCGGGGCAGGTAATAGGAACCCGTTTTCCCCTGGCTGGGGTCTGGGTGGGTTTCCAGTACTTGGTGTTAGTCCTGCATTCGGTCTGTGTGCTCTGGAGCTAGAATTCCTTGCCTTGAGGACCTGGGCTGAGCTCCCCACGCGGGGCTGGGCTAAGCCTCACTCTGTTTCCAGCCCTATCCTGTTACACTTATAAAGTAAAGTATGTTCCGTTGCTTGACCTTCTGCTCTAGAACATTTTGCACACTATTCCACATTTCCTCTCGAATACCTTTCTCATCTGTACACTGGGATATAGTTAAGCAGAAGCAATAAATACTTCAGAGCATAAATATTTTGGTTAGGAACTGAAGTGCATTTCTAAATCTGTGAGCACAAAAGTGACATGGAAAATTACTGAGTACATTCTAAGCTCAGGACCATGAATGCCAGTAGAGTTTTATTTTTATGTTTAGAAAAGAAACACGAAGTGTTGTTTGTCTGTGGGTGTGAAAAATATATTAGAATAGCATTTGCTAACTATGTCGTGAAGCTTTCTTCCTGCCCTATCTTAATCTGATAACTTGTTTAAATATGTTTTCTCCTGGAGTAGATTGATGGCAAATTTACTTCAAATTGATGGCAAATCTTTCTTATTTGGGCTCCTTTGAGTTATTGCAGACATTTTGACTGTTTAATTCTTATTTCTCACCTTAACGTTATTTAATTATTTTTCAGACATTATCAAATAAATTTTAGTTCTTAGAGTCACCTTTCAAATCTTTTTATTTCTTGAGTGCTAATTTTTTTAACCATCTTTCCTCCAGTTGTAATAGCTATATTAATAGAAACCTCATTAGGGTTTGTGGTCCAAATACTTGAACTGCTTTACATGTAGAGTCTCATTTAATCCTTCCAGTAATCCTGTGAAGTGTAGTTACTGTTACTTTCATCTTACAGATGAGGAAACCGAGGTTCAGAGAAATTAAAATGGTTTGCCCAAGATTTTACAATTAGTTAAAATTCAAACTTAGTATTCAAATTCAGGACTTTCTTACTTCAAAGCCCAAGCTCTTGAGTCTTTAGATCTTTTTCACCTTAATGAGTAACTGGATGTGTCTCCATTCTTTTACGGGATGAGGCTAAGGAGAGAGAAAACATCTCACCACCAATGCTGGTCCCAGCTCTCGGACTATTGCTGGTTGATCTAAAGCGAGTTAAGTAATCTTCAAGACCTGTTTAGTTTCATGAGTTGGACAAGAGGAATTCCAGGTTTTGCAGGCATCTCTTTCCCTTAAGTTTACTTGTGGTGAAGATGACACGTGGTCATTGTTGCTAATTATACTTCATTCCTTCCTTTCCTTGAATCTTGTCAAGGAACAGAATCACCTGCCCTCACTGCCTCTCTTTCATCCCATAGTGTAGTAGTGGCTCTTGGCCTTAGAAATGTCAGGAGAGGCCATTCTTCCTTTACACAAGTATTTTGTCAGCTTTCCTTCTCTCTGCCTCGCTGCTGTTCAGGTAAGAGCTTCCTCTATATAACCAGTTTCCTAGCATCTTCTCCTTCCACTCCTTCAGAAAAAAGAACAGCTCTAACTTCTTAAAGTTAGATGATGGAACACAATGGAGCATACTGTTTGTTGGTTAACTCAGCAGTTAAAGAGAAGTATATCCAGGGCTGGCTCCTATTTTGACCAGAAAACATTAAAGCATAAGTTTATATGGCAGGAATCCCCAACCTCTGTAACCTTGGGGGTGCTAGACCATGCAGCAGGCTGCCAAGACCACTAGTGTAATATAGGAAGAGAGAAGAAGAAAGAAAGAAAAAGGGAGGCACTAAAGATGGGAGAGAGGACACTGGTGGATTGTGTATTGCATACTGGTTATCTTCACGCAAGTTGAGTGCCACTACTTTAGAAGTTGTTCTTACTTTCTTTGACACATGCCTATAAGAATATGTTCTGTAAAAGCTGCTCCCAATATAATCATTCTGCCAATATTTCAGATTTGAGCAGTTTTTCATCATATATATATGTGACCTTGTACGTGTTGCTCTTGTACATAAAATAGGTCTAACACATGGGCCAGCATATCAACTTAGAGCATCTTCACTGATCTCACTGTGCCTCTGAGTAGATTAAAATTGTGTATAAAAAGCAAATTTCTTCCTTAATGTTCTGGTTTTTTAGACTATGGTTTTTTAGACTAAGATCTACTGTAGTAAATAAGCCTTTTGTTGGAGGGGGGCAGTGTGGACAAGAGCAATGAAGCACGGAAGGAAAAAGGTGCACGTTTGCTCTGGCCACTACGTAGATGAGTACCGCATCTCATCTGGTCTCTTTCCAAAACCAGCTTTCCATGTTCTGAAGTTTTCATTGTAAGCCTAGGAGGGGATGCAGTGGGGCTTTATCAAGGCCGGTAAATAAAAGTTGGAATACTTCAGCAGCATTGGCCGTCTGCAGACACTGTAGAGCTCTTACATCGCAGTTTTATCCATGAACTAATATGACATTACAGCGTCAAGAGAACATATAAAATGAGGCTTGATCTTAGAATTTTTCCAGGCCATTCCTAGTCCTACATAATTATTGTAATGAAATCTATGGAGCTTTAAAACCTATTAAAGAAAATGTAATTTGAAAAGCAGTTTGTTCCTATGGCACTGAATATGGGGTTAGACCGTATTAAGCAAATTACATTTCTTAAAGTAGCATAAATATAACTATGAATTCTGACATCTTTCATGGTATTGTCACTTATATATGCAAAATGGGATACGCTCCGTGGTCTAATTTATAGCCAAGGATGTTTTGACCAATATGGTGTGAAATGACTAAGCTTTTAAACTTGAACTAGCGATCAGCATGATACAATTACTAATAGTGCTCTGTCAAAGGTAGTTGTTAGTGTAGCAGCTGCTTTATTCTGAGCTAGGTCATGAGTTCCTAGGGAAATGCTTGTCTTGGGAGAAAAGGTTAAATTCAAGGTTATGTGTGAAACATTTTTTCCCCTCAAAGCTTTATTGAAAAACCTAAGTAATTTTTAAATGTTTAGCTCTGGAAGGTATCCGGCTTGCTTGTGGAAGTGATCTCTCCCACCCTGTAACCATATTATATGGGGAGTAACTCTGTATCTGCTCAGAGCCTTGAGATTGGAGGGAAGAGAGGAGCTAGGTACCAAGGGCGAAGTCCTTTATTACTGGCGAGTTGGTTTTTGACCTGTAATTTACTAGTACTAATAGCTGACATTTACTGAGCACATACTATATGCCACTTACTGAGCTATGCTTCTAAATCTTAATCCTCAGAACAGCCTTTTGAGCTATATGCTACTCTTAGCCTTTGTTTTATAAAGGAGATTGAAGCTTAGAAAAGTTAAGGTGGGGAAAAAAAAAAAGAAGAAAAGTTAAGTTGGTCAAGTTGGTAAGAAATCAAGTTAGGACTTGAACCTGGGTATCTCTGGCTCCAAAGAATGTTCTGGAATAAACCCTTAGCTTCAGTTCTCTCTCTTCAATCATTTGTTCAACCAACCAGCACAGTTGATTTGATGCCTGCTTTGCATAAGCGCTCCACAAGGCTCTGGAGCTCCAAAATTGAGTATGAAATGACCCATGACCTTGAGCAGCTCAGGACTGAATGGCACGATCTCTGAGAGAGAGGGCCCGTGCCCACGGGCTGGGGAAATCCAGAGAAGAGACATCAAACCTTAGAGAGGGGCAGTCTAGAAAGTTTCCTAGAAAGGTGACACCAAATGAGTTCTGAAAGACAAGTAGGAGTCAACTGGAAAGTAGGACCTCTCAGAGGCAATAGCACTTAAAAGCTTGGGGATTAGAAAAGGCATGTGGGGTTCCTGCCCCTCGCAGGTGGTTGGTGCATGTGGGGAAAAGGCAGCTAAGGGAGGGCGTGGTACACTGGATAAACACCTGGGCTCGGCTCTGCCACTTTCTAGCTTTGTGTCCTTGAGCAAAGTCTCCACCTCTTCAATCCTCAATTTTCTCATCTGTAAACTGGGGATTAAATAATAGACCTGTCCCGTAGGGCTCTCATGAGCATTAAATGACAATGAGCTGAGACCGCTTAGCACAATGCTTGATACATAGTCAATGCTGGGTCCATTGAAGCTGCGATTATTAATCACTATCATTATTATCACCATCCTCTTCCTCCTCCACAGTATTCAGGAAGGCACAGACCAGATATCTTTTTTTTTTTTTTTTTTGCGGTACGCGGGCCTCTCACTGCTGCGGCCTCTCCCGCTGCGGAGCACAGGCTCCGGACGCGCAGGCTCAGCGGCCATGGCTCACGGGCCCAGCCACTCCGCGGCATGTGGGATCTTCCCGGACCGGGGCATGAACCCGTATCCCCTGCATCGGCAGGCGGACTCTCAACCACTGCGCCACCAGGGAAGCCCAGACCATATATCTTAAAGGGCCTTCTTCATATCACCTTATTTAGTCTTTGGGAGCAGCCTTTAGCCACACCATAGACCAGGGAAAATTCAGATGTCTTTGAATGCCATAGTGGGAGGGGAGAGTGAATTTCGTAATTTGAGAAGTGGCAGCAAGCTTGTTTTGATGAAGTACATTCCACCATAGCAGAGAGGTCAAGAGCCTGCTCTGATGTCAGAGCTTGCAGTGGGGAAATTTGTAAGGAGAAAAAGGCACTAATATTACTCTGTGTCAGTTTTGCAAAAATCTTCTTGAACACAGCTCTCAAACCTCTTTCCAGAGAATGCTCGTTGCCCTCTCTGATTGTTAACAGTTCATCCTCACTAGATTATGAGCTTGCTGAGGACAAGTACTGGGCTGTGCTCATCTTGGTATCTGCAGTGTCTGCAGGGTGACTCAGTGGAAATGAGCTGGATAAGTGAAAGTTAACGGTATTCCTTAGTGTTCTGGTGTTTGACATTTAAAGAAGGGCAAATGTCCTTAAGAAAAAAGATGAGACTTATGCCAGTGCATTATTTGGTGATTTTTACGTGCTCAGCTATGATACTGCCTTGCCTGGATGCTTTAGTGATTTCAATCTTCTGAGTGCCTGTACAGACAGTTGTTTTAGAGATTAAGGTGTTTTATGGTAGGTGGGCTTCTTGAGGACAGCACAGCCGTATCTGTTTTAAATAGTTTTATCTGTACTGCCTAGCATGGTGCCTGGCACATTGTAGGTCCTTGATAAATATTTGCAATAATGAATTTCTTTTAAAAATGTGGGTTTAGGCCATTGTCTTAAAATACAACCTTAATTTAATAGAGACAACAAATTTGACTCTTATTTACTTCTCTTGGCTCGTAAGTGGAAAGATGGCCTGTGGTCAGTACAAAATTCATGTTTGGATAGAAATGTTCTTCTGTTTCAAAGGTTGGCTTAAATGCTGTATGGTGTACACAGAGCCTTCACTTTCTCCCCCGTGTCACCAGTAGCATCCTCTCGTAAAGGTGAGGTCTTTGGGCCGAATGGGTTCAGTGCTGAGGTGTGGACTTTTGGTCCCAGCTCTGCTTTGTATCCGTTTGCCCTCGTTACTCTGCCTGGACTATTGGAGGGATGTCGTGGCAGAGTGGGAAAGCCATCCTGCAGTGCTTTACAGCCTTGCCCTCCCTCAGACGCAGCTGATTGTGTGGCCTGAAGATCATACCCACAGCGTCCTCTGTCTCTTCTTCCCAGGCATGTCAGAGAGAGGCCTTCCCCCGAAGCCGGCTTCTCTTTTAAGTCACTGTTAAGCATGTTATGTCGCAACACGATGCTTTCCTACCTTCTTCCTATGTTATTTGCAAAGGGTAGGTTGATTTAAGGTTTTTCCCTATTGCTTTCATAATTGGATTTCACAGTCCTTGATTCACCTTCCTTAATTCTAGTCTATTTTTTGAGACCTCTCAGTAAGTTTCCTGCTTGGTCCTTCCTTCATTTTCCTTTCCTTTCTCTAGTCATATGTGAACTACCCACGAATCGGTGACTTTAGGACATGCCTTGGCAAATAGGCATAATTTACTTGAATTTGTTTATTTTATTTATTTTTTAAAATTTATAGCAGAAAGTCACACAACACTGTAAGCCAACTATAGTACAATAAAAACTAATTTAAAAAACTCCCCTTTATGTTTATAGGTAAAAGATTGCAGTGAAAATGATACACTAGGTCTAAACATTTTCAAAAAAGACTTTCTAGCTTTTTCAATATTTGTACTACAAAAATGTCTGGTTCTACTTTTGTTCTCTTAGTTTTCTTTAATTGGGTACCTTTTTTTGTTTCCTATATGTTTTTATAGATATTTTCTCTTTTTTCTGGCGACTCGAATTATCTAATAAATGCGTCTACATAGATGTCATTTTCAGTACATTTTATTTTTTATTGAAGTATAGTTGATTTACAGTGCTGTGTTAGTTTCAGGTGAAGAGCAAAGTGATTCAGTTATACATACGTGTGTGTGTGTGTGTGTGTTTGTGTATATGTGTGTGTATATATATATATTCTTTTTCAGATTCTTTTCCCTTATGGGTTATTACAAATTATCAAGTATAGTTCCCCGTGCTATACAGCAGGTCCTTGTTGGTTGAATTTGTTTTAATATCGGCATTAGCGTAAGAGGGGTGGGTGCAGTGCAATTTGTGTTCACTTCTGCATTTACGCATGAGAATATAAAAGCATACAGTTTTTTCTGGTATTATTAAAAACTTAAAAAAAATCAGCTTTATTGGGGTATAACTGACATATAAAACTAAGATATTTAAAGTGAATATCGTGGTGATTTGATGTACATACATATTGTGAAAGGACTTCCCCCATCTGGTTAACTAACACATCCGTCAACTCACATATTTATCTGGTATTTATTATTCTGTTGGTAGAGTGAAAAGACGCTTTGGAGAGTTTGACCAAAGTGCACAAATTAACATGAATAAGTAGAAGGTTCGTGCCTCTGGGTGACAGTGGGTCAGTTTTTCCACATTTCCTGAGAAGTGCCAAAGCTAAAACTTGGGATGTGCCAGTTTGTCATGTAAATGTCTAAGAACTTCCCCACATTTTGGTTTATTTTTTCAGTCAGTCCTACGGTATCAAGATTAGCCTCTGTTCATTAGTGGGAGGAATGTCAGGATCCAGGGAGTTTGTTTTTGTTTTTGAAACAGAGGAGGAACAATACTGGTAAATGCCAGGCATGTGTCTAGAGCAAACGCCAGGCCCACATGGAGTAAAGACCTGGCTTCTAGCCCTCCACTCCCTCTAATCTCCGTTCTTTCTTTTTCTCCTGACCCTGGGTCATCTAGCAACTTTGTTCCTCTTGTCCTAACCTTAGGAATTCAAAGAGTGCATTTCTCTAATGTGGTAACTAATTGTATTCAACACTGTCAGTAGGTCGTGAGCTCTGAGTTATATACATTTCCATTGGTAGAGACTAATCTCCCTGTATTCCTCCAGACTCTAGAAGAGTCATAATAGAGGCTCATACTGTAAGATATTATGGAATATGGAAACCACATGGCCAAATGGAGACTGTGTGAATTCCACTGCTAGCTAGTGTGTTGTCTTAGGTAAGTTACTTAAACTTTGTAAGCTTCAGTTTACTTATCTATATAAGATGGGTATGATGCCTAGTACAAGGTTGGTGATGTGAGTACTAGAAATAATATATGCACAGAGTTTAGTGTGGAGGAAATGCTCCATAAATGGTAACTATAATTTCTGGGAAAATTAGGAGTTTGGCTTTTGGCCGTGAACACTTAGTGACTAGAACTCACTGACCTTCACTCATTGAACCCATAAAGGTGCCAGCATCTGTACATGTCTGTGCTCTAGGAATCACCACTTACATATGAAGCCGGGATGTCTTCAGCCCTCATGGTCATCCATCTTCATGGATTTAGGCTCAGTACAAAAGCCATCTGTATTTGCATTTAGATTAGCCTCTAGTATTTGAGTGGTGGACATCGGGAGTTGGAGGTCTAGGTCAGCTGTATTTCAGATTTCTCTTCGGGTCCATTTCTTCCAGCTCAGTGTCCATGGGCCCTTCTTTATTCATCTAGTCTCTTCTAATGGGTCCCTGTTCCTGGCGTTTACCACAGACTTCCTGAAACAGAGCGAGATGCTCGTCTTCTCACTGAAGGAATTCCAAAGGCTGGCTTCAGGATATTCAAGGGGACCTTTCCTTCCTAGAGAAACATCCCTCTTTTCTCAGTCTGGGAGGCTGCATGGTGCCTTTTGTGTTGTGGCAGCCTCCTGACTCCCGGGAGAGACAGGAGGCCAACTAATAAGTGCTCAGTAGTTTAAAAAATAAAAAACACAGTAAGTGTTCAATAATGTTAGCTCGGATGCTGGTGGTGGTGGCAGTGAGGGGTAAGGACTTGATCTCACTTACACCGAGTCTTCCTTGCCACCATCCTTCCAGAATGATTAGCAGCATGAATACTCTGGTTAGACTCAGTCCACTGCTTTCTATTCAGTATAAATATGTGAAGTAATGGTTACAGCTAAGCCAAGTGTGGTGTTGAGATTGCATTTTCTTTTTCGAACACATTCTTGTTTTTCCTTGAGTTGGTAAATGCTTCACCTTTTCCTTTGCTTGGTTTTCTTTAAACATCTAAGTCTTCCCACACACCTCTAATGGCTTTGTGAAACGCCTCTTACACAGCTTTCCACATGATCCAATCTTGTCGGATAATTTCACACCCCTCTCCCTTCCTCCTTCCCTCCTGGAGGCCTCCCTCTTGGAGCCCTCCGACTTCCTGTTCCAGCTAGACCGGGAGGAGTAACACTTCCTTAGAAAGACATTCAAGCAGTTGCCCTACTTCCGCATCTTCCTTACTCACAACCTACACACTCGCAACACACCTGCTACCTTGTGCCTCCCAGAGGTAGGCGAACAGGGGGCCAATTTAACCTGCTCTCCCGGGTTTTTTCCTTCTGGATTTGTATCTTTTGTTGCGGGGTTTCTGAAATCCCCTACTTTCATCAAACATGGAGCTTTTAGCATATAAGTCTTGTTCTCCTCCTCGGTTTGAAGTGATTTTTCAGTTGGGAAGTGATTTTTCAGTTAAACTCAGCGATCTCCTAGCTTCTAGCTCTAAATTTCTAATTATTGACTGGACTAAAGTAACCAGACAGAGCAAAGAGTTAAACCTACATATTCCAGACCTATTTTATACTTTCTTTTTTGTTTGTCCTATTCTTCTTTATGTGATACAAATGAGAACAGGACTAGGTTGGTTGGTTGGTTTGTTTTTTGGTTTCTTCCTCTAGTGAGAGATCTTTTCCTTCTAGTGAAGATATGGGAAAACTCGACTTGTGTGCACTGTGTTTTCTGTTGAAAATGAGATAGGTTGTAAAGATAACTTGTCTTATTTCACTTCTGCAACTAGAAGAAAATAAGAATTTAGAGTTAATAGGGAACTACAGAGATAATTAAAGGGCGATGAACCTAAAAAGAGAAGGTAAGAAAGGAAAGATGATTTAAGTTGGAGAATCTGAGGCAGTGCATGTCATACTAAGTATTAAATGTTTGAAGGTGTGATGTAGAGATGATGGTTCCCAGTTGCCCTTTTCAAGGTGAAAGACTTTAAGAGGAAATGGGTAAAATGAGAATCAGAGATTTAAGTATATTTTACAAAGGAGAAATTTCAACACAGTGAAGATTGTTACTGGAATGAGTTACTGAAGTATGGTCACCCTGGGTAATTTTTCTTTGATGTGTTTAGCCACCATCTAAAAGTTCTAACCTTGTGTATAAGTGACTAAGTGTCATCTCATTTTTCCAAGTCAGTTAACTCTCTCTTCAGGGTGTCCAGGAGCAGGTAGTAGAATGGGATCTTCATTCTTCACTTCTTGCCTGTTTTAGCTGCTGTATTACCATTTACCGTTCTGACTTAACTGCTCTTGAGAACTAATGACTATGGTTCCAGTGTTTGGGTAAATGGAACAGTTTCAAAATATCGTATGTGATAGTAAGATCCATAGAGTATTCTAATTTTTATTCTTGTGCTGACTGTGTTTGGACCTTCCGTTTCTTCTGTCTTAACTATTGTGTTTATGTGAAATACAATGAGCTTGGACAGAACGTTTAGCCAAAATCCTCTGCATACTTGAAGGTCTTCTTGAGCCACGAACCTTTGTCATTTCCCTTTCTACCTTTTGTAAGTTATCCTGAAGCCTAGAGGTCTCCAGATGGCTGGTGTGCATGTTCATCTACTCCTTCTTTCCGTCTTGCCCTTGCTCTGTCTGGGCTAATCTCTTCCCAGCTGCGCAGTGTATCTGCTGCTCTTGGTTTTAGCCTTACCTGGCATTTCCTACGACTCGGTAGGCAGAGAAGGTGTCTTTACTTGTTCTTTGGGATTTCCCACAATTAGTAGTCTGTGCTGAGTGAATAATAGTTTTTGAGGAAATGATATATAAATATAAGGAAGTACAGTCATTTGATGTTCAGGCCAAGTAACTTCCATAGTTCCCACTTGATGGGGGGGCAACATGTTCTGTTTCTCAAAAGCTATCCTTAGAACTGCTGCTTCTGAAGTCGTGGTATGGGACACAGCACTATAGCTCTGGAGAGAAGGGATCCCATTTATTGCAGGTTGGATATTGGGATGCATTCTGTTGCCCAGACCTCCTGTCACATGGGGGCATTGGGGCTTTGATGTATCCCTTGTGGGTTGAAATTTTCCTTTACTGAAGCTTTTCTGCCTTTTGGGGAGTCGTGCTGAAGACAACCCTGTAAGAGAAAAAAGCTTTAACCTGGTCTTGGTTCTTTTGACTCCACGTTTGATTCCTTTCTGTTTACTTTATGCAGCTTTTAATGAAAGTATTTAAGAAAACACAGTATTTCAGTCATTTTACAGGTAAAGAATTGGAAGTCTTAGCAATTTGTCATGGCTTGTGCATTTTACAGTCCTTTGGGAATCGATTTAGGAGTACGTTTGAGACTTCTAAAAACGTATAGCTTTTGAGTTGATAACACTCCTTCTTAAGAATATAACCTAAAGAAAGGATCAGAGGTCTAGGCAAATCTTTTAGAACAATGGCAAAAAATCAGAACCAACCTAACATTTCAGCAATGGAGAATGATTACATAAGTGTTGATCTATCCCATGGAATATTATGTAACAGTTTAAACTTGTTTTTGAAAAATTTTTAGTAATATGGGAAAATAATAAGTAGGAATCAGACAAAAGAAAAATCTCAGTGTTGTACAATCCCAACTGTGTAAACAAATTTAAAATACATTTAATTAAAAGAATTGGATAAAATATACAAAAATTTTAAATTGATTTCTGGATGGGGACATTATGGGTGACTTTTATTTTTTCCTTTTAGTTTTCCATGATTTCCAATTTTCTTATAATGAATTTATAATCAGAAAGTGTTAAAGATTATTAAAAGTTTTAAAGTAGAAAAAGAATGACATTTTGAACTCTAATAATTCAAAAGAATGAAAACTCATGCAAGTTCCAAGATTTAAGTGGTTTTAATCAGTTCTAATTTTGAGAAGGAATGCTTGATCCCAAGCAATTTTCTTTTTTTCCTTTTGCTTTTAGTCAAGGGATGATTATGTATGATGCTGAAAGCCATGTGGTTAATGAGACAGTGTGCTAAATATCGATATTTATGAAGAGGACATAGATAGCAAATGTGCATCTTACAGTATAATCTAATGATGAAAGACTGGGCTTGGAGGGAGTCTCTGCTACCTGATGGCTTTGGGACTGGTTATGTAGTCTACAGGTTATGTAGTCTCAGTTTTCTTATCTGTAAATAGGGATTTTGAGGATTAAATGATATGAGGCCTGCAAAAGTCTTAAGCCCAATTTTGGCACATAGTAATCACTCAGATAATACTCTAGCTGAAATGATACATGATAGCTGGTATAATACTACTCCTGAAGGAGGACTTCTTCCAAATTGCCTTCATATAGAATTTAGGAGAGGCAGAGGCTAAGTGGTTTAAAATACCTTTTTTTGGTCTAATAAGATATTAATACTCCAAAGACTAAAGACAAAGTAGATGTTCTGCTGCCCCTTTCATCCTTCTGAGGATGGATGGAAATGCTCTACACCTTTCTCCAAGCTTATATAAGCATAAACATGTGCAAGATGACTGGCTTTGCTTTGTCTTTCCCTTACGTATTACTCTGCAACTTTTCCAACAAGCCAATAGTTACAGAATTTTTCATGGCTGTTGCTCTGAGTTCATAGGTTCAGATGTTATTAATTTTTAAATAACTGTATAATACCCCAAATAATGCAGCAATTGCAGAATTTATTTGGGTTGGGTTGCTCTTAGTTCCCACCCTCTACTACAGATGATGTTTACTGCAGCATCCTTATATGTAATCCTTAAGATTCATTGCTTTTATTTCCAATCAGTTTCCCCAAAGTGGCATTACTGAGTCAGAGTATGTGTTAATTATAGTGCAGAAGGATTTGGGGTTACAAAAGTTGGGTAAAACATTGTTGGTTCCTGCCCTCTTACAATCTAGTTGAAGAACAGATGCATTTATTTTCCCAGGAATTTCTTTTTCTTTCCTTTTCTTTTTTTCTTTCTTTCGTTCTTTCTTTTTTTTTGCTTATGTACAAAGATTTCAGTAAATGGTGTTTATTTCTAGGGAAATTTTGAAACATAAGTATAAATCAAGAGAGCAAAGGGGGGGCCTCTTGAATGAGGTTTACTCTGTATAGTCTTTGCTGCATTTATTAGATATGTATTTGTTAGGAAGTGTACATGTGTACGTTTTTTAGTTTTTAAGAGCTAAACGTCCCACTTGAGAACTGAAGCACTTGACATTTGCCCTCCTGGTCCTTACCAGGCTCACATCCCACAGGGCACAGACGTCCCCCATGCAGGGGGAGAGACAAGACGGACAGCGTCTTGTCTCCTGAGGCTCAGACTTGCTCCGTGAGATGCAGGCAGCTGAGCAGATCTTCAGGTTTGAGGTCACTGATGGTAACAGGAATCGTAGGATGAGAACAGATTGTTTTTACAACAGTGAAGTTACTCTGCTAGAGGTAGACGGATGCCTTTTCTTTGTACTGTTACTGAGAGCTAACACAAGTTTTACCAAGTACCCACTTAAGGTGTGTGTATGTGTCTACCTACCGGGTAGGGGACAAAGAGAAGAAAGGACAGTTAGGATGGGTTTGCCGTGCATGTGTGTACGTAGTCTTCTTACATGAAGGGACGTACGTGTCGCATGACCATCTATTTAGAAGCTTCGTTTTCTCCCATTAGTAATTAACATTTGGTTACATCAGTTGGGATTATGCAACTCTTTAACAGCTGACGCTAGTTCATACCTGTTTTCATTCTTTCTCCCCCCGGATTCAGCATCTTGGCTCTGAAGAAGTGATTGCATTATAACACTTCAGAACCCACTTGGTTGTATTCTTGACTCACTGGAGTGGTCACGTATCTGAAACCCACTAGGCACCCTGTCACGGTTCCCAGTCAGTGGGACCTGTAGTTGCTTTTCATTCATTGCCTGTCTCCTTACGATGAATAGCCTTAACTTTAAACATTCTGTAACTATTGGCTTGTTGGAAAGCAGAGTTTTTTCTCTTCTGGGGCTTAGCAGGTACTTTGGGTTTCCTTGGGCTTCTGCAATATTTAGTGAAATAGCAACGATAATAAGGGCAGTGAGAGTAAACATACATAGTGCCGACCACATGCCAGGCGCTGGACCAGCACCCTGTATAGTAATAACTCCTATAAGTCCTCCAACAACTCTGTGTTGCAGGGGGACTCTTATCACCCCCATGTTATGAATGCACAGACCCAGGGGGAGAGAATTGGCAGAGATGCTTTGGCTCCTGCTTATGTTTGGAGAGGAAGTGACACAGATGAGTCCTCCCATCCGAAAGCCCTGGACTTGTGAGGGAAGTCGAGGGAACTCAGGGCAGGAAGGAAGCGGAGGAAAGGGAGGTGTGGAAACTTGGCCGAGGGACGTCACTTGCAGCAGCCTCTCACGAAGAGCCCCTCTCTTCGTGGGCTTTGTGCCCTCAGGGCGCAAATCCCAGAGGAGGGTGAAGCAAGTTGAAGGTGTGTTTACCTTCAGCCAGTTTCTTTTGTTTTGACAAGTGAGTCCTTTGACCCGGCTGGAAAAACCTCTCCGGCTGCTCTTACGATTGTCTCTGAAATTGGTTTTTGAAGAGGTTGTGTGTGACCTGCTAGGATTACCCACACTGGGCGGCACAGGCCACAGACCAGGACTGTAGCAGGACAGCCGTCTAGGTAAGAGGCATTGGGGGTGGCGGCGGTGTGACCTGAACAGGACCCTGATTCTTCTGCCGTGCCCTCTGGATATGACATCCTAGGGCTGAAGATGGGTCACCTGCCTCAGGATCCATCTCCACTGTAGCTGAGTCAAGTCCACTGTGGGTGCGCAGAGGCAGACTGCAGATGGCATGTCGCAGTCTTCCTTATAGAATGTGGTGGCTTGCTTTTGTCATTGTTATTTTTATATCACCAGGTCATGGTTTCCAACCCACTTTCCGGATATTATTAGAATGATTCATTGAATAAGAACGTGGTGGGTCAGATAGTGTCATTAGTACCTAGCAAGTTCTTGGGCAAGTTCTTAACCTCTCCAGCCTCGA
Source organism: Monodon monoceros (assembly GCF_005190385.1). NCBI lineage: Eukaryota > Metazoa > Chordata > Mammalia > Artiodactyla > Monodontidae > Monodon > Monodon monoceros. Next base: position 41,107,365 of record NW_021703774.1, on the reverse strand, counting down.
TGCCCTAGTCTGTGAAATGGGGTATTAGGAACAGCCATCTCATAGGGCTTTTGGAGATAAAGCTCAGCAGGGTACCCCGGCATCGTATATCCCCTTTAAACATGGAGGTGCCCCTTGTTGCCTTCCTGGGGTTCTGACACATGCAGGAATCTCCTGTTCTGGTTCTGGGCTGTGATTAGCTCTGACATTCCAGGACACACATCACCATGGGTGTAGACACTGACAGAAGAAGGAACTGGAATTGAGAGTTGCAGATTCAACGGTCTCCCAAAGAAGGGTGGAATCTCTTAGGACAAAGCATTCCTGGCATGAATAAACAGAGAAAGCTCATTTGAGGAGTAAGCCCGAGTCAGGTATTTTGATACAGGTGATTATGCAAGTTGGACAGAGAAGAATCCCTTCTCTTAGGTCTGATTGATTGTTCTCTGTATTCTATCCAACTTGTCACTTTACCTACAAAACTTTTCCTGTCATCTTCTAAAAATGAAATTAAAAACTCCTACTCTCAATTTGATCTAGTTAAATACAAGTTTTATTTTGGAAGGGCAAGAGGGATTTAGGGTAGAGGGAAAAATCTGACCCCTTTTTTCTGTAAAACACCTCTGCAAAGTGGGCACTGTTATCTGTTATACCAGGTTACTTTACAAAGTACCATTTAAGAAATACTTCTTTATTAAAAAAACAAACAAAAAACCCCCAAACAACAAAAAAAAACCTGCCAGCTTTTAAATACGGAAAATTTCAAGCACACACAAAACTGTAGAGAGTGGTATGAGCCCTGATATACCTGGCTCCCACCCTCAACAGCTGTCAACTCATGGCCAGCACTGCGTCATCTGTAACCAAACCCCCTCCACCACTGCGCGCACAGTTCCCCCACCCCGTTCCTTTTAAGCAAATCCTGACGACATATTATTTTATTTATATTCAAGATGTACTTTCAATGCCTTAAAGTTTTCAGTAACGTGAAAAATGGAAACTTTCACATTTTAAGGTCCTTCTTGTGGGAAGATCATGTCTGTCTAGAAACCTCAGAAAGCAGGGGGTGGGGAAATGATTTTTTGAAACATTTACCTGGGGGGCTTTTTCAACTCCGTGTTTTCCCAGAGTTGCCTTCTGCAGGCCTCTCCTCCCTCCGTTCCCCTCCTTTCTCCCTTTTCTCTGCCCTCCCCTCTTCTCTCCCCCTCCCTTCCCTCTCCCCCAGTTAAAAATGGCAGTTCTTGCAACCAGTTCTTGAAACTGGTTTGCTTCTGAGTGTTAGAGCAGGAATAAAAGATAGGGAACCACTTGCTTAGGGAAAAAAGTGATTCCAGGTGAGGGAAGCTTTACCTCTCAAGAACCATTTTTTTTCTTGTTATTCTTAACCACCATGAATGGGACTGTTTAAAAATATATTCATTTTCTGCCTTCTTAACCGCCATGAATGGGACTGTTTAAAAATATATTCAGGGCTTCCCTGGTGGCGCAGTGGTTGAGAGTCCGTCTGCCGATGCAGGGGACACGGGTTCGTGCCCCGGTAGGGGAAGATCCCACATGCTGCGGAGCGGCTGGGCCCGTGAGCCATGGTCGCTGAGCCTGCGCGTCCGGAGCCTGTGCTCCGCAACGGGAGAGGCCACAACAGTGAGAGGCCCGCGTACGGCAAAAAAAAAAAAAAAAAATATATATATATACATATATATATATATATTCATTTTCTGCCTTCTTAACCGGAGTCCGCTGGGTGTTATTTAATCGTTCCCATTTACTACAGGGTGTTTTCAGTACAGCTTTCCATGCTGTGGAGGGCTTATTTTTACAGTTTACCTGTCACCTCTCTCATTGCCAATTTTGTGCCCTGTCCAGGTGCTTTTCCTTGTCTAAAATCTGCTAAGGGCTAAGAAGCAAGGTATGTAAGGTTACAGTGAATGAACTATGAGGGTGTTTTTTGTTTCCCCAAGCAAAAGTGTATGTTGTTGGACTTAAGGGCTTTGTGATATATGAACGCTCAAAGGCTGTTTGGGCTCCATTTCCTGATTTTCAGTGATATTCTACATAGATGTTGCTGTGTAGCTACCTTTCATGTAGGTGAGGTATCCCTGTGATGGGGTTCTATAGCAGGAATCCTTCTTCTCACCTTAAATACAGCTTAAGAAAGGCTTGAAAGGTCAACCACATGGTTAGTGCCTGGGAATGTTGGAAAATGTGTTTTGGGACACATTTTTCTCCATCTCACCGTTGAACGTTTGAGAGTGAGTTAGTAGGAGAGAAATGAAGGGATTTTAAAAGGTGACCATTCTGTTTTTGTTGTTGTAGTTATTTAGCAACTAAAAGTTAGAGATTTGTGTTTTAGACCTTGCACAAAACTTTTACTTGGCTAAAAATAATTTGATATATGGGTATATATCAAATTTATAGTAGAAACTAATAGTCTGATTTTTCACCGGACAAAATGAACTTCCTGTCTGCTATTCTTTAAAGGGGGAATCAGAGAAGACATTTTCATCCCCTCTAACCCTATCCTTTCTTAAAACTCTCCTTAGGAAAATGACATACTAAGCGGGGCCTTATGCAGGTTTATACACAGGATGGGCTATAGTTACATCAATTTTTCCTTTCTCACACCCAGACCAGGGTTACATAGTTCTGTGAGGTGTGCTTGGGAGTTGTAATAATATGGAATACTGGAAAAATTCCAGAGGCTGTTGGTAAATAAAGGATGCAGCCGAACAGCGGTTAGCTTCTGCTAGTGATTTCAGAACTCACATTTAGGAGAAAAAAAAAGTCAAGTATGTGTAATATAGCATGGGAAATCAAGAGAAAGTGTGATGACCATCTTGAAGATTTGGGTTTTAATTTCTGTCTTTCATTTTTCTAAAGACTGTACAGGTAAATCAATAAAGAAGATTAAGCTGTATTTGGTTGACATTATGAAAGATCTCTCTACTTTTCACCCAGCTTATTTAAAGATTTATTAAATCAGCCAAACACTTTTTTCTGTATTATGAGAAAGCTGTCTTTGCTTTGTGTTTTCACTTGCAGGGTTTTCGTCGATATGTTTAGGAACAAGAAGAGTACAGGGTACTGGAGATTCACAGCTGGTAGTTAAAGATGGACATATACATATTAGAGGGTTGGGGAATCTGATGGGCTAGTCAGGAGAGGGTTTTAGAAGTGACTTTGAAGCTTTCTGTATGTTCTCTCTCACTGTTGCCTATTCCATAAAAGGCCTTTAAGTGTGGTGTTTACCCAGCAAATATCCCAATGAATTGCTTTCGGCAGTCATGGGCACACTAGAATACTATCCAATCAGTAGTTCTGTAGTTTTCTCACAGAACTTCCAGGGGATATGGCATCTCTCTAGTCTTCGAGACCACCCCCAGGACAAGGCGCATTAAGGGCTGGAGAAGGGAAACTTGGGTGGTGGGAATGTTCTTTTCAAAATCTGGGTAAAAGCACCAGTGAGCTGAATAACTTCTCATCCCATTTCTCCACAGTTTTAAGCCTCTCTTAAGCGCCTCCAAGTCAGTGCTATCTGAGGCTTCAGATTCCTCAAGTTTCACTGGGGTCACCTGGAGGCCCCTGTCCTACCTTGGTTTCAAAATCTCAACTATTTTTAGGATTCACTCTTTCTTTCATTGTAACAACAAATATTTATTTAGCTCTCTGCCATGTACAGAACTCCACTTTCGGGTCACAGGAGACCGCAGAGCTGAATCTGACAGAGAATCTGACACAGATCTTTCCCTTCAGGATTCTGATTGGAAACCAAGACACCTATGGGCGATTCTTCAGTGTGAGAGAGACTGGGATACGCTAGCAGCTGTAGAGACACAGCCTAGTGGATTATAGGACCGAAGGCAGTTTATTTATTTATTTTTAATTAAATGTTAATTAAATGTTGCGGCCTGTGGGATCTTTAGTTGCGGCTTGCGGGCTCTTAGTTCCCTGACCAGGGATTGAACCCAGGCCCCCCGCATTGGGAGCATGGAATCTTAACCACTGGATCTCCAGGGAAGTCCCCCAAAGGCAGTTTAGAATCAATCTTCTACCAAAAAAAAAAAAAACCCCAAAAAGCCAGTTGCTGACACCAGACACTATACACATGTTATTGACTGAAATAAGGGATTAAGGAGAAGGCTACAGTCTTCTAACCCACTGAGAATGGGCTCATAATGGGACATTTCGTCAAATGACCAGTTCCTTTCTGCTCCAGATGTCAGTTGGGAGAATGACAAGGTAGCAGTTCTGGGAGAGTCCATGGTTCGTTTTACACTTGGTCAAGTTTCCCTGTGGAATTGTCATTGTTTCACGTTAAACTCTATATTCTTTGTTTTGCCTTTTTTCTATTTAAAAGGCTTCGTCCACAGTAGGTGGCAAGGTACTCAAGTCCTTTTCACACCTGCTCTGCTATTCTTTGAGCAAACCCAGCTCACTGTGAGGGGCATAGGAAGGGAACATGTTGCCCACACTTACTGAGCGCACCCCGGAAACATTTTCTCATTAACTCCTCACAAACTTGGGGTAGGGGTTATCTTTCCAGATGAGTAAACTGAGGCTGATTAGTAACTGGGCACTCACTCCAGGCCTCTCTGGGCGAATCCAGTTCTCACACCAAGGTTTGTGAATGTTCTGTTCCCTCAGATTAAACTTTGGCTCTTAGAGAGAACCGCTCAGCTCAATTGCAGTTCTCCCTCCTCTCGTCACGTGAGTGTCTTTTTACCCCTAAATATATCCACTGGCATGTCCTAAAGCCATTCTCCTACGTAACCACAGTTCCACTATTAAAAACGGAAGAAAATTAACCAGCATATGTTCGTATCATCTCATTTCTGCTCTCTATTTCAGATTTCCCTGATGGTCTCATGTGTTTGATAACTATTTTTTTCCAACCTGGGTTTGCTTAAGGCTCACACATTGCATTTTGCTTTTATAACTCCGGAATTTCTCTTACTCTAGACCAACCTGCCTCCAATGCCTCCTGTTCAGCTCTTGTTTCGGGACACTGACTTTTAGAGGGACCAGACCAGTTTTCTTATAACCTTTTGGTTGACACTTTACCTGGCAAGTGTCTTGCAAATTGAAGATTTTAAAAGTTCTTTAAACCTAAAATAGGTATTTTCTAGGAGATGTGTTGCCAGATGTTGCACCTGATACTTTCTGTAGCTAATATATTTTAAAAGAATCTTTATTTACAAAAATAAGGCAATTGTAAAATGTTAGAACAATTCAGAAATACAGTTGGCCCTTTGTATCCACAGGTTCTGCATCTGCGCATTCAACCAACCTTGGACTGAAAATTTTTTTTAAAACAAAATTCCACAAAGTTCCAAAAAGCAAAACTTGAATTTGCCAAGCTGGCCAGCTATTTACATAGCATTTACATTGTATTAGGTATTATAAATAATCTAGAGATGAATTAAAGTATACGAGATAGGTTCTTTGCAAACACTGTGCCATTTTATATGAGAGACATGAGCATCCTCGAATTTTGGTATCTGCTGGGATCCTGGAACCAATCCCCCTGCGGATACAGAGGGATGACTATGTATGAAATATAAAATAAGAGTTCCGTTTGATACCATCACCATGTAGCCCTGAGATAACAGTCATTTTGGTGAAGTTATATATTTTTTTCCCATTTATTTATTTATTATAAAGACTGATCATCTGTACACATTGTTGTGCAGTTTACTTTTTATCTCACTAACTGCATTGTGGATTGTGTCATGTCAAATATGTAGCTGAGATTGTGTTTAGTGGTGCCTGGGATAAAAGTGCACCAAGCCAGCCACATTCCTTCCTAGGTGTTCAAGGCGAGACACACCCGAATGTAAAGTGCCCGGCCCAGGATGAGAAATGTGACTTGTGCCCACAGAGCAAATATTTTTCTCTCTTTGAGGCTCTCTAGCTAATATAGGAGTTGAATCTTGGTGTCTTCTGCCCTGTGTTTTAGCAAGTTGATGGAATGTGGGAGTAGTAAACTCTTAAGGACTCTGTATTTAAATTCTGATACTCTTTTGTTTTTCTTTTCTGGGTGGGTCCCTCCATAGTTTTTTCTGCAGATACCAGGAGATCATCAGGTTGGCCTACCTTGCAGGTAAACATGATACTCTGCCAACATAAAGTGATTTAGAAATGTTAATCTATTTTACCAAGCCCAAGTCTCTAGCATATGTATTTTAAGCCATCATAAAACACGTACCTGTCACGCTAAGGAATGTGCCGAGGGCAGGCATCAAAGAATGGCCGAGGGAGTCTCAGGAGTGTGTTTTACTGTGTTGTAGGGTTGTGTCCTGACAACCTCTGTGAGGCCGGGGGGTACTGACGAGGACTGATTTCTAAATATTGAAGCCATTTAACTTATGAATGCAAGAATTCCTACAAGTAATTATTCCTGTTTGTCTATCCAAGTGTCAGGGCGCTCAGAGGTAATTCTGTGGATAAAAGGCATAAAGGCTGCCTGACTTAGGGAATCAAATTAACAGAACAATCATATGAGCGAGAGATAGTCCTTTGCACTTCATGGAGAACAGAAGTTGAACAGAGAGACCGTGTGGACATTTCTGGCTTCTTTGGAAGATAAGTTTAACGAGCCTCCCAGTGAGAGAATTGCTGGCACAGGGCGGAATGGTAAAGCCGCTTTTACTGTTGTTATTTTGTTCTCGTGTTGTCCATGGCAGTAATGTCATCGCTGCCATTTGGTGGGACATCCGGGTGTCAGTAAATCTTGTTATTAGTAAGTTAAATTATCTGTAATTTGGTGATGGGCTTTTGCATCAAGAATTCTGTAAAGGAACAAAATGATTGTAGGGTGGTTCCCCACATCTGTCTAAATATCTGGTGAAAAAAGGATAGAGTTGTGATTTTAGGTGCATTAAAAAATTCATGTATTAATTTTTTTTGAAAAAAGAAAGTTGCTGAGTGGTTCATCATTAATTACTAATTTATAATTAGTTAATAATTAAATGCATATTCACTCCATTTTCTATCATCCAGTAATAAAGTAAATAAGAAAATAAGTATAAATATTAAAATAAGGGCTTCCCTGGTGGCGCAGTGGTTGGGAGTCCGCCTGCCGATGCGGGGGACGTGCCCCGGTCCGGGAAGATCCCACATGCCGCGGAGCGGCTGGGCCCGTGAGCCATGGCCGCTGGGCCTGCGCGTCCGGAGCCTGTGCTCCGCAGCGGGAGAGGCTGCAACAGTGAGAGGCCCGCGTATCGCAAAAAAGAAAAAAATTAAAATAAACGGAAATAATGTTAATGGAAGTAAAGAGGCAGTGTTACAAAGAGTGAGGAATGAGATAAGATTTTAAGTTCAGGATCAGGGAATCGCTTAAATCATTGAACCCCACTTTTTTCATCTCTAGAATAGGGATCGTACAGTCGACACCCAGAGGGTTGTTAATGAGGCTGAAATGAGATAATACATTTAGAAATTTTAAAAAAAAGTTCAAATTCTACTCCTGCTTTCTTGAGCAGACAGGCTTGTACGATGAAAAAAAGCATGTGAATCGAAGTCACATAGACACTGGTGTGAAGGCAGGCTTTGCCGTGTGCATTCTTAGATGAGTTCTTTTAATCGCTCTGAGCGTCAGTTACTCTAGCCATGAAGTGGATCTTATCATATCACCCTTGTAAGGTAAGGTCAAGTGCACGGGTTTGACCAAGGCGCTTGGGAGCAACAGAGTCTGCTGGCTCTTGAATCTGGGCATTCATCTGTCAGGGGCATATGCTTGTGTGTGTGGAATATGTGCCGCCTGGAGCTTCCCTTCCAGGTGATGACCTTGCTGCTGCTTTTCTGTCCGCAGCGACCCTCCAGAGCGCCACGCCGGGCATGGACGCCTTTTTCCGCACTTGGAGGAACACGGGTGCTAGTGTCATCGCCCAGTCACAAAGCTGCTAAGGCCGTCTCAGGGGCGTGGGCGTCAGGACAGGAGGGCAGCATCCGAGGGCCACAGAGCCATGCCTTTCGGCCTGAAGCTCCGCCGGACCCGGCGCTACAACGTCCTGAGCAAGAACTGCTTTGTCACCCGCATCCGCCTGTTGGACAGCAACGTTATCGAGTGCACGCTGTCTGTGGAGAGCACGGGGCAGGAGTGCCTGGAGGCGGTGGCCCAGAGGCTGGAGCTGCGGGAGGTAAGGGTGCAAGCGTGGTGGGTGGATGCGCCGGAGCTCAACCCCAGGGACCAGCCGCCTTCTCTTGGCACCTGCCAGGCTTTTCAGCCTCAGCCTGGTTTCGAAGCATCCTGTTATTCTTAGCATGGCCTAGATCTTAACACCTTTCAGTGGATGCAGACACCTGCTCTGATGTTGTGAGAAGCAGGGACACCCCGTAGAGTTTGCACGGGGCACGGGCTGGGGGTGGCAGCACCCCTTTGCTTTCAGCCCATGAGGAGGTTGTAATGAGACTCTCCTCCCCAAAGCCATTTACTCTCTTTAAAAACAATCAAGTGGGTAACTGGGGTTTTGGCATTCCGGCTGCATATCAAGGAGAAAACCACATAAGCGGTGGATGCAGCTGCTTTTTTGTTTGTTTCCATGTTTTCCTCTTCAAAGAGGGAAAAGAGGGAAAAAAAGAAAGAGCATTTAAAGTGAGCATGACCAGCGAGGCTTTTTTTGTGGGAGCTTGTAAAATGGGGGTTTTGTTCCTTTTAAGATTCCTCATGACCTTGTTTTCTTTGGGCTTTAAGCAAACCCAGGGTTCACCATTAAGACAGTCACGTTATCTCTCTTTAGAAGAGATTCTTAGAGCAATGTGCCCTTTGTAACCAGCAAGCCCTGCTTTTTTTTTTTCAGTCTTACAGACATTTAGGACAAGGGACTTTTGAGAGAAACCCCCTCAAGCATTTGTGTCTTGGGAGCATATCGCATGTGGCGTATGGGCTGGTAGGTAAGGGGGTGTGGTTGAAAGGTTGCCAGTGCTGAAATGACGGCAGACCCCTGAGAGTCAAGCCTTCCCGAGGGCAAGGAAGAGCTCTGTGATTGTCCTGGGCCCTGTGACACCATTGCCCAGTTCTCAGGGTGATGCAGAAGAGGGGAGCGGTCCCTATTGAAAGTGATCTTATTTGATCTCTTTGCTCACCTCTCAGGATCCACCCTCCTTCCATTTGCACAAAGGAGTTGGGGGTCAAGGAAGGTCTTCCTCTCCGCTTGGCATCTTCCACAGGCTGCCTCTTATCCTCTGGGGGACTGTTTCACCTGAGCACTTTTGTTTCCTACTGGTCTTCGTGTTTATACTTTGGTTTCAGTGTTCAGGCCTTCCTTTGACATTTATCTTCCTGCAGAGGAGACTGTCCTGCCCAACAGGTATATGTAGCTTGGTAGCTGGCACAATAAACATGTGAAATGTTCTGACCTTGCTGGTTGATAGTTGGCTCTTTTTTTGCTTCTTGGTACACATACTTAAACATATGTGTGTGTATCGGCATAAAGGAAAAACCTTAATGCTGTCGTCAGTTGGTCAAGAGGCTGGTCTAAATTCTCATAAAAATTTTCATTATAGATCATTTGAAAATATATGCAGTGGTTTTACTTTTGAATATTCCCAGTAACTTAAATGAGAACAACTAAATATTCTTTGCATGCATTAGAAGCAGTATAGTATGTGGTTAAGTAGTTATAAGTGCAGGCTTTGGAGTCTTAAACTTGAGTCAAGTTATGGTTCTGTCACTTACTAGGTAACCTTGGAAAAGTTATTGAACTTCTCTGGAAATCAGTTTTCTCAGCAATAAAATGGGAATAGTGATACTCACCTCACTTACCTTACAGGGCTGTTGTAAATATTAGAAGAGATATAGTATGGCAAATGCATAGGGCTGTGTCTAATAATGTATAATTGTTCCAATTTGAGAGTTTTGAAAAACATTTTTTCGTTAAAGAAAATACTGAACAACTGCAATGTTCCAGACACTGTTTTGGGACTTGGTGAAACTAAGATAAATAAGTTGTAATTTTTCCTTCAAGGTATGCACAGACTAATAGAGGAATCCAGCATGTAAAAACCAGCTAAGACTGAATGTGATCCACACTAAATGCAATGCAGGGGCTGGCCTGAAAGGCAGTGGCTCTCCTTAGAGTTGTGCAGTGCACGGCCTGCTCCACTGAACACCGCAGCCCTAGCTAGGGGAGAGGAAGCCTCAGTGAAATATGAACAGAGCCCTCGCATTTTGAACAGGGACTTGAAGGATGCCCAGGAGTTCAGTAGGTGGAAAAGAAGGCAGGTCATTCTGGGCATGGGGAGAAGGCATCTCTGTGAATCACCAGGTAAAGCCAGAGTGTAAGGTGCTTAGTGAGGGGCGTCTGGAGATGTGTATGATAATAATAATTAAGTTCCAGCAGAGTATTGTTTCTCTCAGTGAGAGGGCAAAGGTCAACCCTGGATTATCCCACAACTGGGTCGTCACAAAGGACAAAGCAGTGAAGTCCAGATTCTACCGTCAACGTGTGTTGCAGGGTGATTGATCTTCTAATGCTAAGATGGGGTTTGCGTTTAATGTTGGCTTTATTTTGACATGCTCTAAACAGGTGCATCCACATTAGAACAAATCACTTTCTTTTTTGGTTTTATGCTTTCATTCTGTGACAGATCACATTGAAGGTATTGGCCTTTTGTGAAACAGTCCTATAGAAAGTCCTCTTGAATTGAAGGATGAGATAGAGCAATGTAATACTTTGTTCTTCATTTGCCCAGACACACCTCAAGGAGGAATGCATGCCCCACCCAAGAGCAGAGGGGAGGGTGTGAACACAGGGTCTGCCATACTCACTTGACTTTGTATGTGGGTCATTTTTCAAATAGGGCTGATGGTGCTTTAGAGAAGAAAGAAAAAATTCATCTAAGATACAATGAATTGTTTAGTCTTTATGAAGTTTTGGAAAGTAGAGTGTGGTGAATATTTGGCTTTGCCATTAGAAGTGCTCTGTAGTTTAGGTGTACCCTAAACTTTGACGGTAGATTTATATTAGGAAAGGAAAATTAATTTTGATTTAATTTTTGATCTACGTTAATTACAATTTATGTTTTATTAGATAACTTAAAAATAGATTGTAGGGAATTCCCTAGCAGTCCAGTGCTTAGGACTCCATGCTTCCATTGCAGGACACAGGCTCCATCCCTGGTTGGGGAACTAAGATCCCATAAGCTGCACGGTGCGGCCAAAAAAAAAAAAGAATTGTATTTTTTGAGGCAGTTTTAGGTTTATAGCAAAACTGAGTGGAAAGCACAGAGAGTCCCTTATACCTCCTGTCACCTCCCCACCAGGCACCCCCACTGTCGACACCCCGCACCAGAGTGGTCCATTTGTACAGTCAGTGAACCTACATTAACACATCATATGCTCAAAGTCCATAGTGTAGGTTAGGGTTCACTCTTGGTGGTGTACATTTTGTGGATTTTGACAAACGTATAATGACGTGTGTCCATATGGTAAACTCTTTTTTTAATGTAATAAACTGATTTCTTAAACAAATGTTATATGCAAACATTAATTGAAAAGTATACATGTTTCAGCGTTAAACACATATTCCTCTACCAACAAAATGAAATGTCACCCTGAGTCACCTTGGGTCACCAGAGGTCTCAGTTGACTCTCTGCTAGTATTTGACCGTGTCCTGTATGACTTTATCCTCCTGTTACTGAATGCAGGTTCATGTGCTCGATGCACAGTGAGGCCAAACAAACCGAAAGGTCCGAGTTTGGAGCAAAGAAAGGTTTATTGCAAGGGCCAAGCAAAGGGAACAGGTGGCTCGTGCTCAGAAATCCCTGAACTGATATGCTAAACGTTTTCAGGGTCAAATTTGGTTTTGAATGCACAGCTGTGCTGCCATTTCATATGGCATCCAGAGTGCCCAGGCCTGGCTTAGTTAGCAGACACAGTCATACCCTGGGGAAGCAGAATATGACAGGGTCCCTGCTCCCAGAAACCCTGGAGTTGCGAGAATAGGAAAAACAAGAAACAAAACAAAGAGAACAGCCTGTGCCGAGGTACAGAAACAGGAAAGAACATGGAATTTTCAGGGAAGGGCAGAGTGCAGTTTGCACAGATCTGTGTGTGTGTGTGTGTGTGTGTGTGTGTGTGTGTGTGTGTGTGTGTGT